>NW_006399772.1:21397907-21399462 GCF_000299155.1 Elephantulus edwardii
CTAGAAGACACAAATTTGACTAACAAGTTATAAGTACATGAGTCCAAAAATTATGGAAAAGTAAAAGAAAAGATTCTTTCATTGTTTTACAAACACTCCCCCAGGTCCCCTCCACCATGCAGCCCTCGCTCTAGTCTCCTGTGATGACAGAAATACCCAGCTTTACTAGTTTCTATCAGACAAGCCTGATCTTTCTTTATGAACTTTCTTCCACATTTTTCCCCTACTTTCCCCAAGACTTTCCACTGTGATCACTTTCAGAGCAGATGGTAGTGGTAAGCTGGGCACCATCTAGTTTTTCTGTTCTCAGAGTTGTGGAGGCTGGGGTTTCCACAGACCATTAGTCCTTTGGGCTCATTATTTTGATATGTCTTTGATTTTCTTCACTCTACTCTAGACATGGAAAGACTAATAGTTTCTCTTTAGATGACTGCTCAAATGCTCTTAACACTCCAGTTACAGTTCACCAAAGAATTGTATTTGCAGACAGTTATGTTTTATGGAATTTTTTTATTGCTTCAAACAAATCTTTAGTTTAGACTAAAAGGTTTAAAACCTTTCCAAAGTAATTGATTTTTTAAGTGAAAAAGCAGTCCTGATTATGGTTTTTATCAGTCAGTACATTTTTGTTTTGTAAATAAAAATTGAATAAAAAGCATGGCACTCTTTATCAAAGTGCCCCTTCTTAACAAATTATGACATTTTACAGAAAACCAGGGAAAATATGTTTTCATTTTAAATGTAAATTAAAACTTAAACATTTGTGAAACTATCTTACTTGTGCATTACTGTTATTATAATGCAACTGGACATACAGAATTCGATTTCCATCTGGTTTTGAATTTCAAAGCAATTCTCTGTATCTTTATAAAGTATGCAATATTTGTGTATCACTTTAGTCTTACAAGACATAATTAGACAAATATTATAGTTTCCTGTTTATTGAAGGATAAAATTGAGGGTAAGAATAATACAAGTAATTTGCAGAAATCACACAACATATTCTATTGTAATAAAAAATATAGAAGTATTAGAAACACAGAAAAAATAACACCTTCGTAATCAAGGGAAATTACTCTTAAAGATGCAGACATCTCTTTCTTCAATATCACTCAAGGCAATCTTTCATAATATATTATACCTTATATTAATCTTTTACTGTGTCTTACTACTTCAAATATTTTGAAATTAGGAAATTGTTCCCTAAAACAAGCCATTTATACTAAAAAGTAGTTGACATTAACATTAACCCCATACAAGCAAACACATCGTCATTTATCTTTGTTGTTGTTATGTGCCGTCTAGTCACATGTGACTCATAGCAACCCGTGTACAACAGCTCTGAATCCTACTCTGTCTTGAGTCAATTTCATTGTCTCTGACAGACCTATCCCCATTATCCCAGTCACTGAGTCAATCCATCTCATCCAGGATCTTCCTCTTTTGAGCTGTCCCTTGACCCTTCTAAGTGTAATGTCCTCCTTCAAGTACTGGTCCCTCCTGGCTACATGCCCAAAGCCTGTGAAATGGAGCTTTAAAATCCTTACCTCCAAGG
>NW_006399772.1:21403252-21403844 GCF_000299155.1 Elephantulus edwardii
ATTAATAAAATATAATTATAGAAAAAAAACTTCAAAAAAAATAAATAAAACCTCTGTTTTCCCCCCAAACCACTAAGAATTTTATCAGTAATATTAGTAGCTTAGCATTTCAATATGCCTTAAGATTCACATTTGAACCCTGAGATTGGCAGTATAGCTAATTGTAAAAAAATACGTAAGAATTTCAAATTCTACTAAACTTCCACATATGTTCTCTTTTTATGTAAAACATAACCATCTTTCCTCCTTTATTTGAAAATGTTGCATTTAATCTCAGATATATATGCCATTTATTTGAACTTGTCACATATTTGTTACATGTGCTTTCTGAGGTTATTCATTTATAACCCGACTTGAATATAAATGTCATTAGTACATGGATCATGCTATGTGGAGTTGGATTCTCTCTCCTTCAACTTTCTGCTTTGCACAGCTTCAAGCCCAATTTAGATGTGTTCCTAGCTCTGCTCTATTTCCTCTTCCCATTTAAAGAAATCTGCAGAGTCATGCATATTCTATTTCTAGAACTTAAGCTACAGTGACAAAGAAAGCAAAAATCCTCAAAACTAGACCAATAACCAACATCATGATA
>NW_006399772.1:21405039-21409475 GCF_000299155.1 Elephantulus edwardii
AAAGTATTTTATTTTTAAAAAATCGTCCTTTGTACAAAATGCTATCCAAATCTTTTTCTTTTCAGCTGCTTCCTAAGCATCTGAAATTCAGACAGTGAATAAGGAAGATCAAAGAAGAATCGATGCCTTTGAATTGTGGTGTTGGAGAAGAGTGTTGCCAAAGAACAAGCAAATCCATCCTGAAGGAAGTGCAGTGGGAAGCTTCTTAAAGGCAAGGAGAGTGAAACTCCACCTTCCTTACTTGGGGCATAACTTCAGAAGAAACTAGCCCTTAGAGAGCGACATCATGCTGGGAAAGGGAGAGGGATGATGAAAGAGAGGAAGATCGCAGTGAGATGGACTGATGTGCTGCTGCACCGGGCTTGAGCAGTAAATCACACAGACGGAGACTGCCCATCTTTCTTCCTCAAAGCAGCTGGGGGATTCAAGCTGTGTGGCTTTGGGTGGCAGTGCAGCCCCTTACCACTAGCAGAGTCAACAGGGGGCAAAGTTACATAAATTCATTCATTTAATCCAACACTCTGAAGGAATACATTGCTGGTCCTGGAAATGTTCGTCCTTAGTCTGAGCTGTGTGAGAGCAGATTGCCGTGTCCTTCGCCACGAAGATGGAGGGGCCTTTGTCCGTGTTCGGGGACCGCAGCACCGGGGAGCCGATCCGCTCCCAGAACGTTATGGCTGCAGCTTCTATCGCCAACATTTGTCAAAAGTTCTCTTGGTCCAGTTGGCTTGGATAAAATGTTAGTGGATGATATTGGCGACATAACCATCACCAAAGATGGTGCAACCATCCTCAAGTTACTGGAGGTAGAACACCCGGCAGCTAAGGTTCTTTGTGAACTGGTTGATCTTCAAGACAAAGAAGTTGGCGATGGAACTAATTCAGTGGTTATTATTGCTGCAGAACTTCTGAAAAATGCAGATGAACTGGTCAAACAGAAAATTCATCCCACATCTGTTATTAGTGGCTACTGACTTGCTTGCAAGGAAGCAGTTTGTTATATCAGTGAAAACTTAATTATTAACACAGATGAACTTGGGAGAGAGTGCCTGATTAATGCTGCTAAGACATCGATGTCTTCCAAAATCATTGGAATAAATGGTGATTTCTTTGCTAATATGGTTGTGGATGCTGTACTTGCTGTTAAATACGTAGATGGGAGAGGCCAGCCTCGCTATCCAGTCAATTCTGTTAACGTTCTGAAGGCCCACGGCAGAAGTCAGATGGAAAGTCTTCTGATCAATGGCTATGCACTCAACTGTGTGGTAGGATCGCAGGGCAGGCCCAAGAGAATAGTTAATGCAAAAATAGCTTGCCTTGACTTCAGCCTGCAGAAAACAAAAATGAAGCTTGGTGTACAAGTGGTTATTACAGACCCAGAAAAACTGGACCAAATTAGACAGAGAGAATCTGATATTACCAAGGAGAGAATTCAGAAGATCCTGGCAACTGGGGCCAATGTGGTCTAACTACTGGTGGCATTGATGACATGTGTCTGAAGTACTTTGTGGAGGCTGGAGCAATGGCAGTTAGAAGAGTCTTAAAGAGAGACCTTAAGCACATTGCAAAAGCTTCTGGAATGACTATTCTGTCAACCCTGGCCAACCTGGAAGGTGAAGAGACTTTCGAGGCTTCACTGTTGGAACAAGCTGAAGAGGTAGTACAAGAGAGAATCTGTGATGATGAGCTGATTTTAATAAAATACACAAAAACCCGTACATCTGCCTCCATCATCCTGCTTGGGACCAATGATTTCATGTGTGATGAGATGGAGTGCTCTTTGCATGATGCTCTCTGTGTGGTGAAGAGAGTGTTGGAGTCCAAGTCTGTGGTTTCAGGTGGGAGCGCTTTGGAGGCCGCCCTCTCCATCTAAATGGAAAACTACACCACGAGCATGGGGTCTCGGGAACAGCTCGCTATCGCAGAGTTTGCAAGATCTTTCCTTGTTATTCCAAACACACTTGCAGTTAATGTTGCCCAAGACTCCACAGATCTGGTTGCAAAATTAAGAGCATTTCACAATGAAGCTCAAGTTAACCCGGAACGAAAAAAATCTAAAATGGATTGGTCTGGATTTGATCAATGGCAAACCTTGTGACAACAAGCAAGCAGGGGTGTTTGAACCAACATCGTCAAAGTCAAGAGTTTGAAATTTGCCACAGAAGCTGCCATTACCATCCTTTGGATTGATGATTTATCAAATTACACCCAGAAAGTAAAGATGAAAAACACGGAGGTCATGAAGATGCTGTTCACTCAGGAGCCCTTGATGACTGAAGTCCTTTTATTTATAACAATGTGAGATGCACATTAAAGTTATCACAAAGCAAAAAAAAAAAAAAAAATGAATGTCAGACATTGACAGGATGAGGCAAGTTAAGCCAAAGTTCAGATTTGTTGTTTCTAAAGTCACTGTGAATTAGGGTTAACTGGAGGGTACCAAACAACACTTCACTTTTGACAACAAATTAGAAACTTTTTCTTTAGTTATAAGACAAGGAAAAGGAGAAAACTGCATGTTGTTGTTAGGTACTATCAAGTTGAGTATGTCTCATAGTGACCCTCTGAACAGCCAGCCTGAACCCTCTGACACAGTAGAGCCCACTGCTGAAGTCATTGTGTCAATCCATCTCTTTGGGATCTTCCTCTCCTTTGCTGACCTTCTATTCTTCCAAGCATGATGGTCCTTTCCAAGGAATAGCTTCAGCTAGCTACATGTCCAAAGGGTGAAATATGAACTTTCTCTGTCTTTGTCTCCAAGGAGCACTCTGGCTGCACTTTTTCTAGGACATTTCTATTTGTTCCTTTGGCTATGCGTGGGATATTCAGTACTCTTCTCCAGCATTACAACTCAAAGGCATCAATAATTTTTCTGTCATATTTATTAATTGTTCAGCTCTCTAATGCATACCAGGTGATTGAGAACATCATGACCTGAGTTAGATGCACCTGAGTCTTCAAACTAACATCACTCATTACTTTTCAGCATTTTGGAAAGATTTCTGACAGCAAACTTAACTAATATGTCTTCTGATTTTCTGACTGCTGGTACCAAAGGTGTTGATGCTTGATCCAAGCAAGATTAAGTCATTGACAATTTTTATTTTTTCCTACCTCTGTCATAATGTTGACTATTGGTCCTGTGGTGAGAATCTTTGCTTTCTTGATATTGAGATGTGATCCATACCGAAGGCTGTAGTCCTTATCTTCTACAGCAAGCATTTCATGTCCTCCTCACTTTCAGCAAGCAAAGTTGTATCATCTGTGTAATGCAGGTTGTTGATGAGTCTTTCTCTAATTCTGATGTCAACGTTCTTCTTCAGAGAGTCCAGCTTTACCAATTATTTGCTCAGCATACAGATTGAATAGTCATGGAGAAAGGATGCAACCCTTCCTGATTTTTAAAACATGCAGTGTTACCTTGCTCTGTTCAGACAATGGCTTCTTCACCTAAGTATTGATTCTGTCTGCAAACAGTTAAGTCTGTCATTCTTGTCTCTGCACTCTTTGCCCATTCTGCTCTTACCTATGTTCTTTTCTACCAATTCCTCACATGCTGTCTTCAAAATGAATTTACTGCAACTTCCCTAGGAAGCCTTTCTGGTTACAACCTACTGCTCAAACTTTGAAAGCCTCCTTTTTTCCTTGCTTTTTCTTACACAATTGCATATAAACAATGGCAGTCTGCTTCTGTAAAGACTGTTGGTGGTGGCGGTGGTGTTAAGTGCCATTGAATTGTAGACGACTCATAGAGACCCTATGCACGAAAGACCTGAACACTTGTGTAACTTTCATTGTTTCTCCATGTTTGTAGAGTTTTGGAGGGAAGCTATTTCAGAAGTGGATGCCACTCCTGCTTCTACAGACTTAAAAACCCAATGGGGCAGTTCTACTCTGTCTTGCAAGGTCACTCTTAACAGATTTAATTTCGGCACCAGGAATGTGCACAGGCAGTCCGATGAATGTTACATCAACCTACTTTTCTTCAAAAGATTTAAAATGATAAAATTCATGTCATAATATACACAATAGGTACATTAAAAATCAATGAACAGGCAGCACAGCGGCGGGCAGAGAGGCAGTGCCAGAGCAACCCAGCTTCGCGAAGGCTCTGTGCGCGCCGCGGCCCACCGGCATCGGGCACGAGCCCTCCCTGTCGCCAACATGCCCAAGAGGAAGGTCAGCTCGGCCGAGGGTGCGGTGAAGGAGGAGCCCAAGAAGAGATCAGCGAGGCTGTCAGCTAAGCCGCCTGCAAAAGTGGAAACGAAGCCCAAGAAGGCAGCAGGAAAGGAGAAGCCTTCTGACAAAAAAGTGCAAACAAAAGGGAAAAGGGGAGCAAAGGGAAAACAGGCTGACGTGGCTAACCAAGAAACTAAACAAGATTTACCTGCAGAAAATGGAGAAACTAAAAACGAAGAGAGTCCAGCCTCTGATGA
>NW_006399772.1:21412170-21430211 GCF_000299155.1 Elephantulus edwardii
TTTGGGCTTCCACTCATTCATTGTTGCACTATTCTCTCTACCCTCCTCCCAGTTTGTTCTTGTCCAAATGCCACAGTGCTTGTCAAAGCCAGTTCTGATGAAACATATTCTTCATTTCTAGTCATTAGATTAGTGTTACAGCAATTGATTTCCTGGGTGTGGTCCAGACCGATTGAATCAATCTCTGGAGATGTAGCCTTGACAACTTCACTGTTCATAAAGCTTCCCAGAGGACCTTACTGTACATAAAGGTTGAGAACCACTGATCTAACTCATTGGGATACTTGAACTAAGTAATTCCAAGATATAATAGAGTGGAGATTTCTAAAAAAGGGCCCAAGCCATTGGTGTCTAATACAAAGTGAGTAAAAAAATGCAAGTAATATGTAGTATTTTCTAGTAGATATAATTTAAAAGTAAAAATAAACACATTTTCTTTATCACAAAATCGACAATATTTTTATTCCAACATGCCATCAACATAATATATTCCTAATGAAATGTCCTGGTCTGTTGCATTGCCCTGGTGGATAAGGAGTTGCACGCCAACCCAAAAGCAGTTCAAGTTCATCAGCTGCACTCCAGGAGAAAGACAGGCAATCTCCTCCCATGCAATTTCTAGACTCTGAAAAGTAGGGGATCATTTTTCTAGGATCTATAATCAACATCCATGAAAACAGCAGTCAAGAAGACAATGTATTTACTGTATTAGGCAAATTTACTGTGAAGGAACTCTTTACATTTCTAAAGAGCCTTCTTGAGATACAAAAGCGGTTGATATAGTTTTAGTATTTGTGTCGGTGTTCTAAGTTCATGAGTGCCGTTCATAAAAAAGAATGGTGTCCCTACCGTAGGGTTTCTGTCTTTATGTTACAACAGGACTGCATTGTTGTTGTTACAATTGTGTACTGTCAAGTCAGAACAGACTCATAGCTGACCCTCCAGCAGGTTTTCAGAGCTAGTAAACTGCATGGGAGGAGATTGTCCATTTTTCTCCCACGCAGTGACTGGTGCATTAGAACTGTGTGCCTTTGGGTTGACAACACAATTTCTTACCACTAAGCCACCAGAACTCCCTACGTATTCAGCATAGGTCTGTTTAAAGGATGTCTTTTTAAAGACCAAGTTGCATCTGATCCAGGTGATTTTCTTTTCTATTGCTCCATTTAAATGTGGAAGTCAGATAATGAATGAAAAAAGAGAGAATTTATGCCTTTGATTTGTGATTTTGGTGAAGAATATGGACTATATACACATACCATAGACTGACAAAAGAACAGACACACCTGACTCAGGAGAAGTGCATCCAGAGTGCCACTTAGAAGCAAGGAGGAAGAGATAAACTTTGGGCATGCTATCAGAAGGGGTCAATCCCTGGAGAAGGCTATCATGCTTGGAAAAGTAGAAGGCCAGTGAAAGAGAGGAGGACTTTTAATATGATGGGTTGACACAGTGACTGGGTTGCAGAGCAGAAAATATGAGGATGGTGTAGGTTTGGTGCGAGGGTGGTCTGTCTTACGTAGTGGGATGGCTACAAGTCAGAGACAGTCGTCAGACCGCAGCGAACAACAACCAAGAGAGAAGCTGATGGTCCAATCAAGTCTTTATTGGAAAATAAGTGTGACAAGTGGAATTATTTTTTTTTATAGATATCTTTTTTCTGCTCTCTCAGTTTCCGCTTTCCCTTCTTTGAGGAGCACATCTCAATTTCCCTATGAAGAAATACCAACTCCTCATTCTCAATCTGTAAAATGTGACTGAATGTGGGCATGGGACCTGGACAATCAGTATATTTTCTCCCTGTAGCCACTGTGAGAGCCTCAAGGGTACCTGTAACCCAAACTGGCCCACTTAGAGTCGGTTTGAGAGATCTGGTGAAAGAGAGTACAGCTGAATTAGAGTGGTGGTTTTAAGGGCCTAAACCTGAAGCAGGAGTGGCATCCACTTCCTAAACAACATGCTTACAGAAATTCTATGAACTTTGATAAATGTCAATAGTTATAGAAAGGCTTCAGGCCTTTTGTCGCTATGAGTTGTGCTTGACTCAAAGGCAATCAACAACTACAACATACCTGAAGGAGCAAGCTTCCCTGAGAGTAAACCTTGTTCAAAAGGAAATGCACTGAAATGATGAGGAGAACATGAGTCTTGCAATGAAGTTTGATCTCCAGATTTCAAACTATGTTTGAAATACCTCTTGGTGAAATTTTCAGCTATACTGCCCAACATATTTTCTATTTCTCTCTTGGTTTTTAAATTCTTTCCTCAATTTCCTGTTTCCCTTCCTTTCTTTTAGTTTTGCTACTGGAGATTTCTGTCTCAGTGAGGACTCTTGACTAACAGAAAAGAACACACCTGAGAATTGGAGGGTTTTCACTGGCTGTCAGAGTGTTTTGCAGTATGGAGTAAAATCAGTGCTTGTCTTATATCCAGAAACAGACTGTGAGATGAAGGAAATATTCCCAGGGAGAAGCAGGATAAGAGGACAAACAGCTATGTCAAACAATACCCACTGCTGTTGAGTTAATTCCAACACAAAGTGAGCCATCGGACAAAATACAGCATCCAAATGGGGTTGCCTAGTTTGTGAATCTTTATGATGGTAGATTAAGAGAAAGCTTCTTTATCCTTTGGTGCAATTGATGGGGTCAAAGCACTGACCTTTCATTTAGCAGTCCAGCACTTTGAGCACTGTGCAACCAGAGCACTTCAGACATAGGAAATGAAGAGGAGGAAAGGCAAACATGGTTGAGATTGACCTATTCCCTTAGGGGAAATGTGGAGCATAAATTACACCTCAGTGTGGTTACAACTTAAGTCTAGAGGCTGGGCTTTCCTCCTTGAACATCTGGCAGCCTTTGGTTAAGAACTGCCCCAGGGGACCTGAGCTCTCAGCTCTGGGAGTTTAACAGAGCAACCCCAGTAACATAAGAGCAATTCTCCCAAGGGTGATCACAGATACTGTTAAATGGAGGCCAAATGCTGTGAAGAAAAGAAAGGGTAAAAGAGATCCCAGGGGTTCTGACCAGAGCACTGTGGGGTTGATTCCAGCTTGGTTATCAAAACAGCTCCCAGGAGGAGCCTGGAGAAAAGTGGGTGGTCCATCACAGAGGCTGGAACAGTGACAGGGATGACCCCCACTTATCTGCGATGGCTGAAGCAGGAGGGAAGGTGTCAAGACCTCAGAGCCACACCCATATTCTAGAGGGAAGTGTCGGAACTGCAGCTCTGGGAGTGGTCTGATGAAATAGGAAGTAGGGGAGGTGACAAAGGTCAATGTCAGAGTGTGAAGGAAGACAGGAGGCGAGGTGAGCATTTCTGAAGACACATGGATAACTGTGGCGTCACCATCAAGAAAAAGGAATCAGGACAAGTATTCTTGAAATTCTTGGAGTAGACCTGGTGTAAAATATATGGATAAATCTTTACATAAACAGGCTGGCACTTTTTTTTTTTTAAACAGCTAGTGGGTTCAAACCACTGATTTTTTAAAATTTATTATTATTAATTTCAATGAAAATTTACAGAGTCTTTGGATTTCCATTCATTCATTGTTGCACTTTTCTCCCCTCTCAACCCTCCTCCCCAGTACACACCCCTCTTTGAAAAGTAAAAGAAAAATTCTTTCATTGTTTTACAATTCCTCCCCCCCCGCCCCCCAGGTCCTCTCCACTATGCAGCCGCCTTCACTCTGGACTCCCCTCATGACAAAAATACCTAATCATATATCCCTTTTAAACAGTTTTCTCCCTCATCTGTTGCAATGCAGTATACATTATTTAACCATCTTTCTCAGTCTTCCCCCAACCCTGATGTCAGTCCTGTTTTACAACAGTGGCACCATGCGGTATTTGTCCTTTTGTGACTGAGATATTTCACTCAGCATAATGTCCTCCAGGGTCACCCATTTTCTTTAATATTGCATGAGTTCCTTGTTTTTCAATGCAGCCTAATATTCCATTGTGTAAGTATACCACAGCTTCTCTATCCATTGGTTTGTTGATGGGCACTTGGGTTGTTTCCAACTCCTTGCTATTGTGATCAAAGCTGCTAAACATGATTGTGCATATATCTGCTTGGATGTCAGTTATGGTCTCTTTAGGATATATTCCCAGTAGTCAAATTGCTGGATCAAATGGTATCTCTAATGCACACCCATGTTTATCATGGCTTTGTTCACAATAGCAAGGAGTTGGAAACAACCCAGGTGCCCATCAACAAACGAAAGGATAGAAAAGCTGTGGTATATTCACACAGTGGAATACTACGCTGCATTGAAAAACAAGGAACTCATGAAATATTATTAAAAATGGGTGACCCTGGAGGACCTTATGCTGAGTGAAATATCTCAGTCGCAAAAGGACAAATACTGCATGGTGCCACTGCTGTAAAATGGGACTGATATCAAGGTTGGGGTAAGACTGAGAAAAACTGAATAATTTGTGTAACTGCATTGAAACAGATGAGGGAAAGAATAATTTAAAAGCGATGTATGATAGGGTATTATGGTTAACACAAGAGTCCACAATTATGGTTGCATAGTAGAGTGTACTTGGGGCAGTGGGAGGGGTGCAGGGGGATTGTATATCAAAGAAAGATTTTTTTCTTTTACTTTTCAAAGAGAGGAGCAAACTGGGGCGAAGGGGGCAGGGAGAGGGTTGGGCAGGGAGAAAAGTGCAACAATGAATGAATGGAAATCCAAAATCTCTGTAAATGTTCATTTAAATTATTAAAATAAAATCTAAAAAAAAAGAGTAAATAATATTTCTGGTACAATATTTTTATTGTGTCAAACTATAGATTTTTGCTGTCTTTCTTACTGTTCAAAGCAAGGACTAGTTAATATGATAATACACATACCCTAAAGTAGTACCTAGACAGAGATAGGGCAGAGGTTGGGAATGTCTAGAGAGATTTCCTAGAGCATGTGGACTTGGACAAGCCAGTGAACACGAGACACAAAATAACCACATTTCTGAAGCAAAGTTCGCTCTTCAGTCTCATTTTCCTTGTCCATATGTCCTCTATTTATTAACAGGAGGCATTCCAGTGTATTTGAGTCCTACCACACGTAGTCAGAATATGGAACTTGACATTCCTGGTTGACGAGCCTCTTGCTTCTTATACTCTAGACCTGGGAGAGCCACTATTTGTAGCCTGCTAACAAACTACTTTTCCAATCAAAATAATGAGGTGGCTTTATATTTTTGTAGTCTGGAGCAGGCCTCCAAATACACTCTTCAACTGAAAAAAAACCTCCCGAACACCCCAACAAACCCAAAACAACACGCTGCGGCAGTGTGCATATAATATGCTACCATTAAGGGAAGAAGAAGGAAAAATATGTATTTGTAAATAAATGCACGTTTGAGTATTCTTAGAGTATTTTTTCCAAGAACATGCAAGACTATAACTTGTATTGTGTTTGATGAGAACTAGAGGCCATGAAACAGGGAAGAGGCATGGTTAACATTTTATGGTAATACTCCTTGTAATTTGAGGGGTTTTTTACTATGCTTGTTATTACTTTGCAAAAGTTACAACCTGTTTACAGAAATTATTCTCTCAAAAATAACTATTTATGCAGCCCCTTAAAAAAAAAAGGGTATCTCTATTTGCAACTTTTTGAGAAGACGCCACCTTCCACAGTGGTTGCACCAACCACAGATCTTTCGATTGCTAGCTGTCTTAGCTATCCAGTGCTGCTATAACATATATACCACAAGTGGACAGTTTTAATAGGCAGAGATTTATTTTCTCACAGTTTAGGATTCTAGAAGTCTGAATTCAGCGTGTTGACCACAGGAGGTTTTCTGTCTGTCTTGGTTCTAAGAGGTTCCCAGCCCAGGAACACTGAGTGCAAAGCATGGGCTCCACTTCCAGCTGTACTTTACAGCAGGCACTAGGTCCCTCCCTCTGCATGCTTCTCACCTCGCTCTCCTGTAAGAGAAAAGGTGATGTGGGCCACACCCCAGGAAAATTCCCTTTATGTCCTCTTAAGATGAGGGTTGTGACCTAATTAAGGGCAAGGAAACCCTGCTCTAATTCCTTTATATCAGAACCTAGCCATTCATATCAGATTGATTACATCATGAGAATGATTATATCACTGCATAACTGACCATTTGTTGTTTTGTACCTCAGAGTCAGAATCAACCCATAGCTGCTGACCCTCTAATGGATTTTCAGAGGCAGTTAATCACATGGGAGGAGATTGCCTATCCTGCTACCAGAGAGCAGCTGTTGAGCTTCAAACTGTTTGCCTTCAGGAACTGCAAAACCACTGCGACATTACCCAGTCAATGGATATATATTATGATAGATACAACTCAATCCAGGACAACAGACAATTGCTTTGGTTACGTATCACTAGCTATATGTGTGCCGTATATTTTTTTTTTAAAACTTCATTACTCTCAAGTCAGCTCCAACTCATAGCTGACACTTCAGTGTTTTTGAGAAGCTGTAAATCACATGGAAGGGGATTACTTATCTTTCTCCTGCCAAGCTACTGGTGGATTTGAACCACAGCACAACTCTATAAAGGATCATACCACCAGAACTTCCTTTGTAATACATTCAAGCTCAAACTCATTGCTGTTGAATCCTAGGTGACCCTCCAGCAGATTTTCAGAGGCTGCAAACTGCAGCCCATTTTTCTTTCTCTGACCTTTTCCCACTAGGCCACCAGAGTTCCCTCTGTGGAGAAAAGGAATAGCCTGGGGCTGAAGATGAACCAGCACACAAGAAGTTATGAAACTTGTGATCCTATGAACTTTGATAATCTCTGACATTCTCAAATTTACAATCTAGTTGAAGACATACAATATATCCACAAGAAACTAGTTAAGAAGTATATATGTGTGCTTGCTTCGGCAACAATACAGAGAAGATTAGCATGGCCCCTGCACACGGATGAAGTGCAAATTTGTGAAGCATTCTATATTTTTTTGTGTAAAATGGTGCAACCACTACGGAAGGCTGTATGGCGCTTTCTAAAAAAGTTGCAAATAGAAATACCATTTGACCCAGCAATTCCACCACTGGGAATATACCCCAAAGAAACCATAACTGCCACCCAAGCAGATATATGCACACCCATGTTTATTGCAGCTTTGTTCACAATAGCAAAGAGTTGGAAACAACCCAAGTGCCCATCAACAAACGAATGGATAGAGAAGCTGTGGGATATTCACACAATGGAATAATACGCTGCATTGGAAAACAAGGCACTCATGCAATATTATTCAAAATGGTTGACTCTGGAGAACATTATGCTGAGTGAAATATCCCAGTTACAAAAGGATAAATATTGCATGGTGCCACTGTTGTAAAAGAGGCCTGACCTTGGGATTGGGGGAAGACTGAGAAAGATGGGTTAAATAATGTATACTGCAATGAAACAGGTGAGGGAGAAAACTGTTTAAAAGGGCTATATGAGTAGGTATTTTTGTCATGAGGGGAGTCCAGAGCGAAGGTTGCACAGTGGAGTGGACTTGGAGGGAGGGATTGCAAAACAATGAAAGAATTTTTCCTTTACTTTTCAAAAAGAAGAGCAAATTGGGGAGAAGAGGTGGGCAGGGAGAAAAGTGGAACAATGAATTAATGGAAACCTAAAGTCTCTGTAAACTTTCATTAATATTAATTAAAAAAAAGAAATAAAAAGGAGTGTATATGCAACTTTACAATGAGTACATGTAATTAATTACAGAGGGAAGTAGCTTGAAAAAAGAGAGAAAGGAAGAAAATAGTGAGCAGGTTCTGGTGACAGTAACTAGGAAGCACAAACTCACTAGTCAATAGAAGAAAGATGAATTCCCAAACCATGTAAGAAAAGAGTAAGAAGTTCTCACTTAGTAATTAGAATTGTATGTGAAAGAAATACTTGGTTCTTTTCCCCTTTACTGTTTAACTGATTCCTAGGGATCCCAGTGTGTTATTTCTTATAGTCACTGGATGGTCATTTCATATTTACACCTATTTTATAAGACTGCTTGAAACCTTGCCAGTTCCTAGATTATGTGATTTATACAATTCCTTTTATGTCTATCATGGGTGGTATTGGGAGATTATTAAAAGGATTATCAGAAATTAGACATAATTGCCTGCTCTGGCACTCTGGGAAACCACATGTTAAGTATCACCAAGGTAACAGTTATAAACAAGCTCTGACAAATGATTGCACAACCTGCCATAGCTGGGTGAGGTTTCCAGAGGAAGATGGCAACCAGCAGATCACTTGTTGTGTACAGATTATTGATCATTGTGTATTACAAAATGAAACCAGAAACCAAAACCCTGGAGGAAGTACTTTTTGACATGGCAAGTGGTGTGACTAGAACTGATGGGACAAATGAGTAATAACCTTCATGAAATTCTCTCTAGGGAGGAATGTCTTGCCTTTGAATCATTATTTGAACTCTTTAAAGAGACTTTCACATGTGTTTTCTACATGCATTTGTCAGATTCAGGTTGCTAGATGTATTATTTTTTATTATGCCATGTCACTACTCAAAACTTGTAAACAGCTTATCAGTTTATGCTGATATAAGTCTTAATTCCTATCTAAACTCCAAGGTACACCTCAGTCTTTAAATGGACATTCTTCTTGTTTTTGTTGTGTTTTTTTTTAAGTGTGTGTGTGTGTGTGTACCGTCAAATCGGAAAATCGGATCTGACTGGTACAGGAGGAGATTGTTCCTCCTTTTCCAGCAGAGCCTCTGGAGGATTTGAACTGCACACTTCTGGTGTGCAGCTTCTTGCCACTAGACCACCAGAACTCCCTTAAGTTGACCTTCTTATTTATTAGCACTTTACGAAGGACCTTGACAGCAGTTTTGCCCAGTACACTATTGATTTCTTGACTGCTTCTACCATAGATTTGATTGTATACAGAAAGGATATGCTTATACTTATTCACTTTTTAATCGGAAATTAATATTTTACCAGAAGTCATGCATTTAATCTGCAAATCCTATTCAGGAGCATTACATTGACGTCTTAATTCTATTACATAGACAATACCATCTCCAACTGCTCGGTATTTGTTTAATGAACCTTGTTTATCTCCACAGACTAACCCTGGCAAATACTTAAGAGTGAATATTTATTGAGTGAATAAATGAATGTACGAAGAGCAATCTCCAATTATGGATCAGATTGAGTGTGCCTATTACTACTAAATTTGGGTATTTTTCTTATTCTCAAAAACAAAAGCAAAGGCCAACAATCGAGTATTTATAAAGCTTCCACTGGTACAGTTTTTCATTTTTCAGCTGGTAGGGTTCAGTACTGGATGGGAACATAGTCAAGGGCTCAGAATGTACCCGCTGCAGGAGGGGTCCATATGGTCACTGCAGGGGAGAGAACCCCTCCCCGGCTCACGACGCCCAGGAGCCCGCAGCAGGCAGCAGTAGGCGGCAACTCCCTCCCCCGGCCAGGCTGCGCGGAGTCCGCGCATGCGCACAACTGTGCCCCGGCCCTGGCGGCCGCGCTGGAGAGGGCGGAGCTCCCGGGCGCGTGCGCGGAGGCCCGAACGCCCCGCCCTCAGCGGGGGCGCGCGGCGCGGAGGACCGCACGGAGAGGGGGAAGTCAGGTGGCTGCTCCTGCCGCCGCCGCCGCCGCGATTTGTCGCCAGAGGAAAGATGGCGGATCTGGAGGAGCAGTTGTCTGATGAGGAGAAGGTAAGAGCCGCGGGGCCGGCGGAGCCCGGGCGTGTCAGTCCGGAGTCTGGGCGCCCGGGGAGGGGCCGTGGCCATCGCCTGCGCCCTCGGCTGCCCTTCCTTCCCCCTTTTCTTCGCTGCGCTCTCGTGCCTGCGCCTGTCAGTCACCGAGGCCCGCGCGGGGGGCTGGACTCAGCCGGGCCTGTTCGCTCCGCTCCTTGTAGGGTGTGTGCTCCGAAAATAGGAAGCGGGAGCGGGCGGCGGGGTGCGGCGGGCGGGGGCGGGCAGTGCCGCGGGGACCCTCGTCCTCGCCGGGGACCCTTCTCCACGCCAGGAACCCTTCTCCACGCCGGGGACCCTCCTCCTCTCCGGGGACCCTCGCCCACCGCAGGGCCCTGAGGCCGAGGCCAGCACCGCGGGGCCCTGCCCGGGTCTGGAGGCTGCAGTGGGGTCCAGGCCTGGGAGTGGCCCAAGGGCAGTGCCCAGCCGGCGGCCTGGCCTGAGAGTGGAGCCTTACCGAGGAGGAAGGGGGAACGCGCCGAGGAAGCAGATCCTCCCCTTCTCCTCCCTCCTCCCAGAAGCACATCGCTTCCTTTCCTGGTTCCTCGGGGCTTTTCTTCCTTCCCGGGTGGACGTCTGTCTGTCTTCTGTCTGTCTTGATTTTTTTTTTTTTTCGTTCTCTTTCTTTTTTTTGGCTTTAGCTTTAGCAGTAAAGGGCTTTGCATCACCCCTGTTTCGGGGAGGCAGCGGCGTTGCTCACATAAAGCCTTCCACCCCCCGCCCATAATCGGTTCCCAGGTTGGCAGACACCCCCCCCCAGAACCCCCAGGATGCCGATTTGGTGGCGCCCCATCATCCTACTAGGACTTCTCCCAAAGGGGGAGGTGGTTGTGAAACTCCTCCTGTATCTTAGATGCTTGTGACAACAATGGAAGCAGACGAAGGACCAGATTCTTAGACATTTAAAATGAGAAATCTGACCACTGATCAAGTCTTCTTATTCGCCGATGCCTTAGGATCCCTGGGGCCTGGGGCCGCTGCTGGGCCCACTCATTTTTAGTATTGCCTCAGAAGGACTTTGACGTTTCTCACACCCAGAAGTAACTGACATGTGAACGTCAGTGATCATATATTGTTCGGAAAACCCACTTTTAGTATGACACTGTTTCTTTCTTTTTTTTTTTTAGTTCCAAAGCAGTAACAGATTTTTAAAAACCACACACAATTCCATTCTGTTGTTTAAGAAATCCTGATGTCAACTGAAGGATATTTTCAGTTGGAACTTTCTGCCCAGAGTATTTTTATATCCCGTGTTTCTGCGTTGAAATGCAATACTCCTCCGTCTCCTTGCCCATTTGAATGTGCAGAAGCTTGCTTCATCTTGATTTTTTTTTGGAAGTCCATCTTTCTTCAAGATTGCTCATGCTTTGGAGTCACTTCTGCTGAAAAGAGACCCTATAGGGCAGAGTAGGAAGCTCTGGTGGCTAGTGGTAAGGAGTTGCACTGCCAACCCAGAGGTACTCAGTTCAAATCCACCAGCTGCTCCACGGCAGAAAGATGGATAGTTTCCTCCCATGCCATTTACTGCCTCTGAAAACCTCCTGGAGGGTCAGCTGTGAGTCGGTTCTGGTACATAACAACAACAGAGGACAGAGTAGAACTCCCCTAGAAAGTTTCCAGGGCTGTAAATCTTTCTGGAAGCTGCCTCATCTTGTCACCTTGGAGTTGCTGGTAGTTTTGCATTGGCTCAGTTTTGGTGAGCAGCTCGGTACTAACCACTGCACCACCAAGGACCCTTTATTTGCTCTCAGTGATAATAAAACAACAGTGTGGGAGGAGCAGCGAGATTGCTTATACTCACTCCATAGATCACGTAGACAAATCTGTATCTACACATACATTTTTGATAAACAATGATGAATTAGTGAGCTCTCGTGGCCTAGTGGCATGAAGCTGCCCTGCAATCTCGAAGGCACGAGGTTAGAATCCTCCAGCTGCTCCACCGGAGAAGGATAGGCGATCTCCTCCCCTGAGATTAACTGCCTCCAAAAACCCACCAGCAAGTCAAGTGTGAGTGGGTTCCAACTCGATGGTACACAACAATAATGATGAATTATTCATGAAATAATGATAAATATACACACACATTTTGAAAGTTTTTTAAGAGTTGGTCTTATTTTTATTCTCTTCTTCACTGGCCATTAGTGGCTCCCAGCATCTAGAAATCCAGCCTAGGAGAGAGTAGCAGTGTGGCAGTGTGGGAGTTAATATAGATCTGCTGTGTATTGTAAAGGCCAAAAATAGAGTGTTGGGGTTTTTTTCCCAAATGAGATACGAGTCTTAATTATTCTATAGTTTAAGTCCCTAAATATCCTACAGAATGGAATATTGTTTCTGTTCTTGCTTGCTTAGTGGTGTTTTATGAGTAAATGAATGAAAATTTTAAAGAAATTTGGTATTTCAGTTTTGGAGCTTTTTGTTACTGGGTTTTGCGTTTAGGTTTTTTTTTTAAAAAAAGAATATTCTTTTGGTACTTTATAGATTTCTTAATTGAAAAATACTGATAACACTTTTGGATTAAATTTAAATGACTTATTAAGGGAAAATGTTAACATTTTTGTTTGTTTGTTTTCTTAGTTACCTGAGTGTTCTTTTAAATCTTTTGGGAGGAGGATTTTGGGTACAGATCAGAAATAGAAAATTTAAAGGTGATATTTTTAAATTAAGAGCTAAATCATGTTACTCTTTTAGCCATCTTGTGTTCAGTTTTCAAAAATAAGCTTTTTCACTTTCGGGATTGTCATGATTACAGAGCCAAGGGAGGGAAGCTGTTAAGATTGGTGCAGAAATTGTACTGTATGCTTAGTTCCATTAGGTGATGCATACTTTACTTAATTTGTGGTAGGCCATATTCTTACCATTTCACAGATGAGTAAAATGAGGTTTCATAAACCCTAGCACACCCAGAGACACATAGGTAGGAAGTGGCAGAGGTGTTATTTATACCTGAGTTTGTGTTTATGCTTTTGGGACATTACTTGGCCTCAGACATTTGATGATAGAACCCTCATTTAGATTTGTTTCATTTTTAAGTGTGCTGACAGCTTACTTGAAAAAAGAAGAAATAGTGATTCTTTTTCTTTTTTTGTAAAAATGGCAAGTGGCAAATTTTTTTAGCACTTTAGGAAGTTTTTTTGCTACTGGAAATTTTGAAGACAGAAAAATTATCTCTACCTAGGGGATTGTTTGACATGAGCAGGGACATAAGCTCACGTCAGACTATCTAAGGTAAGAAGAAAAACAGGAAAGTGGTAATGTGTAAAATGCGCTCATTTAAACAGTTGAGTGCTACCTCTGAGGTACTTTGCAAGTAAGAGATGCAAAGATAGATTGTTAGGTTGGCTGCTCACTATCTAGACCATGGTTTTCAGCTCTGTTGACATTTATTTTATTATTTGTGTGTACTGTCAAATCAGATTTGACTGGTACAGGAGGGGATTGTCCCTCCTTCCCCGGAAGAGCATCTGGTGGATTCGAACCACGTACTTCTGGGATTGCAGTGCAGCTTCTTGCCACTAGGCCACCAGAGCTCCCCTCTGTTGACATTTAAACCAGCTAATTTCTTTATTGACTAGGTTTCCTTTTGCTTTGTAGTCTGGTAGCATCCTTGACCCACAAGCTCCCAGTAGCACTTCCCTAACCTCCCAAATCACATTACATGTCTCGAGGGGCCAGAATTCCCCTGCTTGAGAACCATGTGTCTAAACATACTGAGCTAGCAAGAGCGTTTGGAACCAGAGTTAGTGTTAGAATTCAACTTGAAAAAAAAGGAACAAAAAGAATGCTAACACAGTTCACATTTGGAATCAAGAGGAATTAGTTATTAAATGTAGGCGAAAAGGAAGCTCAGACTGGAGTGTGCTGGGAGGAAGTCCCATCCTAACAGAACACTGGAAATAGGACTCACCGCTCGCAGGAATAACAGAGAGCATTTTTCTGAGTATTGCTCTTCTGAGCTTATGGATGGCTGCTAACTGAAAAGTTGACACTTGGTACTCACCAGGGGCTCTGTGGGAGAAAGACTTGGCAGGATGCTTCCGTGACGATTACAGCCAAGAAAACCCAGTGGGACAGTTCTGCTCTGTCATGCTGGAGCTACTGAGTTGAAAACAAATCAGCAACACCTAACAACAGTGCCGAGTTTGCTAGCAAAATGTGTATGTGAAAATGCTATGCAGATATGACAGTGTGGAAATGGAGCTTGGAAAAGAGGCTAGGTCCAGAGATTATGTGTAAATTTAGACTCCTCCCTTTATGGGTAATTGTTAAAGCCATGGGATAAGCTTTTCAGGAGACAAAGTTCCGTTGTAAACGGCAAGGTAGAGAGACCACTTTTGGAACTACTTTCATTTAAGAAATAAAAGGAAGAGAAAAGACAACGGTTGACGTCGAAATGAAGTCATAGACCTAGCACAGAGTAAAAGCTCATGTCAAGGAAGTTGAAGAGAATTTCAGAAAGGAGCAGTGCCTAGGATTGCAGAAAGATAAGAAGGACTTTAGGGGTGAGCAAACTCCTTGGTTCTGTAAGAAAGGGATTAGAAAATGAATTGTACCCACTCTGTGCCAGGCTGGAAGCTCTTATGGCCTAGTCCATAGGGAGTTGTGCTGCTAACCCAAAGACTATGTCTTTCTGACAGTTTGAATCTTAACATCTCTGAGGGTGAAAGATGAGTATTCTCTTCCTATGGTATTTACAGCCTCAGATCCAGTGGAGGGTCAGCTATGAGTCAGTTTTGACTCAACAGTGTGTCAGGCAAGTTTTATATATTTCCTGTTCTTTTCCGAATAGTCATATAATTGTTACCACCATTACAGATAGTAAAATCTGAGTGGAGGAAGAGTTGTCTTTAGTGGTGGTTTACTAAGCTTTGGAGCAAGAATGGCTAGAAAAGCCTTATTTGAGTCTAAAGAGTTGTAGGTTTGATTTCTCTCATCTGGGAATGATCTTTGATTTTGTCTACATTGTAAACCGACCCAGAGGCTTCCTTCCCTTCTTTGGTGTCCTGGCCAATTTCTGCTTTTTTGGCGATGTGTGCATACCTTTGATTTAACAGTTAGCAATTTCAGTGGGTTTACCTGATATTTCTGTGTTCTGCAAGCCTCAGTCTTATGGTTTACTCATTTTTTTTTTTAATTCCTGTAGCGTGCTTGTTATATATTAGTAATTTTTAACTCTTAGCTGTATGTTAAAATCAAATGGAGACTTTATAAATATGTCTGCAGTCTGCACATAAAGTGCAGTAACTCCTAAGTGCACCCCCAACTTGTGATGATTCCACATATTACAGTGAAAAGCTGCCTGCTCCTGTGCTACCACCCTGACCAGTGAATTTGGGCATTGTGCGCCTAGGGTTTCCGTCGGTCTAGGGAGCTCTGGTGGCATAGTCGATAGGGAGTTGTACTGTTAACCCAAAGACTACCTCTCTGGCAGTTTGAATCTATCAGCAACCCTAAGGAAAAAGATGAGCTGAAAAGCACCCTGAAGGTCAACCATGATTCATTTACAACTTGGCGACAGTGAAGAGAGGGGTATTTTAGATTTTCTTAAGTGGTCTACGAGATCTTTGCTCCTAGACCGTCTTGGTCTGGAAGATCTGCCGAAACCTGCTCGTCTTCATGAGGTGATTAGATCAGAGTTCCAGCCCAGGTCTCCTTGTGGTTTTGTTAGGTTCCATAGAGTCGAGTATGATTCATAGCAACCCCAGGAATAACAGATCTGAACCCTTTCCTATCCTGTGCCATCCTCAGAATCTCTGACACACTCATACTTAATTCACTGTATCAATCCACTGATTGAGGGTCTTCCTCTGTTTTGCCATCACCCCCAACTTTCCAAGCATGATGCCCTTTTCCAAGGAATAGCTGTTCTTGACAACATTCCCAGAGTATGCAAAACAAAGCTTCACCATCCTTGCTGTTCTCCTTATGAAGGTCAAAAATTCTCCCACTGAACAACTGATACTCCCCCCCCCCCAGTTTCACAGTAACCCAATGTTGAGAGTTACTCTGTGATGCTCAATAAAGGTTAGCTAAGTTATGTTGTTGTTATTGTTAAATGTCATTTAGTTGAGTACAACTCATAGCAGCCCTGTGAACAACAGACGTGAATCCCTTCCTATTCTGTGCCATCCTCACTGTCTATGATCTCCTTGAGCCCATTGCTATAGTTACTGTGTCCGTCCATCTCCATGGGGGTCTTCCTCTCTTTCACTGATCCTCAACCTTTAGAAGCATGTTATCTTTTTCCAAGGAATAGCCTCTCCTAACAACATGTCTCCAGAATCAGAGACAAAACTTTCTCATCCTTGCCTCCTAAGGAGCACTCTGGCTGCATTTTTTCCAAGACATACCTGCTCATTCTTTGGGCAGTCCATGGGGTATTCAGTACTCTTCCCCAACACCATAACTCAAAGGTGTCAGTTCTTCTATCATCTTTTTTCCTCATCCAGCTCTGAGATGTATAGCAAGTAATTGAAAAGACCAGGGTATGGATCGGGAGAATCTTAGTCTTCGAACTGACGTCACTGCTCTTCAGTATTTATTACTAAATCACAGCCATGATCTTTTTAGTCACTTCCTATGCATCTGCAAGTTGGGCAGTGAATAAGGAAGAAGAATAAGTAGTGCCTTTGCATTGTGGTGTTGGAGAAGAGTGCAGACTATCCTACGGACTACCAAAAGAACAAGACTGGCTTGGACAATATGCAGCCAGGATGCTCGTTAGAGGCGAAGATGATCTCACATACTTTGGATATATTGTTAGGAAGGACCAGTCCTTAAAAAAAGAGACTGTACTGGGAAAGATGGAGGGTTAGAGAGGGAGTGGGAGACCCTCAAAGAGCTGGATTAACACAGTGGCTGTGTACCAGTGTCCTTGGGCAAATCAGAGAGGTGAGGATGGCTCGGGATAGGAAAAGGTTTGGATCTGTTGCTCATAATTTCACTATGAGATGTAGTTGACTTGACAGCACCTAAAATAACAAGTGACAAGTGATAGTAAGTGGTGACAGTAACTATGATATTGGGGAAAAAAAAATATAATGAAACAAAGAAGAAAATACCCAATTACTACTCTTCTCTTACTAGTACATTGCAGGGGTAATTTTTAAAAATACAATACAGAAACTTGAGAGTGTGCTGAAAGAAATAATTTAAAAGAACGAGAGGAATTGAAAGTGCAAGATAGATTATGTTCATGACCTTTCCTTTTTCATTTAATTAATAATGTCCAGCTTAGATTCTTATATAAAGAAATATTTGAAGAAGAGTTACTGCTGAATTCTGTAGATGACCTTGGGTTTGGGTTATGTGATAATGGACCCTCTTTTTAGTTGCCTTTCAAAATGATTATACTAGATTTTTTTAAAGGAAAATTAATTAAAACAACTGACCATTTTTTTTATTATTAGTTTTAGTGACCGTTTATAGAGATTTTGGGTTTCCATTCATTCCTTGTTGCATTTTTCTCCCTGCCCACCCCTCCCCCCCCAGTTCCTTCCTCTTTGAAAAGTAGAAGAAAAATTCTTTCATTGTTATACAATCCTCCCTCCCCAGTCCACTCTACTATGCAGCCTTCATTCTGACCTCTTATCATGACAACACCTAATCTTATATCCCTTTTAAACAGTTCTTTCCCTCATCTGTTTCAATGCAGTATGCGTTGTTTATTCCCTCTTTCTCAGTCTCCCCCCAACCCCGATGCCAGTCCTATTTTTACAGCAGTGGCCTCATGCAATTATTTGTCCTTTTGTGGCTAAGATATTTTACTCAGAATAATGTCCTCCAGGGTCATCCATTTTGTATATTTCATGAGTTCTTTATTTTTCAGTGCCGTATAGTATTCCATTGTGTGAATATACCAGAGCTGCTCTATCCATTCGTTTGTTGATGGGCACTTGGGTTGTTTCCAGCTCTTTGCTATTGTGAACAAAACCGCAGTAAACATGGGTGTGCATAACAAGTGACCATTTTAAGTATATTTATTTTGATAGAGCCTATAGCACAAATTGAACTAGTAATCACCAACATGAAGAGCTCGAAAAAGTAATATTACTTTTATTTTACTTGTGACTCTCTAAAGTATGGGTTAGTTTTCAAGTTTGCCGAAACAACTTCCGTTTCTTCTAGTAGCTGGCACAGTATATGGAATAGTAGTTAGGTGACTTTCCCTAGCAGTTTCTAAGACAGCACTCACTTTTGTGAGCACACTCCTTGAGAGTCATGTGAAGCCAGTGATCCCTAATCCATCAGACCATTTTGTTCATTTGGTATTGCTGCTGTCACAAATACAAGTCAGAGCCTTTAAATTTTTTTTTTTTT
>NW_006399772.1:21430321-21433074 GCF_000299155.1 Elephantulus edwardii
CTGGGATTGCAGTGCAGCTTCTTGCCGCTGGGCTACCATAAAGTCAGTGCCTTAAAAAAATTTTATTTACTCACAGTTCTGGAAGCTGAAATTCCCCAATCAGAGTCTTGACCATGCTAATTCCTTCCTTAGGCTACTCTTATTTCTAGTAATTTCCAGCATAATTTTACTTGTAGATGATACTCAAATGGCATTTTTCATCTCTTTAAATGTATATCTCTGTATGTTCTGATAATTTTATAACTCAGAAGTGATTAGGTTTGTTACACTGATAGGACTTCATTAATATAACATGAGAAAAGCCCTTTATCCATTGAGGACCGCATCTAGAGGTAGGAGGGCGAGAAGCCACCAGATGTTTGTAGGGTCACGGTTCCATATATAACAACCAAAGCCAAATGTTTCTTCCAGCTCATTGCTACCGACCATCGATTTGAGGCTATAAATCTAAGGTAGGGTTATTTGATATAAAAATGCAGGGCATCTGGTTAAATTTTAGCTTAAAGAAACAATAAATAATTCTTAATGTAAATATTTCCATGCAGTATACCTTTAACTATTTAGAGAATACAGAGTTGCCTGCCTCTAAATTGAGTATCTCTAGGTGACTATGGAAAGCTTTGGTAGCTTAGTAGTTATTGTGTTGCCAACTCAAAAGCATGGGGTTCGAATTGCCCAAGGGCTCCACAGAAGATGATGGGCGGTCTCCCTCTGAAAGCCTGCTGCAGGATCAGTCAGTTGACTCAGGAGTATACAACATTAAAGACTGCTGTTTTTGTAGTGGCTTTGTGTGTGTACGTAAATGCATGCACACTCATGTGCTTACATGGACATTGTTTTCTTTTCACACTCTTGTCTACCCCTCTTATTCTTCCATTGCTGAAATTTCCTTTAAATGTAAAAAAAAAAGAAAATAATAATTAGGCTCACTACACACACACACACACACACTAAAAGCTTGTGAAAATGCTTAGCAGGTCTTCATGCAGAGAATAAAGACTAATCTTCCTCCCAAATGGGGTTACGATGTCAGTATGCAAAAAGTGCTGGTCTTGATTTAAAGATCTTCCAGGGAAAAAACCAAGCACATTTTCTTTCATTTTTAGCAACTTTCTGTAACTGTTTTCATTCTCATGCTACAGGCCAAAATTGTAATTTAGATAGATTCCAGGGTCATTGAAGAGAACATTGGGAGCAGAAATAGGGCCATTCTCTCCTTTTATCAGTAGCACACATATTCTATCATCAGTATACTTCCCAAGTGTACAGACAGTGCCATACCCCAGGCTGCAAAACATTTATTAACAGTAACTCATTTTAGACTGGATTTGCTATCAAGACATGAAAGCAGGGCAGCTGAATTGTCTAACAAGCCAATTAAAAACAAGTTGTTCTTTTCCATCTTCTTCCTGGATAAAACATAAAGGCTCACTGTTGCATAAATGGGGAGTTGGGGGTTTCTCCAGACAGTCTTATTATCTCTTTGTCTGACTTTTCCTTAGTATTTATACAAATTTTGCCAAGTATCCAAAGGCATCAGAAAATCTGAAGAATTCATGTGTATTGACAAATGAAGTAGCTTTTCTCAACTGTTTCTCAAAATTGCAGTAGCAATTCATTACAGTTTAATCTCTCCCAGCCTGTTTTACTCTTGTGTTCTAACTGGTAGTCATAGAGTTGTAGTTATTATTGTGCATTGTCAAGTCAGAACCAACTCATAGCTGACCCTCCAGCAGATTTGCAGAGGCAGTAGACTGCATGAGAAGAGATTGCCCATCTTTCACCTGAGTGGTCACGGTGTTGCAGTTATTCATAACTTCCAATAACTATAGCCACATCTTAAAGAGACCCCATAAGGAGGAGATATAAAGAGTGATAGAATCCAAAACTACAGAAAGAGAAATGAAGTCTATGTGTTTATTCAGCATGTGTTCTGCTTCTTAGAAGGTTCAAGTCTTACCCAGTGGTGTAAAGAAGAGAGATTTGATTGTAAATTTCCAAGTTCTGTATTATAGGCAGAATACTTCATGTATTGTGCTGACTACTCATTCTGAGGCATAACCCAAATCCAAGAGCAACAATCCATACTCCTGTTGATATTTACCTGGGTCATCACTGTATGATACCAAGGCTTTTGATCACTGATTTTAATACCAAATCTGTCTTACCTTCCATTAATGTCTGTTGCATTGTATAAAGAACCAAGGAGATGTGGATTTCCTTAGGATGGTAAGACACTAAATGCACTCCAGGATTCTGCCAAAAGTAGTTTTTCTGGGGTTTTATGATTCATCTGGGCCTCTGCATCAAACGGAAAGGTTTGTAGAGAAGTTCATGTCTCACTTTAGTTCAGGACATGAACATACTCTGCATATTCCCTATTTTTTTCCCCCTTCATTTTATTTGATGACGTATTTATTCTCGAGCCATAAGTTTTTGTTTCTTCAGTTTCTCCTGGGAGATCTTTTTCTTGTGGGCAACCTCCTCTTCTGGTTTAGGAACAATCTGTTCCCTTTCAGTAAGGATCATCTCAATATGGCAGGGGGAGCTCATGTAGGGCTTAATCCGACCATGAGCTCTGTATGTGCGGCAGCGTATCTTGGGAGCTTTGTTCACTTGCATATGCTCAATGACCAGAGAATCAACATCTAAACCCTTAAGTTCAGCATTACTTTCGGCGTTTTTAAGCATATGCAGCAAAAACTCAGCACTCTTTTTGGGCCACCGACCCTGTGTCCAACCCCACTGTTTGG
>NW_006399772.1:21435879-21484933 GCF_000299155.1 Elephantulus edwardii
CAGAAGGCCCCACCGCGGAGTCTGACTGTTCCCCGCTGTCACGGAGGGAGGGAGCCCAGCTCAGTGAGGCATGAGGTCAGAGAACCCCAGCCTGGGCCACCCCTCTGTATCCCAGATCTTGGATGCACAATCAGACCAAGTCCCAATGCCACCATCCACGCCACTCCTGATTTTTTACAGGTGAACTTGTGACAAGTCTGACTGCTGACCGTCCTTGGGGCCAGTGTGCTTGCTGACCAGGCTAGCCATCCTCTTGACCTGATGGGAGGACCAGGCCGCCCACATTCCTGACTGATGGGGGGGACCAGGCTGCCCAGGCTCCTGACAGAGGCCGGCCAAGGAGGAGCCCTTGGTGGACTTCCTGTGGAAAGGACTCTGGGCGACAATAAGTCTCCATCTCAAACCAAGACCAACTCCACCATTGTATCGTCGCAAGGGCACACACTGCTTTTGCAAAGTGACATCTTTCAGATACTTGGTGGCTTTCCGGATATGCATGTCCTTGATGACCTGGGCAGTTTCTCGGGTGTTCTTAAAATCGACCAGGAGATTTGAGCCTCTTGATTTGCATGATTTTGTGGGGTTTTCCGGGTCAAGCGAGTAGTGAACCATGTTGGGAGATTACCTGAAGCCGCTAACAGGAAAAGGAAGAGCAGAGGCTCCTGGGAGAATTTATATTCCCTATTTTCTAACAACACATCAGGAAAAATATGTGGCATTTACTTGAAGTTTTTCCTCATTATCTGCAATCCATACACCTCTGATTCTACTGACATTTGAAAAAGAGAAAGTGTCTTTCATTTACTTGATGAAAAGCAGGAATTTGCTGAAATGTGCTGTGTTTTCACTTCGTGGAGAGAAGATAGCATTCTTTCCTTTAGAGAATTCTTTCCAAGAATCTTGGACTCAGCTTCATCTGATAATTGAAAGATGAATATCTTTGCTTTCCCTGTTTCATCCATTCACAACTGAAGCCTGTTCACTCTCTTTGGGTCTTTGTAACTGATGCAGAGAAAGTCAGAAGCTATCAGGGTGACAGAAATGTTCAATTTTAAGGAAGTCCATTCCAATTTGAAGTCTTTGCATTTGCTCCATTAAAGACCACTCTCACTATTTAATAAACCAGTTTTATCTTCCCATTTCTGTGCTGGCATGTAAGTAGTTCTCTACAGACTGAGAAATAGAAGTAAAAGTGGCATACCCACTGCTGATGAGTCAGTTCTGAGTCAGCAGACTTCTGTCATGTATCTGAGGCTGTAAATGTTTATGGGAAGAGACTGCCCATCTTTCTCCCTTAGGGTGACTGTTGTTCGATTGGAACTGGCCAGATACTAATCTTTTACTCCTCTGATCACATCTACCATGTCTTTCCTAGTTGTTTGATAATTTCTGAAATTTTTGTGGAGTTGTAATGAGTCTGCAAAGTCTGCTTTCAGGGATCTTTCTAGAGTATTGAAGAGCAACAATGTCAGTCTGGAGACTAAGATGTGCCTGATCCAGACCGTGCAGTTACTTGCTATGTGTCAGAGAGCTGGATAGTGACTAAGGATGATAGAAGAAGAATCAATGCCTTTGAGTTGTGATGCTGAAGAGTGTTGAACTTATATGAACAGTATGAACAGTCCTGGAGAGGGTGAAACCAAGCTGTTCCTTGAAGGCAGGGATTCTGAAGCTCTGTCTCTCATACTTTTGGCACATGGCCAGGAAAAGGACAGCATGCTTGGAAGGGTGGAGGACAGCACAGGAGAGGAAGACAAAAGATGAGATGATTTGACTCAGTGACTGGAGAAACAGTCTGTTGGCGACAATGAGATTGGTTCCATATACGGCAGGATTCAGAGCTACTGTGCATAGATAAGGTCACTGTGAGTCACAGGTGACTCAATGGCACATAACAACAACTCTGGAAGTTTTAAAATCTTTAATCTTACTCAACCCAAACCCCAGTGCCCTGGAGTCAGTTCCTAGTCATAGCGACCCTTAGTGCAGAGCACAGCTGTTGAAGCATTGTGGAGATGGTGCATGGCTTGGCCTGCTGTGAGCTGGGATCAGGGCAGTGGCACCTCCCGACAATGGCAGGACTACCTCGTAGAGTTTCCAAGACCGAAGATCTTCACTGGAACAGACTGCACATCTCTCTCCCGTGGTTGAGCAGAGATGGGGGCTGTGCTGCTGCATGCCAAGGAACATCTGAAACTCTCAGAAGCTGAGGGAGACAAAGCCCTTTCTTTAGAACCTTCAGAGAGAATTTGGCCCTGCTGACACCCTGAATTCAGACTGCTAACCTCCAGAATTCTGACAAAATACATTTTTGGTTTTTTAATCCATCCTTTTTTGGTACGTACTTTGTCTCAGCAGCCCTAGGAAACTGATACACCCCTGGTTCCCGTGGGAGGGTATGATTGACTTGTTTGAGTAATTCCATGGGCTGGTAAGAAACTAAGCCTACTACTCAAGGATAAGCAGGAACTGTGCCTGGTCCCCAATGATAAGGAGGGATATTTGCCTAGGGAACCTCATCCAAGTGGAAACTCACTTGGGAGGGAACTTGTGGTTAGGTCCTTTGAGGCCCTCTCCGTTTTCTCCAGATGTCAAAGCACACATAATATTGAACCTTCATTTTAGACCTTGTAGCACACATCTCCGTAGCACTGTTGTTATGTGCCATCGAGTTGCCTGTGACTCACAACGACCCTATGTACAACAGCTCTGAAGTCTGCCCTGTCCTGAGCCAGTCTCACTGACTCTGACTTATCTACCCCATTGCTCCATTTACTATATCAATCAATAGCACAAGCCTCTATCAAAAGTATTAGGTGATGATTCCTTTGAAAAGTAATATATCAAGATGTTTTTAATTGTATCTTTTTTTGGGTATCATTTGATCTTAGAGTTTTCGTTATGGCCTTCTGATAATTTGCACATTATTCTGATAAAATACTTCTCTGTACAATTCCACAGCACCAGAACTCCCTAGATAAAAGATGACTATATCATATATATTTACTAAGTATGGCAATATGAAGACGAGTTCTCAGTTTGGGAGACTGAATATAGTACTGTATGTGTGTGGGATAAGAAAAAGTGGGTAGATTGTAAGAGCTAGAAAATAGAAAAAGCAGAAAGGTAATTGCATTTATCGAATGCTTGCTCTGTGCCGTACTTTTAAAATTGTATTGTCTACTGTAAGTGAGGAAACTGTTTAGTTTGCTTAAGATACACAGGTAAAGAACAGGTGAAATGGTTTTTAAGTCTATGCCCTTAACAGTCACATTTTACAGTCCATGTGGAAGAGTGTTGTAGACCATGTTAAAGACTAAGGACTTTATTTTCTTGGTAGTGGGGAATTATTGAACGATTTTTAAGCAGGGAAGAAATGTGATTAGAATTTATATTAACAAATATTAATCTAATGGCAGAGTACAGAATAGATTTTGGAGAAAGATGAAAGTGAAGGCAAGACAACCAACCATTCCAGCAATCCAAAAACAAACTGGTTACATCCAAATAGGATGGTTATCAGAGACAAAAGAAATTGGAATTGAGAGCTAGACTCTGATCATGATTGACCGTGAGAGACGGGAAGAGAATGGAAGGATTTCATAGGAAGTTGTGCTGCTAACCCAGACACTGAGCATGTGTGCTGGTTCAAATCAGCCAGTGAGTCTGAGAGAAAATTAATTACAGCCTCAGAAACCCCCTGCCAGCTAGCTATGAACTAGTCTTAACTCCATGGCCATTAGTTTGAGTTTGGTTTGAATGAGACTAGTCTGAGATACTTTTGAACCATTTTGATTGAAATTTCTTAATAAATTACAATTATAAAAAAATAAATCTTAGTCTTGAAAGAGATTTGTGTGGCTGTAATAGAAACAATGGATATAGATGACATTGAGTCAGTTCCAGCTTGTCGGGACTTTGCATTGTGTTTCCAAGGTTTGTCTATAGGAGGAGACTGCTTTTTTCTCCCCCAGAGATTGTGATGGATTTAAATTGCTGACTGTTTGGTTAGCAGGCTGACATGTGGTGCACTGTGTCACCAAAGTGGCTTTCTTTATACATAACAGCTATAATGGGAGTTCTGGTGGCCTAGCATGAACTCTTTATAGGTAAGTCACTGACAAAATTTAGCAGGTGAAATTTAAAAGTCATTATGCACATAGACATTTCTTCACAGAATTGCTGGCCAGATTGGTGATAGTGTTGTTTTGGCCTTTTTTTTTCTTGTTGACATTCTTGCGTGTCCTATTTACCTTTAAGAAATTTCTATTCTTCATTCATATTTATCCGTTAGTATGTATACTATGTCCTTTTACTTATGTTTTAGAGCCTCATCTTTGGAGTCTATAATAAGCTGGTTTATATTTAGAGAATGTTATGTAGGAATAAGTGCTTATACTCACCATTATTCCTGCTTCTGGGATCCTTTAAGAGACTGGGAGTACCCTATAGGAAGACTGTTTCTTAACAAGTACTTGGGATGGCATCAGTAATTTTTATTATAAAAAGGAAATTATTTTTAGTCTTCTCAAGAAACTTAGGTAGGAGTATCTTTATCATATTGTACAGATTAGGAATCTGAGACACAGGTAAATTATACCTTAATGTCTTATAATTAGTAGATGACAAAAATACCATAATGATCTACCTACCTTAATAAGTTTTAGATAGTTATTATCATGAACTAACATCCTTAAGTAGAACTTTGCAATTTGCCCTTTTCAGTCCTTGAGTATGAAATTTTATTCTGTTCTCTTTAAATTTAATTCAAAGAAGTTTAAATATACCATGAGTTTATGTGATGCTTCTTACCATACCATCAACATTTTGCTACTAAGAGGTATCGGTGCAGAAGATTACTAAAGAAATGATACTGCTATAACCAATATAATTTAAGAAATTCTCTATCTTAAACATAATTTTGTATGTGTGTGCTTTCATATCAGTAAATTAGAATATATTTTCCTTTCTAATGAGAGTTCTGTAAAATTGAGTATAAGAAAAGAATCAAAGGATTATTAAAGAACAAAGATATTTACGAATGAAAGACTAGAAAAATACTGAGAAAACGCATATAGATATTGTTAGATATGTATCTAAAAGGTCATCAAAGGGTAGGACTTCTGGAATGAATGAGTAAAACTGGATAAAATTGTGAAAAACAATCTCGAAATTAATCAAAGGCATACAACAAATTAAAAAGCATTTATTCAAGAAAAATGTTATTCTTAGAAAGAATAGTGAGCATCAGTGGTTTTTTAGCCCAAGGCACTTTCACCACCACCAGTCCTACAGTGTGCTTTGGCATTCTGTTGTAAAGACAGCTCTACTTCCTTGCTTGAATAGACTTTCTGTCGAGCAATGGTGAAAAATCCCTTACTTGCCTGTTGGCAAAAGCATCATCAATCTCAGTGGCAGACAGTTAGGGAAGATGAGTGTCATAGCTCTTTTCAGTTGTGTGATACTGATTGGGACGAGCAGTGGAATGAGACTATTCCAGAACCAGAATGGGCCTTGCCATGATCGCAACTATTCCAGGTGATCCGGAAGGCTGTTGTTGTAAGGTACCTTCATATTGGTTTCACCTCATAGAGACACCGTGCACACCAGTCTGGAGGGCTGTACACATACATTATTTATCCCTGATGGAATGTAAAAATTTGCAAACACATGAAGTACAATCTGGACTGACTTGAAATAGTCTTTAATTTTGAAAGTAGTCTTTCTTAAGCTGCACAAAGACCCATTGGCAGAGAATATAAGCCTTTCTGGCTCTAAGTCTGTAAGGCCCGCCCATGACTAGTCAGGGAGTTTGTAAAGAGTTGCACTAACCCAAAGGTGGCACCTCTTCTGGTGGTTCAAATCACCAGCCACTGCTGGGGACAGATGGACATTTCCCACTGTGTGATTTGCACCTGAAGACTCACTGGAGGGTCAGCAATGAGTTGTTTTAGTTATTAAATGATGTAAGGCAGAGTTCCTAGGATGCTAGGTTTAAAAATTAAATGAAGAAATGGGGTGGGGAGAAAGCAGGAACTTAAGAGATGAACAGACCCTTTGCAGCACTCTAAATAGAATAGAAATTAAATAGAAATCAGTTTTCTAATTTAATAGAAAGTAAATAGAATCAGTTCATCAGGTTACCGACCATACAAAAGAGTGGCAGCAACCACCACCACAAATGAGAGGGGATTATACTTTGTTATTGTTATAATCATTAAAATGTCTAGTTCCTGACAAACAAATTATAGTACATGCAAGATAATCAGGGAAGTGTGACACATACAGGCCATGGGAAGTGGGGAAGCTGATCACAATGTATAGGACTTCCTTCAGGAGCCCAGGTGGTGGACTTAACAGATAATATCTTTTTTTTTAAACTACTGTACTATTATTATTATTAATTTTAATGAAAATTTACAGAGATTTTGGATTTCCATTCATTCATTGTTGCACTTTTCTCCCTGCCCAGAAAAATTCTTTCATTGTTAAATAATAACATCTTGAGAGTAGCTAATGTATAAATATCCTAAGAACTGAAGCAAACTGTTTAGAGAACTTAAGAATGTGAGAACATCAAATAAATACCATTGTATAAAAACAGACAAATGAGAATTCCACATATGCAGAGTGTAATAACTGAAATAAGAATTTACTAAGGGGACTCAATAGCTGATTTGATGGGCTGGGGGGATAATAATGAACAAAATTACAAGTAGAGCAGTAGAAGTCATCCATTGTGAAAAAGGAATGAAAAAAGTAACTGTTTTTTTTAAGAGAAAAAGTCTCCTTATGTATCTGGTTTTTTCCATTGTTTTGGTATCACAAGAGGGAGTACTGGTGGCACAGCCTACAGCACATTGCACTGCTAATCTAGAGGCTGCTTGCTCTGGCAGTTCAAATCTACCAGTGGCTTCTTAGGAGAAAGATCAACCGTCTCCTCCTGTTGCGATTTACAGCCATGGAAACCCGTGGAAGGATCATGCTGAGTTAGAATTGATGACATACTTCTGAGGTTTTGAGTTGAAACCACAAAGATTTTCTCTATGTGCCTTTAACATTTATTTAATATTTTATTTCTAAATATATGTCCATTTTAAAATGCAATTCTGTTACTTATCTATTCCTTCTTCAATTCTACAGAGTTGTGACTATAACTTTATTTTTTTGGTTTGGTTTGGTTTGGTTTGGTTTTTTTTAAATTTTAATGAACATTTACAGAGATTTTGGATTTCTGTTCATTCATTGTTGCACTTTTCTCCCTGCTGTAACTTTATTTTAAATATTAAAATTTGGTAGTGTGAGCCTTCCCATTTTGGTCTTAAATCCCAACAATTCAACTCATTGTGATTAAGTCAGAACTGACTCATAGCTGACACTGCTGTGGGCTTCCAGTGCTATAGATTGCACAGAGGAGAGTGCCCGTCTTTCCCTGGGAGCCACTGGTAAATTAGAGCTGTCAGAGAGGCTAAACCTTTGCTTAGCATTGAAAGTCCTAAGGATGAGGTCATGAGAACTCTGGCTATTCTATATTCTTTGCCTTTCAGTTTAAATTTTAGACACCAGCTTGTTTATGTGTACATAGAAGACCTATTTGAATTTTTATCAGAATTGTGTCTAGTCTGTAAAACTGGAGAAAAACTGAAACTTTCCAACACATGAACATAGCATATTCTAATCAAGTATGAGATATCATCTCACCCCAGTCAGAATAGCAAAATTTAACAGAACAGCAAGCAACAAATGCTGGCGAGGTTGTGGAGAAACTGGAACCCTTATTCACTGTTGGTGAGAGTGTAAAATGGTGCAACCACTGTGGAAGGCGGTATGGCGCTTTCTCAAAAATTTGCAAATAGAGATACCATTTGACCCAACAATTCCACTACTGGGAATGTATCCTAAAGAGACCATAATTGACATCCAAGCAGATATATGCACACCCATGTTTATTATGGCTTTGTTCACAATAGCAAGGAGTTGGAAACAACCCAGGTGCCCATCAACAAACAAATGGATAGAGAAGCTGTGGCATATTCACACAATGGAATATTATGCTGCATTGAAAAACAAGGAACTCATGCAGTATTATTAAAAATGGGTAAGCCTGGAGGACATTATGCTGAGTGAAATATCTCAGTCGCAAAAGGACAAATATTGCATAGTGCCACTGCTGTAAAATGGGACTGATATCAGGGTTGGGGTAAGACCTAGAAAAACTGGATAAATTGTGTATACTGCACTGAAACAGATGAGGGAGAGAATAATTTAAAAGCGATATATAATAGGGTATTATGGCTATCACAATAGTTCACAATTAAGGTTGCATAGTGGAATGTATTTGGGGCAGTGGGAGGGGTGTGGGGTGATTATGTACCAAGGAGAGAGTGTTTCTTTTACTTTTCAAAGCAAGGAGCGAACTGGGGGTGGGGAGGGCGGGGGGGGCCGGGGAGAGAAGTACAGCAATGAATGAATGGAAATCCAAAATCTCTGTAAATGTTCATTAAAATTATTTTAAAAAATAGCATATTCTACATTTATTTTAGTTACTTGATTTCATTTGTTCATCAGTGTCTTATCCTTTTCAGCTGGGTTATGTTATGTTCTGTACTGTTGAGTTGGAACCGACTCATAGCTGACCCTCCCGAGGGTTTTTCTGAGGCCATAAATTACACAGGAGGAGTTTGCCTGTTTTTCTCCTGTGGAACAGATGGTGTGTTTAAACTTGTGTCTTTGGGTTGGCAGCACAAATCCTTACCACTAATCCACCTTTTCCAGCATTTTAGACTGGTGTATATTTGTTAGATTTATAGATAAGTCATTTATGTCTTCTGTATATGTGTGCTGACACACATTACAATATTGTAATTTCCATTTCTAATTGTTCATGTTAATATATAGCAATAAGTTATTTATGTATTGGATCCTGTAATCTTATAGATGCTTATTAGTTACTTTTTTTAAGATTCATTAGGATTTCATTATAGACCATTTTCTACAAACAGAATATTTTAGGGTGTTTTATTTTACACTGTTCTGTCTTACACCACTGGCTAAGACCTTCAGTGTGACGTTGAATGAGGAGTGATGAGAGTACACAGTTTTTCTTAAGTTAGAGTGAAAAAACATTCTGTCTAAATATCAACGATGATTTTAGGTGTAGGCTTTTATCGGGTTAAGGATGTCTCTTTTTCTGGTTTGTTGAGTTTTTTTTTACTGTGACTGGATGAGAAGTCCGCAGAGTCATTTTCTGTGTCTTTTGAGAAGATACTTGTGCTTTTTCTTCATTGTTGTTAGGTTTCGTCAAGTTGGTTCTGACTCACCAGAATGAAACCCTTTGCCCTCCACTCTACTGTGCTTGAGTCTGCTGTTGTCATCACTGGATCAATTATTTTGAGAATGTTCATCTTTTTTTCACTGACTTTCTACTTTCCAAGCAGATGCTGTTCTCCAGGGATTGGTCAGACATGTTCAGAGTTGGTGAGACACAGTCTTGCCATATTCATGTCTCAGGAGCATTCTTCTGGCGATACTTCTTCTGAGCAGACCTGTTTATTGTTTGGCAGTCCATGCTCTAGTCAGTGTCCTTGGAACACCATCGTTTAAAGGCATCAACTCTTCAGTCTTACTGTACTTTGTCCAGCTTTTGCATGCTTATGAAGCAGCAGTGGCATCCACTCCCTAAACAACATGTCCATGGAAACGCTATGAACTCTGATAAACGACGATAGTTACAGAAAGGCTTCAGGCCTTTTGTTCCTAGGGTCTCTATGAGTTGTGCTTGACTCAACAACAGTCAACAGCATGAGGCTTGGATAAGGCACACTGTTGTCTTCAATGTAACTTCCTTGCCTTTTTTTTTTTTTTAATTTAGGTATTTCCTTGCTTTTTAACACTATAAAAAGGATCTCTCGTATCAGATTTTCCCAGTGCAATAATATACCATTTGATTTCTTAATTGCTGTTTCTGTGGGTGTTGATTGTGGACCCAACTAAAAAATCCTTAACACCTCAGTCCTTTTTTCCATTTATCATAATGTTTACTGGTCTGGTTGTAAATTTGTTTTCTTTATGTTAAGGTGGATTCCATACTGAAGGTTAGTCTGTGGTCTTCATCCATAAATGCAAGTCCTCTTTGCTTTAAGCAAACAAAATTGTGTCATCTGCTGATGGCAGTTTTGATGATTGTTCTTTCAGTTCTGCTGCTGCATTTTCCCTTCATTCACTCACTGACACTGCTTTTGAGTCAAAAGCGACTCACAGCTGACCCTCCAGCAGGTTTTCAGAGGTTATAAGTTGCATGAAAGGAGACTGTCCACCCTTCTCCCAAGGAGCAGCTAGCTGGTAGATTTTTTTTTAATTTTTTTTTTACTCCTGCACCAGTGAGTTTTACTGACAATGGGACAGTCAGCATTTAAATCCCTCCTTAATGCCATGTTACCCCATTCACAATACAAACCAAGCACAAGGCTTGGGTTGAGGTGTATATGGGGTCTTTCACTCTGCCTCCTGTTTCTATACAGTCAGTGCAAGAACACAGCCTGTGGTAAGCTTAAGGAGGCCTAGCTGGTAGATTTGAACTTTTCACCTTTGAGTTGGCAGCACAGCTCCTTAATTAGTAGGCCACAAGTACTCCCTGCATTTTTCCTTAGCTAATATTGTGAATTGTGCTAATTGATTTAAATATTGAAGCAGCCTTGCATTTCTAGGATAAAGTATTAGTTCTTTCTTAAATTTTTATTAAAGTGCTTGACGTTTTCTTTGCTGAAAATTTTGTACATGACATCAGTTTCCTTAATAGCTATGACTTAATAGATATTACAGGACTTTTTTCTACAAGTGATCTTTAGTATTTATACTTTTCAAGACATTTGTTCATTTAATCTAAATTGTTAATATTGGCATTTATTAATTTCTTTCTAAACGGAAGTGGTTGCTTATTCCACAGTGTTCATGTTTTGGCAGAAGGATTTTATCCATTCCACCAATTTAAATTTGCTCAGCAACATAATGTTGTGATTAAAAGTATACTGTTAACAGGTTCCATTTAGTCAACTATAAATCCTCGTGACCCTGTGAACAACAAACTGAGACCTTATCTTTTATTACTTTTTATCCATTTTAGCAACTCTGAATTTTATGTATTTGAAATTAAATGTTCTACTTTTTTGCCCATACGCAGTAGTAAAAGATTAAAACAATAAATTTAAGGTGCTTGAGTAAAAATATGTCACTGTTTTTAAGATCTTATGCCATTTTCATTTCATTAGAGCCTTGAAATACAATTTTCTATGTGTTTTGACCAATTTAGTAGAGATCTGTGTTATAGAAATTTTTTTTCATTTCTATTTTAGGTGCGTATAGCAGCAAAATTCATCATTCATGCCCCTCCAGGAGAATTTAATGAGGTGTTTAATGGTGAGTGCTAAATTCCCAACACTAAAACTTTCTGTACCAAACTCTTGTTTCTTAAAGGAATCAGTTCGATAGCCAAAATAATTGATCCAAGAGAAGTGTATAGAAATGTCTTTTTTGCTAACTTTATTTGCAAATTTCATAATTGAAATTTCTTTCAATTTTGATTTTGAAATGATTGAAATAAAATGTACTTTAATAATATATAATTGTATTTGAAGAAATTAATCCTTATAATTTAATAACTATAATCATAAGACATTGACTGTAGTTTCATTCTTGGGAATTAGTTTCTTTTTGGTAAATTTTATTTAAGTTACACAACAAGCACATATCGTACCTGTATCTTTAATAAAATATTTAGATAATTTTAGAAAGAAGAAATTATCTTCATTTTAATGAGTTTTTTTTTTAATTGTAAAATGCATTATTGTCCTCATTTTAAAGCAAATTCTCTTAGATCAATCTAAACATCCAAAAATGAGAGTGAAATGTCGTTTTACCCTGCTTAGGAGATGACAGCACATGTGAAAACAGCTTGTTACTTAAATTATATCTTATAAGTCACTTCATAGTGTGTCTTTCTTTAAACGTCATTGGTAAGCATATTCATAATTCACTTACTCAATCACTTACTCACTCCATTGGGTTTCCAAGGCTATAAATCACATAGAAGGAGATTGCTAACACCCCACCAGAGAGGCATGGTTTTGGATTAGCAGTGTAACTCCCCAAAGACGAAGCCAATAGAGTTTATAACTAGCCATCCATAAAAACCAAAGTCCCGTTACTGTCAGGTTGATTCCAATTAATAACAGCCATATAACGGAGAATAGTACTACCCTACAGAGTTTGCAAGGCAGTAAATCTTTGAGGAAGCAGACTGCCAGCTTTCTCCAGTGGGGCTGCTGTGGGTTTAAATTACCCACCTTCTAATTAGCACTTGGACCACTGCATCAGGACACCTTAGTCATCCATAGACCAGAAGTTTAAGTACAGTCTCCAGGTTGCTATAAAAACTGTAACAGTAAGCATGGTAGTATGAATGATAGAGGTAAAACATTTGCCAAGAAAATGGCCTGTAGTGATCTTACTTAAAAACTTTTTAAATACATGTTAGGATAAACTAAGGAGAGATTAAAAACTTGAGGAAGAGTTTGATTTCAGAGTTTGAATTGCTTATTATTATTTATCACAATTTTTCACAGATATAATGAGATATATAAAAATTAGGATAGAAACTTGTTTAGTGAAATTATAGGAGGGTTTTTTTATGTTTTAAAGTACTTTAATTTTCCAATATTTATTTTTAGTGTCATATTTTAATGTTTAATAATTAAATACATATTGGGACAAAATTAAGAATCAACAACCAAAATAAGATCACCTCATCAAATAAGGCAAAGCTATTAATTAAGCTAAATAAATTCAGCTGTTGTTTAATATTATCTTCTGAAGTACAGAAATACCGACATTTAGAGTCTGTTCACACAAGTTTTTTCTTTTTTTGAACATTTTTTTTCTACAAGGAAAATTAACTTGAAATTGCCTGTAATATTGGCATAGTAGTAGCATAGTTCTGAATATTTCTGCAGACACCATCTATTGGGTATACCTCATGGGGACTTAATTCTGTAGAGATAAATTATAGTAGTACACTTGCATCTACTTTGGAAGAGGATTAAATCATTTGGATTTCATACCCTTTCCTATTTTTAAGCAAATACCTGTTTGGATGTTTCCTAAAGATAGTGGTATATATGGTTACTTTGGGAATGAGAACAGTGTTTGATCATGATTGCATTTGAAGGAGGGGAGCATTGATAAATTGATTTTTAAAAAACAGCTTTTACTCTTTAAGCATAGAAGAATGAAATAGGAGGCATAATAATAATGTTGTTTTTACAGATGTCCGGTTACTGCTTAACAATGATAATCTTCTCAGGGAAGGAGCAGCCCAGTAAGTATTATATGTAACATAAGTAAAATTACACGAACGTGGTTTCGGGGCACTAACCTTTGAAATAGATATTTACACAATAAGTTCAAATTATGTAATTATGTAACCTACTGCAGTCTTTTTGTTAAAAGGGAAACAAGAGACACAGTTCTAACAGTAGAATCTGTATGTGTGTGGCTTATGTATTGTGTTAATACTACTTTATGAAATGCAAAGTTGGATAAAATTACTTTAAAAATACTCTTTTTTAAAAATTGTGATTGCATTAAATTTTATGTAGATTCTACTTTTTCAGTTATATGTTTTACCACAATAGATCGTTTGATCTTCGAGGGTTGAAAGTTTATTTATCCTTAAAAACTAAAAATAGTACCTTACAATGTAACTTATTTTGCCCATTTTCTAAACTTGAGTGATTCAAAGAGTAACCAAACTGAAATGAAAATTGCGCAGGATTTGTCTCTTGGAATAGCTGGTGGTTTCAGACTGTTGACCTTTCTATTAACAGCTGAGCATTGAACTTCTTGACCACTAGGGATCATCCTAGAGTCATTGAGTGACTCAAACTCAGAGTGTTTGAGTCAGTTCCAACTCATCAAGACCCTCCCTCAGGTTTCCTAAGACTAAATTGCAACAAGAGATTGTCCAACTTTTCACACAGATCCACTGGTGGATTTGAACCCTTTTAATACTTGCAGCAACTTTTGGGTTAGCCAAGCAACAAACTACAAACAGTACCACCATATTTAGAGAAGAGGCAGTTCAAGTCCTGATACGTCATTTTTTTAGCCACTGATCAAAGTTTTGTCTAAGACTTCCACAACTTTCTTAGAATTCCGTGGAAATAAAAGAAATGCGTTTTCTTCTTTCTAAAACTTTATTTTATGCCACTTTGTTTTTATGAAAAATCTATTTCAGTACCTGTTTTTGCTAACTGAGAGAAATCCAAGGATTTTTATTTCTAAAATAAAGTGGAAAGTCAAACTAATGTTTAGTGTATTTTTGGCAGCAAGCCATTATCTAGGCAGCGATCACTCCAGGAAGCACTAGTGGAGCTTCCAGCTCCTTCCCCAGGGAATACGCAAGCTGGCATAGCTTTGCAGTGTGTCTTTGAATACTGTATATTAATATTATTTTGGGTTTTTTTTATGTTATTTGGTAGTTTAATTTTTGTTTCTGTTAATGCTTAAACATTTTCCCCATATAAAACTACTCTGTATGTCATTTCAGCTTACTAAAGTTTTCCTAGGAATGTTCTTGTTTCATATAGTGGGAGAAACTTTTAAATTATTATTGTCCTACTACCTTCCAGAATAAGGTCAAAATAACTCATGGCTCTGACCCTCCGTTGTGTTTCTGAGGTTTTAAATTGCATGAGAGGAGATTGATTGATTGCCCATCTTTGATTGATTGCCTGATGGTGGATTTGCACCATGGGGGCATAGTCTTTGGGTTAGAATGTGCAACTCCCTACAGATCAGACTGCCAGAGCTCTAAAAAAGGTCTAGAGAGCCATATTATAGGCTCACCATTAGTTAGTGGAACAGATTTTTAGTTCCTTACAATCAATGTTTATCTCCAGGCAGACAGGTACTTGTCCTCATGGTGTCGTTTTAAAGACTAAGGTGTGCTAGACCCAAACATGGTTTTTGTCAGTTATTTCACATGCATGTGAAAATTGGTTGGTGATGAAGGGGCAGACCAAAGGAGAATTGATACCTTTAAATTATTGCATTGGCAGAGAATGTTGATTATACCGTCAACTGCCAGAACTGTCTTGGGAAAGTGCAGCCAGAGTGCTTACTATCCGTAGAGATGAGGATAGCAAGACTTTGTCTCGAACTTGGGCGTGTGTCAGGAAGGGGGAAGGACATCACTGTTAGATAGCAGAGCGTTAACAACAGCAACAGATGTTGGGAAAATCCTGATGAAAACCCTTATGATATGATCTGTGGATGACTAATAGTAAATGGTATCCATATCTAAACGTAGCAACCAAATAGCTTAGGAATGGTTGACGGGGCCACAGAACTACACAAAGGCACAAAACATGGTTTCCCATTCACTACTAAAGTGTTTGGCAGATAGTAATAAGAGCTTAGTAAAGTCTTTCTAGGAAAGACTTAGTAGTTATTTCTATTCTTCAGTGAGCATATAAAAATAGTTGCATAGATGGTTGGAGGAATGTCTGATGAGTAGATGGATGGAGTGAACATTCTGAAATGCCTGGGGCTTTGGAGTCATCTCAACCAAATCTCTCTTTTTGTAGATGAAGTAAGTACTGCCCATACTGTCTAATGACAAGGTTGAAACAAAGTCCAGATTCTCTGACTCCTAGATTAGTGAGTACCAAGATTTTTAGTCCAGCCTGAGACCAAATTACCATCCAACTATTTTAATTTACTGTTTAAATACTGCCTTCACAGGAAAATGAATCCTAAATTACAAGTAATTCTGTTTCTAACCGTACTCTTAGAGTAAAGCTCATTTAATGGTTAATAGCTGCCTGGCTATAGTGATGCTATTCTTGGGAAAATGATAGTCTCAATGAATTAAAATAAAAGATGAATGGCTACTTTCTCTATGCAATTTTGTATTCATCACCATTCTTTTTTGAGCATGCCTTGTCAAGAATTTGACAGCTAGCAATTTATTTCTGTCTTTTTTACATTTACTCTTCCTCTGCTAACTTGCAGTGATCCTTGCTTGGGCACAGTTCTTTCTAGGAAAGATTTAGTGGTTATTTAAATTCTTGAGTGGGAATATTTCTGTCCAGAGTCATTTGAGGGAAATTTCGGCTGGATTAAGTTTAGAAATGTTTCCTATGTTTTCAGATTCTCAATTTCATTTCTGTTAAATTGAAAAAAAAATCCAATTTATAGATACCATGAAATATAGTATGCTCTTTGTATTTTTTTTAATTAGAAGGGATTTTTCCTACAACTCAATTATGATGTGATTATTATGTGATCTCCTATTAATACATTGTTTCTTAACCATGGGAACAGAACCCAAAACCAAACTTGCTGCTCTTGAGTCACTTTCAACTCCTAGCAACCCCCCAGAACTGCCCGCAGTGTTGTAAATCTTTACCAAAGCACACTGCCTAGTCTGTCTTCTGCACAGGAGCTGATGGATTCGACTGGCAGCATTTTTTTTAATAGTCCAGTGCTTAATACACTGTGCCATTAGAGGTCCTTCATGTAAGGTTCTTGTGTGCTGTCAAGTTGGAACCGACACATAACTGATCCCTCAGGAGGTTCTCAGAAGACATAAATGACATGGGAGGAAATTGCCCATTTCGTCCCCAGTGGATCCAGATCACCTTCCTTTGGATTGGCAGCACAGCTCCTGACCCATCAGGCCACCAGAGCTCCCTGTGTAAGAGTGGAGAGAGGCTTTATTCTTGTTTGCTTCCTTATATGGGATTCAAAATCCACTTGTAGCAGCACATGCTAATTGATACTCGGCAGTTCTGAGGTGATGGTCTACCTGTTTGTTCTCTGTGACTCTGGTTGCTCCAGAGTCGTTATCTAGAGTCCTGTCCAGCTCCTTATCCTAGTTGGTTTTGGGTGTCACTGAATCGTCTCCAGTTCATAACAACCATGTATGACAGTGGAATTGCTTCGTAGGGTTTTGTAAGTGGTATTCTGGGTGGAAGCAGATCTCTGGGCCTTTGTCCTAAGGAGCCGCTGGGTGGGTTCAGACCACCAACTTTCCGGTTAGCAGCCGAGCTCATAGAACTATTGTGCCACCAAACTGCGTTCTTACAGACTCTTGTTTTCTCCCCTTTCTCAAGACTTTCCATGCCTCTGCTTTGCTTCCATGAATTTATTCCATCATTTGTTGAATCAGAGCTGACCCTCCAGTGGGTTTTCAGAGGCAGGAAATTGCACGGGAGACTGTCAATCCTTCTCCCATGGTGCAGCTGGTGGATTCGAACCATGTGCCTTTGAGATTGCAGTGCATTTTCTTACCACTGCGCCACCAGAACTCCCTGATTCCATCAAGTAACTTGAAACCCAGACTGAACTACTGTATGCCAGACATTGAACTTGGATGTTTTCTATGATGGATCTAGCCTATGAGTATATCTTAATTTTCCAAATATCTAGTTCATGAAAACTTTTCTAGCCCGCTTTACTGTTTATTATTTTTCGATAAGCTTTTTTGCTCATGCAGTTCATTTTAACTGAAAGATACTTAACTTTCCCTTCTTCCGTTTCTGTGAGACAGTTTTTCAAAGGCATTTTCAGTATCCCCTCTATTACTAAATGATCCCTGGTTTTCTTTTAACTTTTGTGTCCGTTTTCTTTATGTTCTTCAGTATGTATTATCGATAGTTCTTTTTGTTAACTTTTTGCTTCTGTTCATCTGCAAGCCCTTTGGCCCTGGGTGCTTTCTGTTTTTTCTTTATTTCTCTCACAGTGCCTCATCTGTTTTCTGATACAATACATGCTAAATGTATCCTGAATAAGTGGATGTGTGTGTCTTACTGATAACTATACTTTCTAGACCTTGAATAAAAAGGCCAATTATAATCCTAATTCAACTTTACATTGCTGAGTGTTAATTAATTTTAAAGATAGCCATATCCGTATAATGGTTATATCTATGATAAGATCAGCAATGGAGAATTACTCTTTTACTTGCTTTTGCAACGCAAAAGTTTTATTGGCAAGTGAACTGTTTGAATTTCATTTGTAAATGTATAATTTTAAGTAATCGCTTTTTTGTTTTTCAGTGCATTTGCACAGTATAACTTGGACCAGTTCACGCCAGTAAAACTTGATGGTTATGAAGATCAGGTATGTTTCATGTTAATATAGGATCTCAAAATACTTTGTTTCATTTCTAATGTTTAATGTATCATACCTAGATGAATTATGAAGTTCTATGTTTAAAAAATTTTAAGAAAACCCCAAACGTCCATTTTAATTGTACTACTGAATTCCAACTTTTAGCCTGCTAAACTGAGAAAATAAATTTATGTTTGTTAAAGCCAACCTCTTGTATTTCTGTGACAGCAACACTAGATAACTAAGACAGCCACTTATGGGAAAGAAATTAAATATTTAGTTGCTATAGTTTAAGCCAATAATACTGTTAATAGGAAATTTTTCTTAAAAGTGCTCTTAGAACACATTTAAGATTTTATAAAAGAAATACTTTAAGTAAACTTTCTTGTTTTTTATAGGCAAAAATATCAATCCTATAGTTATACCAAATTTAGAATATATGTTAATACGTTTTCTATCATAATTTTGTTGCTCTGGAATTTCTTCAATCCTTCATGTGAGTAATTTAGCTTATAGTATTATTAAATCTTTTCTTTCTAAGATCTGGTTGGGCTTCCAAAGCTAAGAAAAACCACAAAGTGTTACAAGCATTGTTGGCTTTTTTTGTTGTTGTTATTTTTTGTTTTCAGAGTTTTGAATAAAATTATATTGTGATTACATTAACTCATAAGATGCTTTCCTGAAGCACAGTTTATATAAAACAATTTAAGAAAGAACTGATGATGGAACTTAGAGAAAGTAGTACCAGTTAGTCCTTACTGGCTGAATTTTATCAGTGCTTCTTTTTGGCATGAGTCATTATGTATGTAGTACTGTATAGGCAGTCTCAAGATTACAAACAAGTTCTGTTCTTAAATTGATCTTTAAGTCAAATTCATTACAGTCAGGTACAGTTTGTCTCTAACAGTTTATCATATGCTTATTGTATTTAGTGTATAGTGTACCTTCTGTGTGCAGAACACACCAAGGAAATACTTGCAGATAGACTGAAACATCTTTCATTTAATACTGGTTGTGATAATGCTTTCATTTATGTTGCCAAGTATTGCCCATATGTTCTTAGAAACCACTTAAATATCTCTGGTTTTTTTACTATATTGGGCTTTTCAGAGGTTGGCTTGTAAGCCTTTGCTGAAAAGTCTTAAAGTGGCTTTATCAATAGAAGGTGAATTCTCAGCAGCAATATCTCATTGAAAACAAAACCCCTATGTAAAATAGATATAAAAGAAAACTTTTATAATATAAACAAGTACTATCATAAACTAGACACTAAAATATATTAACTTTTATACATAGATATGCTGGTTTATCACCATTGTTGTTTCTTGGAAGTGGAGGTATGGCAAATAAGACAATAGAATGAAAGCTTGCAATGCAGAAGATAAAAAAGAAAACTCTAGTGATATGATTTATATACTCAGAAATAGCAAGGTATTCATAGAATTAACTGCTCTGACTGGGGCTAAGGATACGGAGAAACCAAAACAAAACTGAGTTTAATAGAAAAAAGTTTGTAAGATGCCAAATGTAAGGTAAGTGTAAAAAAAGTTCGTTTTTCTTTATTTTCTTTATACACTAGGAATAAGCTTAGCAAGAAAGGCATAGGTTATGAAGAAAGTAATAATCTTAGAGTCTTTGCACAGTGAAAGGCACATCATATTTTACTCTTAGGAAGTATATATCAGTTTTCTTTAAATTAGTATTTAAATTTAATGTTTGAGTTAGAACCCTATTAGTATTTTTTTTTAAATAACAGAATAGCAAAAGATTCTTTACATCTTCTAGAATCAAGTCAGTATAGCATTGTGTAGACAGCTAGATCAATAGAATAAGCACAGAGGACTAGAATTTACTACCGAGTATATATGAAAGTATTTTTAACTGATGAAGTTTCTGTCCAGCCAGACTTCTTATTTATAAGTGATACTGGCATGACAAGGATGACAAGACGACTTGATGCCATTGAGTTATGGTGCTGAATAGCCCACGGACTACCAGGAAAATAAAGAGAAATAAAGAGATATACCTCAGGAAAAGTACAGCCAGAGTGCTCCTTAGAGGCAAAGATGGCAAAGCTTTGTCTCAGTTATTTGGGGCATATTGCTAGGAGAGGCTATTCCTTGGAAAGGGATATCATGCTAGAAAAGGGTCAGTAAAAGACAAGAAAACCCTCAACTATAAATGAATTGACACAGTGACTGTAGAAATGGACCCAAGTGTGTCTGATAAGATGAGGATGGCAGAGGATAAGAGAGGGTTCAGATCTGTTGTTTGAAGGGTCACTATGAGTCAGTTGTATTTGACTCAGTGACATCTAACAACAGCTTCGAGGAAGGACGTTAAGTTGGACCTTAGTCTCTCTCACACAATATGCAGAAATAAATGTCAAATGGATTAAAAACTTGGAAGATGACTAAAATCTTACATGAAAATTATATCCTATGTACTTATAGAGCTAGGGAAGACCTATCTTTCTAAATAAGATCAGAAATTTTTAAAGAAGGAAAAACGGACAGTATTTACTAGATAATACATGTACTTCTCACTTGTCAGTTATTACCTGACATTTCACATTTACAATAGTAAAGATACCTGTTCAACCATTTTGCACATTAATGTTGTATGTCTGCTGGTAGGTGCAAGGCAAAAGTGATGCTGGCTCTGGTGGTTCAGGTTATTGGCACAGTTGTTAGGCTTGCTCTTTTTTTTTTTGCATGATGCTGATTTTCACCTAACAGCTTGGTTTTGGGAGCCTAGCCATGTTGATAAGTGACCCTTTATTGTTCACTCACAACCGCCTGGCATTCTCTTTGGAGGCAGTGTACTCCAGGTTCTTAATGGATCAGAATTGACTCATTGGCACTTGCAACAATATAGCTATATCATGGGTTATTTTTCTGACCTTAAAAAGGGTGAGAGACATAGAAGTAAACTTTTTATGTTTCTAGAAGGTAGTGTTGAGGTTGAAAAAAAATCCTAATGCTTAAAAATATGTTGGTATTTTTATTATTTAAGATTATGAACCAAACTACCCCTTTACATGTTTGTAGGTAAATATGAACGTGTCTGTATTTTTCTGTATAGGATGATAGGAGTTTGGAAAAAATTTATATAGATACATACTGTGTTATCAGCAGGATTTACATCAGATGGATAAGAAAAATGTACAAAAAAGTGTTTATGACCAAGGTTATACATTTTTAGTTATGTCTGTACATAAAACAAATACACTGTGTTTTAATGAAGAAATGCTCAAAGTCCCTAGCTCTAAGAGAGATGCAGATCAAAATAACTATGAGATATCATCTCTTCCTAGTAAGAATAGTAAAATTTAACAGAACAGCACACAACAAATGCTGGTGAGGTTGTAGAGAAACTGGAACCTGTTGGTGGGGGTGTAAAATGGTGCAACCACTATGGAAGGCTGTATGGCGCTTTCTCAAAAAGTTGGAAATAGAAATACCATTTGACCCAGCAGTGTTACTATTGGGAATATACCCTAAAGAAACCATAACTGCCACTCAAGCAGATTTATACACACCCATGTTTATTGCTGCTTTGCTCACAATAGCAAAGACCTGGAAATAACCCAAGTGCCCATCAACAAATGAATGGATAGAGAAGCTGTGGTATATTCACACAATTGAATACTATGCTGTATTGAAAAACAAGGAGCTCTTGAATTATTAAACAAAACGCGTGACCCGAGGGGGCATTATGCTGAGTAAAATCTCAGTCACAAAAAGACAAATACAGCATAAGGCCACTGTTATAAAACAGGACTGACATGGGGGCTAGGGAGAAACTTAAGAAAAGAGGAGATAAATAATCTACATGGCATTGAAACAGATGAGGGCGAGAACTCTATTAAAGCAATACAAATCAGGTATTAGTGGCATGACAAGAGTCCAGAATAAGAGTTGCATAGTAGAGTGGTCTGGGGTGGGGATGGGAGACGGTATAACAATGAAAGATCTTTTTTCCCCAAAGAAAAAAGTGATCTTAGGGGAGAAAAGGGGGCAGGGAGGAAAATGTGCAACAGTGAATGATTGGAAATCTAAGTTCTTTATAAACTTTAATTAAAATCTAAAAAAAAAACCAAAAAAAAAAACAACCGAACCAACCCAAATATACTGTGTTTTAAAATTTTTAGAAGTAAATAACTACCCATGAGTAGTTTATCGGAAAGCAGAAATGGTCACTCAGAGTATAGGTTGTGGGCTAAAGAACATTGGTGAAAGCACTGAAGAGGATTTTTCATTTTAAAATTTTAAAAAATCTTTTTTTAACCATCCTGGTTAAAGGTTGTTACCAATTAGTTCATTTGTTTCCAGGAACTGGCAGTAATAGAAATGGTAAATGATAAGTTGTTTCTCATTTTCAAGGAGGGAAAAAAACCCTGAGTCTAATAGTATATGAAAGGACATGCTTTTTCACTAAGTAGCTAGAAGATATATTGGGAAAAAATCTGATGTATGCTGAATGAAAATAGTTTTCTTTTTTTTAAATAGTTAACTTATTTGATATATTGTGGTTGCACCCCCTCCCTGTAAAAACAAAACAAAACAAAACCAAAAACCCCATTGCCATTAAGGTAGTTCCAACACAGTGACCTCCATGGGATTTCTGAAGTTGTCAGTTTTTGTGAGAGGAGACCATCTCCCTTTCAGTTACATGTTTTACACACTGCGAACACCAAGGCTCTTAGAGATAGGCCGGTATTCTTAAACCTGTTGCCTGGAGTGAACTGCTTTACAGTTTCAAGGAAAGCGTATATGAATGTATATGAATATGTAGATCAGTACTTTCATACCATTTTCAATTCTTTTTCTCTCCCTCTCCCCAATTTGTTCCACCATTGAAGGTATTAATAACAGAACATGGTGATTTGGGAAATGGAAAATTCTTGGATCCCAAAAACAGAATCTGTTTCAAATTTGATCACCTAAGAAAGGAAGCAACTGATCCAAGACCCTATGAAGCCGAGAATGCCATTGAATCATGGAGAACTTCCGTAGAAACTGCCCTTCGAGCTTATGTAAAAGAACATTACCCCAACGGGGTCTGCACAGTAAGTAGTGCTGTGGAGCTGCCGCTGTGGTTCCTAGAAATATGACAATGCTTTTGTGATCTTAAATCCATGTTGTAACTTGTCACTTTTTAATATGGAAGAATTTGACCAATTTTTTTAAAGAACTAAAATAGTGAATAGAATAGTTTAAAATGAAAATGGGGGAAAAAAAGTTGTATCTTGAATTAAATCCATAAAAGTTCTAATACATTGATTCTAAGAGCAGGATATTATGAGATTCTTTAATCACATGTTCATCATTCATCTCAGTAGGTTTAAAGCACAATTAACTTTTATTAAGTTGGGGACATTGAGGGACTATCTCCTCCTGTACCAGTCAGATCTAAGTTGACAGTATACATACAAAAATAATAATAATTTTTAAAAAAAGTTGGAGACATTGTAGAATAAATAAAATTATTTAGTAGTAGCATTATGTCTTCATGTGTCTTATAGTCAGATTTTTGGTGGATCTTTTAGCAGTGTAACTTCTGTTATTTTCAGAATAAAATGCCTTTTCATAAAGCTGCTTGCAGTCAGCCAGGCCTTTTAGTCCTTAGCTTGTTTCCCTTGACTTTTCCCATAGCAGGAAATGGCAGGGTGATCACCAGTGTCTCCTCATCATCACATTCCAACCAGGTAGAGTCCAGACTTTGGAACACGCTCCTGACCCTGTACTCCTGACCACTGTTTACCTCTCTGGTGGAAGATGACCATCTATCCTGGTTTACACTTGCTCTTCCAACTTGATTGATAATGAGTATCTCCACTTGCCGCTATTTTCATTCTCAGAGGTTTTGCAATTAGGAGAAAAATTCGTGTATCCTCTTTAAGTAGCTCTCAGTAGTTGTTTATACAGCAACATAATCTGAAATTTCTTGGGAAATCCTTGTTGATTAGGATCATTTCAATAAGACTAGCTCAACAAAGTAAAATGGATACTTAAAATAGCTGCAGAAAAGGAAAACCCGGATATTGTAAAGTTAAAAATGATAACCATTGTCTAAGCTCACTTAGTTGTCTAAAAGAGCTGGAGGGATATCAGTATGCTTCAAAGAAATTCTTAATGCTTGCATCATATGTCTGGGATATATTAGAATAGAATTACTTTTACTCAATAGATTGTATTTTATTAACTCTGAGTTCTGCTAGGATCCACTCTTGAATCTATAATTAGATGTACATATTTGATTATTTTTTTAGCCATATTGCAATGATCACCTATTTTCTATTCTTTTGTGTACTCCTGCGAAAGTGCTAAACAATATTTTGTATGTATTTCAAGTTGAACATTCTGTGATAGTAAATTCACTCTTGTGCTTATTTTCTTTGCCATGAAGGTATATGGTAAAAAAGTAGATGGACAGCAGACCATTATTGCATGCATAGAAAGCCATCAGTTCCAAGCAAAAAACTTTTGGTAAGTTATAATTTTGAGTATTAGGGAAATTTTGATGTTACAATATTTACAATTCTTTAGTGATTATATACCTTGTTTTTGTGTGATTGACTACAAGTAGTCTTAATCTATCCAATAATATGAACGTAGCATGGACTCAGTTAAAGAACTCAGGTGGCTTAGTGATAAAGTGTTTCACTGTCAACGCAAAGGAACCCAGTTTGAATCTGCTATCTGCACCATGGGAGAAAAATGTGCAGTCTCCTCCCTTGCAATCTATAACCTTTCATACCCAGTTGGAGGGCTGGCTGTGACTTGACAAAACATAACAGCAACAACATTTAATCAGTTGATAGTCAGTGAAAAAAAGGGTGTGGGAGAGAGAACCAGGCAGTTTTTAGAAACCAAGCTGCATCCTAAGATGCATATGTGCCTGAGAGCAGATGACTTGGCAGGCCCTGTGTGCATTCTGAGTAGGGGTGGCTCCTGAATGAAACGTACATGAGGGGAGCAGAGGTAATTACAAAGTAAAGAACAGTGCTGCTTTTTGGAGTTCTGAAGTAGCTATTTTTGAAGAGATTTCTTTACCCTTGGTTTGCCAGTGGTTAAAAAGTAGCATCATGTTTTATTCAGTGAAGCAAATTAAATCATGCCTTGTAATTTTGATCGTTTCTTTAAAAAGTTTACCCTCAAAACACAAACCTGCCTTATTAATCTTGATAATTTGTTGACCTTTTTGTTTTTGAACAAGACTGTTTCTATACTGGTTTCCTATTATAAGTCTCGGGGTGTTCCTCAAGACTTTGCAAGTTCAGAATTGAATGCATTCTTTCCCCACCTTTATCCTTCTTTCTTGTAAAATACATGCAGAGGCTCATTAGAGTAAGTATAATCGTGATAAATACCTGTGCTAATCTTTGATTTGTTGGCTACCTTGGATTTTTGGTACTTTTGCGGATAAAGTAATAGGTAACAGTAATGTCTATGGACTACTTTGGTCCAAGCTCAAGGTTACTCTGCTGCTTAACCATTTCAGAAATAAATGCAAGGTTAACTCGGAATGATTGGAGGAATGTAGATCTATCTTCACTGAAGGAAAATCAGTTCCATAGTAATCATGTGCCATCATTAAAAGCTGCTTTCTCTTAAACCTTCTACTGTTCAGAGTTACATTTATGGATTTAATGTGTTTGTATAGTTTAGACCTGAAAACTTCTAGCTCTCATCTACCAGAATCCTGCAATCATAAATCTCACAAAATCATTATTAATTCATGCTCTTTGTGTCAGGGGACTTACAATAAAGTCAACCTTTTTTAGAATTACAGATATTATAATACATTGACTAAGAAGTTTTTAAAAATATAATTCCTTTGAACTTTAACATGTATACAATTGTAAAATGTGTCTTTGAGTTTCCACACTACTTATCTGAGTATTTTCTTTCTCAGCCTGCACTATGAACATTGTATAATTGAAGTTAGAATAATAATTTTCTGCTCTGGAAAAGATTCATTTCATATGACTTTCTAAAATATTGATTATTGTGTGAATCAGTCTCAGTAAAATCTAAATGTTGTTTTTATTTAAAGAAAAATACTTTACTTTGCGTGCACACACACAGAGTGGGATAAAACCAGAAGACACTAGTTTTGGATGTTTCTTAGACTTCACTTGGAGCTTTCAGTTTCTACAAAACCTTCAGCAGCCTGCATTTCATCAAATTGTGTGTCCATTTTCTTCCCTTTTCCACTATCCCACCAACTTCAGCATACCCACAGTGCACCCCAAGCAAAAACTTCTTTTAAGCTTTCTTCACTTGATCCAGTCAGGTGCCCTCAGGCTGGTCCCAGTCCTGGGGACTTTTATGTACAGCAGAGGAAACCTTGTGCCTTTCCCCAACCCTGTGTTGGGTCCCATTGTTGCAGCCACTGTGCCAGTCCATCTCATGGAAGGGCTTCTTTTATTATTGACCCTCTACTCTACTAGGCATGCTGTCCTTCCCCAGGCATTGGTTGTTTTTGATAACATGTTCAGAGTACATGCAGTGAAAACTTATTTTCCCCACTTCAGAGGAGCAGAGTTCTGACACTACTTCTTCTGAGACAGACTTGTTCATTCTTTAGTAATCTGCGCTATATTCCGTGGGGACTCTGGTGGCCTCGTAAAGGGCTCTGCTGCCCTTGTAAATGGTTCCACTGCCACTCCAAGGCACACAGTTGAATCCACTAGCTGCTCTGTGGGAGAAGGATAGACAATCTCCTCCCTTGTACTTCACTGCCTCTGAAAACCCACGGAAGGGTCAGCTGTGAGTTAGTTTTGACTCAGTGGCAGCTACAGCAACAAACAGAACAACATCAGTATATTTGGTATTCATCACCAATGCCTTCATTTCCTGGGATCAGCTTTTCTATATTCTTTATTTGTTGTCCAACCTTCTCATTCCTGGGAGACAATTGAAAATACCATGTCTAGGTTCAGTTTCATTTGAATCCTCAAAGTGACATTTTTGGTTTATTAATTTGTTTCTTGGCTGTTGCCTCAATGGGTGTTAATTATAGATCTAATTAAAATTAAATTCTAGACAACTTCAGTCTTTAACTCCATTTATTATGATGATGTTTTTTTGGTCTGGTTGTGAGGACTTTTTCCCCCCCTTTGTGTTCACATGTATAATCCAGACTGAAGGTTATAGTCTGATCTTCATCATTAAATGCTTCAAGGATTTTGAAGCTCTGTCTTACATACTTTGGCATGTGGCCAGGAGGGACTGATCCTTCGGGAAGGATACCATGTTTGGAAGGGTAGAGAGTAAGCACAGAACAGGAAGATGCTGGATGAGAAGGATTGACACAGTAACTGGGGTAGTGGGAGTAGATATCTTGGAGTCAGTGAGACTGGCTCAGGACAGGGCAGGCTTCAGAGCTGTATTGCATAGGGTCACTATGAGTTGCATGCAATTTGATGGCAAGGTTTTTTGAAACAAGTTTTATTTGGTTTTGGTTTTGGTTTTGGCCAATGCCTTCAGTGCAGTTTGAACTTCAGGCACTATCACGCTACCTCCTGGAATGGTTGAACACATTCCATCTAGTTCTTTCTGGTATAGGAACTGTATTTTTTAATGTTTCCAGAATTTAATATTTTGTACATAGATTCATTTAGTATTGCAAGTCAGTGTTTGAATTGTTTTTCTTTAATTCTTTTAGCTTGAGAAATGCCAAGCACTATAGCTCTTTTTTTGGTTTTCTAGCTCTAGGTTTTTGCACATTTCATTATTATATTCTACTTTGTTGTCTTGAATGACCTTTGAAAGCAGCTCTTTTACTTCATCATGTCTTTCATTCTTGTAAAAAGAGCAAGGACCACTTGGGGAGCATTACACCTGACCTTTACCAACTTCCCAGGGAGAAACCATCCCCGTCCCCAATATTAGTGACACAGAACGCATTTCTGTGAGGTTAGACATGTCCCCCATGCTCCCATACCCTCTATACTCATCTCAACACCAGTTTTACTGCTTTGCTGGGTCTAAAATCTGATGTGATAACTCACAGACCACACAGAACCATATTTGGGGAGTTAAAAGTTTATAATCTAGATTAATAACCAAATATGGTCCAGACAGCTCCCTAAATGTTCACGCAGGCACCTCAACCTCAAGCCTTGTGGCTCCTAAGTGTGTCCAAGTTCTTAGTCCTGCCAATATTGTCTTCCTTCCCTAATTGTCCAAAAAAGTTCTCCGTCCTGCCAATATTGACTGTCTACCCAACTGTCCAACAAAGTTCTCAGTCCTGCCCATATTGGCTTCCCCTCTTCCAAAGTCCCATCTCACGTCAGTTCTCCAGTTCAGCCATGGCAGCTGCTGCTGTCCTGAAGTAGGTCCTACATTCTCCTGCCTTCTCTTCACTAGAGTGGGGGAAATCTTTTTCCTTTTCTCTAGCTGGGAAGGATTTAGATTCTTCTAGCTAGTGTTGTTCAATTTATTGGCAAGAATTAGCCAATCTTTTGGTAACTTGAGACTGGCCAGTTCTCTTGTGGAATGGTAGACAGCCAGTCCTTTTGTGGATAAGCCAACATGCCCCATTTGCATAGGCCCCCACAGCCACGTAGTCATCCACGCTAGAAAAGCCATTATTGAAAACCATACTCTGTAATTCTCTTCAACTGCTTTGTTCAAGAGCAAGTTTCAGACTCTTTTGACATCCATTTGGTCTTTTCTTTCCTTCCTGTGTTTTTTAAAATGGTATTTCACTTTCTCTAAATATCCTTCATGTCATCCCACAACTTATCTAGTCTTTAATTAATGTCCATTGAATGAAATGTATCATTGAAACAGTCTCTAAATTCAAGTGGCATATACTCAGGTTTGTGCATTGGCTATAGTGGGCTTGTTTGTAATTTTCTTCAACTGCAGCTTGCACATCAGCACATGATACTTGTTCCTATCAATCCTTGATCTTCCTACGCCCTTCAGATGATACTGAGCTTCTCCATTGGCTATTATCCAGTGAGGTGCATATGTGTTACTGGCATATATATTTTTTTGGTAAAAGGTATTTGTGATGAATAAGTAATTGGTTTTTGCATAACTGTGTCACACAGTCTCTTATTTCTATCACCAAGGGCATATTTTCAGCTACTGATCCTTCTTTTCTGTTTCTAACATTTTTAAAAATTTCTATTATTTGTGTGTGTGTGTGTGTGTACTGTCAGATTGGATCTGACTGGTACAGGAGGAGATTGCTGTCCTTCCGTCTCCAGCAGAGCATCTGATGGATTCAGACTGCTTACCTCTGTGATTGCAGTGCAGCTTCTTGTCACTAGGCCACCAGAGCTCTCCTAGTTTCTAACTTTTTGCATTCCAATCAAAAATTACTGGAATATATAATTTTTTTAGAAATTTATTATTTTTCCATTGTATCATTAACAGTATTGATTCAGGATGGATCTTGACAAAAAAATCTGATACCATTCTTATCCAGTATGTTTTTCCCAGCATAGTAAGGTGTATGTTTGTTCCTCCTTCCCTTGATAATCACTAATTACTATTCTATCTGCATATTTGCTTATTTCATGTAAGTGATATCATGCATTGTTGTTGTTATGTGCCATCAAGGCACCTATGATTCCTAGTGATCCTGTGTAGAACAACTCTGAAGCCTACCCTTTCCTCTCTGACTCTGACACACTTAGTCCCATTACCCCAGTTACTGTGTCAGTCCTTCTCATCCAGGTCTTCCTCTCCTGCGCTGTCCTTCCATCATTGCAAGCATCATGCATTTCTTCAAGAACTGACCCCTTCTGGCCACTTGCCCAAAGTATGTGAGACTAAGCTTCAAAATCCTTACCTCCAAGGAGAAACTTGGTTTCACCCTCTCTAAGACAGACCTCTTTATTTTCTTGGCAGTCCATGGAATGTTCAGTACTTTTTTCCAGCACCACAACACAAAGGCATCAATTCTTTGTTATCCTTAGTTACTGTCCAACTGTCTGATACATAGCAAGGAATTGCAAGGATGATAGCCTACATTAGGCACACCTTAGTCCCTAGACTGACACCATTACTCATTAGCACTTTGGAGAGGTCTCTCACAGCAGACTTCCCAGTATGATTTGTCTTTTGATTTCCTGGCTCCTGGTGCCAGTAGTGTTGATTGTGAAGCCAAGCAAGATGTAATTGTTAACAACCTCAATCTCTTCGCCATCTATCATGGTACTGCCAGTTGGTCCAGAGGTGAGAGTCTTTGTGATGTCATATAGTATTGTCCTTTTGTAACTGACTTACTTCCCTCAGTATGTTGTCTTCGTGGTTTGACCTGGTTATAGCAAGCATCAGGACTTCACTCTTCCTTATGTTCTATGATTCTTCAGCATTCATCATTTGGTGGACATTTTCATTGTTTCCTTCTTTTTGATAGTGTGAATAGGGCTGTATCTAACATTGGTGTGTGTACATCTGTGTCACTACTTGTAGTTCTTTTGAGTGTATGCCTAAGAATAGAATGTCAGGATAATGTGCCACTCTATTTTCTACTTAGGCTGCACCAGTATAGATTCCCACTAATAGATGATTGTTCTTGTTTCCCTGCACCTACATCAACATCTAGTGTGTGTGTGTGTGTGTGTGTGTGTGTGAGAGAGAGAGAGAGAGAGAGAGAGTGTGTCCATTTCATGTTGGGCTCCTAACCAGAAGGTTGGTAGTTCAAATCCACCAGCTGCTTGACTGGGAAAAAAAAACAGGCTTTTCCCTCCTCCCATAATGATTTACAGCTTTAGAAACCCAGTGCAGGGTCACCATAGGTCAAAATCAGCTCAGTGATAATAGTGGGCTTGGGTTTGAGATGATATCTCAATGTGGTTTTGATTTGAATTTTTCTAATGGCTGGTGACTTTTAGCAACTTTTAATTTGCTTATATATCCTCTTTGGAAATATTTATGCAAGTCCTTTTTCCAGTTGTTTTACTGAAATTGCCTTTTTGTTTAAGTTTAGTATATATTACAATTTTGCATATTAGATCTGTATTATTGTTGTTATGTGCCGTCAAGTCTCTTGTGACTCATAGCGACCCTATGTACAACAGCCCTAAACCCTGCTCTGTCCTGTGTGAGTCTCACTGTCTCCTACACCCCCACTCCGATTATCCCAGTCACTGACTCAGTCTACCTCATAGAGGGTCTTCCCCTCCTGTGCTGTCCCTCCACCCTCCCAAGCATGATGTCCCTCTCCAAGGACTGGTCCCTCCTTGCAACATGTCCAAAGTATATTAGACAAAGCCTCAGAATCCTTGCCTCCAAGGAGCAGCCCAGTTTAACCCTCTCCAGGATGAACCTGTTTGTTTTCTTAGCAGTCCATGGTACATTCAGTACTCTTCTCCAACACCATAGCTCAAAGGCAACAATTCTCCTTCTGTCCTCCCTAGTCATTGTCCAACTCTCTGACGCAAAACAAGCGATTCCAAAGATCATGGCCTGTATCAGACACACCTTAGTCTCCAGAGAGACACCATCTCTCTCCAGCACTTTGGAGAGGTCCCTAACAGCAGACTTTCCCATCACAACACGTCTTTTAATTTCCTGGCTGCTGGCGCCAATAGTGTTGACTGTAGAGATAAGCAATGACTGAAAACCAAAACACAAAGGAATTTTTAAAATTTGTATAATCCAAATTAGAGAAAATTATGAGTTGAAGCTCTGGGCTTATAAGACTTAAGAGAGACATGCTCCACTCTTTCAGGAGCGTGATGTGTGACATTAGACTGCTAGAATTATGCAATTACACATACTCAAAGTAGTATCATTGGTTGCTATGCAGTCAAAGTGTTCTTGTTTTCTGAAAGGGAGATTACGTTTCTAGCAAAGCTTTACCCTGTAATATTTCACATTCCCGTTAGCACTCTGGTTTGCCGACATTTAAAAAAACTCTGGTCGATTCTGGTGTCATGACTAAATCAGGCTGACCGGATGGAAAGCCCTGATCTGAACATTTATTAACTAAAACATTTATTTGTAAACTTAAAAATAAATTATTAAAAAAGTAACAAGCCCTTACCCTTAAAAAAACTTTGTATTATTTAGTTTTGTGCTATATTTTAAGCATTAATTTTAGAATCTTGAAGTTGCATCATTATTTCTTGTTTGGGGTTGGTTTGGGTGGTTTTTCTTTTATAAGAAAAAAAAAAGTAAATGGAGCTCATAACTAAACAATCTTTAATTCTTTCTAATATGGGTCACGATTTAAAAATTAATGCTTAACATCCACCTCACAGCCTACTACTCATACTTAATACATTAAATGTAAATTTGAAACTTAAAATTTATTTATTTTCCCTACCTTATTTACAGCTGCTGTTTTTATTTTTAAGGAATGGTCGTTGGAGGTCAGAATGGAAGTTTACAATCACTCCTTCAACCACTCAGGTGGTTGGCATCTTGAAAATTCAGGTAGGAGATTTTAAAGTATTTCTTTACTGACCGCTAGATGACTTTGAACACAGAAGTTAACGAGTTCCTAAATTGAGATTTTCATAGGACATCATAGCCATTTCATTTCCAGATCTTTGTTTTGAGGGTAATGGAAAAAGCAAATGATCCTAATTTCATCTTTTAGATAGCCTTGTGTTTCATTGCCTGGTAACCAGAAGTCTACAGAGACAGCTGCCAGATTCTAAAAACATGATTATGCAAAGACATTTGACTGTGTGGATCATAACAAACTGTGGCTGACTCTGAGAAGAATGGGAATCCCAGAACATTTAATTGTGCTAATGCAAAACCTGTACTTGGATCAAGAGGCAGTAGTCAGAACAGAGCAGGGTAACACTGCATGGTTCAAAATTGGAAAGGGTGTACGCCAGGGATGCATCCTGTCTCCATACCTTTTCAACATGTATGCAGAGCCGATTATCTGAGAAGCTGGGCTCTATGAGGAGAATTGTGGCATCAGGATTGGTGGAAGATCTATTAACAATCTGCGTTATGCAGATGACACAACCCTGCTTGCTGAAACTGAGGAGGACCTCATGCACTTGCTGCGAAGGGTCAAGGACTGCAGCCTTCAGTATGGACTAAGGCTCAATGTCAAGAAGACAAAGATTCTCGCCACTGGACCAATTGGCAGCGTCAGGTTGGATGACGAAGAGATTGAGAGTGTTCACAGCTTCAGTTTGCTCGGCTCCACAGTCAACACTCTTGGTACCAGCAGTCAGGAAATCAAAAAGCGGATCGCGATGGGAAAGTCTGCTTTTGGGACCTCTCAAAGGTACTCAGGAGCAACAGTGTCTCTCTGGAGACTAAGGTGCGCCTGATACAGGCCATGGTCTTTGCAATCGCTTGTTATGCATCAGAGAGTTGGACAGTGACTAGGGAGGACAGAAGGAGAGTGGATGCTTTTGAGCTGTGGTGCTGGAGAAGGGTACTGAATGTACCATGGACTGCCAGGAAAACAAACAGATTCATCTTGGAGAGGATTAAACCAAGCTACTCCTTGGAGGCAAGGATTCTGGGGCTTTGTCTGACATACTTTGGACATGTTGCCAGGAGGGACGGGTCCTTGGAGAGGGACATCATGCTTGGGAGGGTGGAGGGACAGCGCAGGAGGGGAAGACCCTCTATGAGATGGATTGATTCAGTGACTGGGGTAATCGGGATGGGTGTGTCAAGGGCAGTGCGGTTGGCGCAGGATAGAGCAGGGTTTAGAGCTGTTGTGCATAGGGTCGCTATGAGTCGGAAACGACTCGACGGCACATAACAACAACAACAACAATATTAGATGCTGCTGTTTGCTCTGCTCTTCATACAGCTGCTTCATCCAAGCATCTTCTGAGTTTGATTTGTGCAATTCTGTCTTCTGAGTTGGGTGAAATACAATATTCATGTGTATAAATATATATTTTTAAATATGTGTGTATGTTAACATAGATATATTATTTTTAAGTATCTTTTATACTCATTTTTTAAATAAAACTCACTAGAATCAAATTTCTTATGAGTTCAAGTTTAAAATAGAAAAACGATTGATAGTTGTGTTATTTGAAAATAAGTATATCAATAATTTAAAGGAAAATACTAATTTTTGTTTCTGTCGTGGTTCACTTATTTATTCAGTACATTCATTAATAAACTGTCTTGAATGGTATTGTCTACTAAAAGCTATAAACAAATAGAGATGAAATCAGATATTGCTGTTCCGTAATATGACTCCAGTATTTATTTTCAGTTGTATGACTGTCTCTTAGGTACTAGAGATTTTAAATTAAAAACATAGATTATTTTCAAATTAAACTGCCCAAGTTTGAATCTCAGCTCTGTTATTACTCATGTAACAACAGGAAGTCATTTTTCTGTTTGTTTACTCTTTGTTTTGAAAAAAAAAACACTCATAAATTCATTAATATGAGTTAAATTTTACATCATTCCATTCTGCCTCAGGTGAGGCCTTATTCCCGCTCACTGGGATCATCACAGCAGTTTCTAAAAGGGCCGTTCTGTTGGACCAGCATGCAGAGAGCATGGATTATATCTGGTTCACAGTTCTTACCCAGAACTTAGCATGGTGCCTAGCATATATTGTTTTATATATATATTTTGTTGTGGTGGTGGTGGTTGAATTGCGAGGAGCTTTGCCATTCCTTAATCTCTTTTTCACATTGCAATCAGAAACAATTCATTTCTCTTTTTCTATCAGTCTGGGTCATTTGCCTGCTTAAGACATTTTACTGGAACTGGCTACCTACCAGATGGTTCACATATATTTGCATGACACATAAGATTCAAAGTTGACTTGTCCCTTACTTGTGTATTCCTCTTTTTTCTCTCTCAGCATCACACATACAGTTCAGCTATACCTGCTTCCACTTCTTTCCATAATATGTTGTTCTCAAAGCTTAAAACACCCTGTATTCCTTGGTCCTACTCAATTTGGTAAACAATAATGCCTCTTTTCTGAAATATTTTTTTCATCCCTCAAAGATAGTCTGAAGTTTATGTTTACCTTAGCATGTTGCATTGAAATACAAAGTCAAGGAACTTGTTAAAGCTATGAAGAACCTTTAATAATAGCAGGTGTTTACAACAATCACTCAGTTAATGTTTGCATTAATTCATTTGCATTTGTGAAATAAATAATAGTGGTAAATACAAAAAAATAGCAGCAGCATGTGGGAGGGGTAATGGGGAATTCCGTTTTGAACATCTTGTGTTTAGGTACCCATGGACTGTGAGGTAGTGGACATTTCTACCTAAAGCAGTTAGATCGGTTAAAAGCATGCCTAGATGAAGTGCCAGGACTTCTAACTAATGTCCTTTCTAGACTGATGGTAGAAGAGTTGCTTGAGTTTAAAGGGCCCTAGAATACCACAGCGAAGTCTAAGCTGGAGCTGAAAGTGGAAGTCATCTACATTGATGTAATTGTTGAAGCCATGAGCATCTTGAGAATCCTGTAATACAGTTCCTATAATTTCTTTTTCTAACAGGTTCATTATTATGAAGATGGTAATGTTCAGCTAGTGAGTCATAAAGATATACAAGATTCCCTAACAGTGTCTGTAAGTACTTCATTCCAAAATAAAGTACACATTGGATTAGTACGTTTTTAAAATGAGAAGTATTTTGAATAATATTTCTGCTTCAGATTAATGAATTTTCAGAGACTAAACGTGGTAAGTAATTGGAATTCTGTAAATTTTTAGCAGCTTTGTTGTTGTTGTGAGCCATTGAGTAAATTTTATCTTACAGCTGCTTTATATGAGAACCAAGTAGAACTGGGTTTCCTATGCAGGTCAGCAGATCTTTTCCCATCGTGCCCCTAATAGGTTCAAACCACCAACATCTTTGTTAGCTTAATCATTATACCTCTAAATATGTTCAGTCAGATGTTACTTGTATACAAGAAACTTTCTTATACTTCCATATAAGAAGGCTATAATTGTCATCTTTTTAATTAGCACATACATGATTTATACTTTTGTGGTAAGTGGTCTCTTCTTGTAAAATAAATTTGTCCATAAAATTATTTGTGAGAGGAGGCTGTAGCAATTAAGCTTTACTATAGGAACTGCACTGAAGGCCTTGGCAACATGTTTCCCACTTGCAACCCTGGACACACTCACCAGTCTATGCCAGGAAATTTAGAGGACAGTTGTCTGGCCAACAGACTGGAAGAGATCCATATTGTTCCGATTCCCAAGGAAAAGTGACCCAAAAGAATGTGGAAATTATCAAACAGTGTCTTTAATATCACATGCAAGCAAAATATTGCTGAAGAGCATTAAAAAATGGCTAGAACACCACATGGACAGAACTGCCAGATGTTCAAGTTGGATTTAGAAGAGGCCATGACACCAGGGCTGTCATTGCTGATGTCAGAGGAATCTTGGCTGGAAGCAAAGAAAACGAGAAGAATGTCTGTTTGTGCTTTTTTGACTATGTAAAGATGTTTGACTATGTGGATCATAGCAAATTATGGCTATAATTGAGAAGAATGGGAATCCCAGAATACTTAATTGTGCTCATGTGAAACCTTATCTACACAAAGAGGCGATTGTGTGAACAGAGCAAGGGAACACAATATGGTTTAAAATTAGGAAAAGCGTACATTAGGGTTTTATCCTTTCTCCATACCTATTTATGTGAAGCAAATGATATGAGGAGTCTATGAATAAGAATTGACTCTGAAATCAGGATTAGAGAAAGACTCATCAGGCTTCATTATGCATATGATATAACCTTGCTGCTTGAGTGAGGGGGTCTTGAAGCACTTGCAGAGGATCAAAGACTGCAGCCTTCAATATGGATTGCATCTTAACATCAAGAAAACAAAAATCTTTGCCACTGGATTGATAGGCAACATCATGATAGATGGAGAAAAAGATTGAAACTATCAACAACTTCATCTTAGTTGGATCCACAATCAGGACACTTGGTACCAGCAGTCAGGAGATTATAAGACATATTCTACTTGTAAATTCTATAGTCAAGGACCTCTTCAAGATTGTTGATGAGGAATGATGTCAGTTTGAGGGCTAAGGTGCACCTGATTCAGGCCATTTTCTTTTCAGTCACTTGCTATGCATCTCAGAGGTAGACAGTTACCTAAGGATGAAAGAATAAATATGGTGTTGGAGAAGAAAATGAAATATCCCATGGACTGCCAGAAGAACAGACAGATAAGTCTTGCAGACGGTGTACCCAGAGTGCTCTTTGGAGGCAAAGTTAATAAAGTGTCACCTCACAGACTTTGGGCATGTTCCGAGGAGAGATTATTCCTTGCAGAAGGGATATCATGCTTGGAAAGGAGGAGGGATGTCAAAGGAGAGGAAGACCCTCAACCAGGTGAATTGACAGAGTGATTGCAGCAGTGGGCTTTAGTGTGTCAGATTTTGAGAATGGCTCAGCTTAAGACAGTTTAGATCTGTTGTTACAGGGTTATGCTTGACAGCAGTTAACTTTTTACAGACTGGGCAGCTAGCTGAAAGAGTTTGAATTCACCTGCTTTTCTGTGGGAGAAAGATGGACAGTCTCTCATGCCTTAAAAGATTTACACCCTCCAAACTCCATGGTGGGTCACCAGGAGTCATACTCACATCCATGCCAGTGAGTTAATGGGCGTCTGTGGCCCTAATTGTTTAGAAATGCATTTTGTGCTAAAGTGTTTGCATTACAATTTTTAGAAGAGAGGAGAAATTTTATAAAGTCACAAAATTAAGAATACTATTTTCTAGAAAGTCTTAACTTTCCATTAATTTTACTTTAAGGGCAAAGTAAAGGTAAAAAAAAATCCACAAAATACTTAAACTGTGGAATAAAAGCTAATCTTGAATTTTTAAATACACTCTTTCTTGTAGGTAATAAGTTGTTCACCTATCATTTTGGTGGTAGATTTTGTTCACTGGGGGCATCTGGTAGTCCATAGGGAGTTGTACTGCTAACCCAGAGACCATTGAACGTAGAATAACTCAACTTAGGGAGCTCTGGTGGCCTAGTGGCAAGAAGCTGCACTGCAATCCCAGAGGTACATGGTTCAAATCCACCAGATGCTCTGCCGAAGGAGGAGCAATATCCTCCTGTACCAGTCAGATCTGATTTGACGGTACATGCACACAAAATAATAAAAAATTAAAAAAATAAAAAAAAAAAATAAGTCAACTTATTTTCCAGAATTTCTATGATATGTATTAAATTATATTATAATTAACCATACATATATTGATATGCATTTTGAGAAATGATTAGTTTTAAATGACTTTTCATTTGCTTCCCCTCCCCAGAATGAGGTGCAAACAGCAAAAGAATTTATAAAGATCGTAGAAGCTGCAGAAAATGAATACCAGGTATGATTTTCAAATGAATTATATAACCTTGTGATGGACTTTTGATATTTATACTAATTTATGAGGAATAGCAATTAAATTTTAAGTATCAATTTTTCCAAGGCAAACTTGGGAAAGTAAATTTTAAAAAAGGACAGGTAAATTTAATTCAAGTAAGCTTGCTTATTTTACTAAGTTGTGGTACTGGAGAAGAGAGTTGAGGGTACCATGGACTGCTAGGGAAAAAAACAGATTCATCCAGGAAAGGGTTAAACTGGGTGGCTCCTTGGAGGCAAAGATTCTGAGGCTCTGTCTAACACACTTTGGACATGTTGTGAGGAGGGACCAGTCCTTGGAGAAGAACATCGTGCTTGGTAGGGTGGAGGGACAGCGCAGGAGGGGAAAGGCCTTCTATGAGGGGAATTGATTCAGTGACTGGGTAATCAGGATGGGTGTATTGGAGACAGTGCGATTGGCACAGGACAGAGCAGAGTTTAGGGCTGTCGTACATAGGGCCGCTATGAATCGCAGGTGACTCGACAGCACTTAACAACAACAACAGGAAGCTTATCGCAATGCTGAGATTGTGAGGATGGTGCGAGCCAGGGCCTGTTCTGATGTGTGTGCTAAAGGGCCACTGAGTTGGAATCTTCACCCAACAGGAGAAAGACTCGGTTTCAGGCAGCTGCAATTGCTTATTATTGAAGAGATATGCCAGATGTCGAATGTTTATAATTGGAAATTTTAACTTGGTGATTTCTGAACCATTTGGATTATATGTTATCTGCTCAGCTATTATTCTGTGCTCTACTTTTCATATTATCTAAACTACTCTCTTGAAATAAAGCATTTAATTTGTGAATTGGGCAAGTTTCTGCTGCTTGCAAACAGTAATGTATAAACTTGAACTTAGTGAAATAATAAAATGAGTTCTAAAGGAAAGCCTACTAATATTCAATATAATTGTTTTAGTTCATTAAATTTAATTATTCTGAATTGTAACCTTTCCATTTTACTTTAATCTGCTCTTGGAAGCATCTTTATTTTGAAACTGATAAAAGCGTTATTATTTAAAAGCAGTGAAACAAACTTTAAAGATGAGGTAGAAACCTTAAGGGGGCACTGAATTTATGTTGCTAGAGCAAGAACAATTTAGAAGAGTAAGAATGGTTGCATAACTCAGGACTTAATCCACATCATTGAATCATACATATAGTAATAGTTGAATTGGTATTTGTTTGCTGTGTATGGTCTCACCAAAAAAAATTAGTAAGTAAAAGCACTGAAAATTAAATATATAAAATAAGTCAATAAAAGCAGTGAAACATACTGCTTAAACAAAGGTTTTACAAAAAGCATTAGTGTGCTTATAAGTTGTTCCACTGCATTCATTCACTTTAATCTTCTAATTCAATTTTCCCCAGACTGCCATCAGTGAGAATTATCAGACCATGTCGGACACTACTTTCAAAGCCTTACGTCGACAGTTGCCCGTTACGCGCACGAAGATTGACTGGAACAAGATTCTTAGCTACAAGATCGGCAAAGAGATGCAGAATGCATAAGATGAACATTGCATGACTGGATCATTTTAGTGTCTTTGCGTTTATTAAAAAAAAAAGTATTGCAAAAGTATTCAGAACTGTCAAGCTGCCCAGTCAGATGGGCTGTTGCCATTTAAATCACTGTAATTAATTAGTTTGGTTAGAGCACAAAGCTTAGCTAATCAACCATTATTTTTCATTTCTGTTGTTCAGAAAGGATTGAAAATCAGTTTAGTTTAAATGTATTTTAATTTCTGTTAGACCTTTCTTTCTTCAGAGAAAGTGGTGATTTCTCTAGCTTAAGGTTAAAAGTTTTTGAACTATTTCAAAACTATTTTACTTACTGTAACCCTGAAATTACTGTCTTTTTGGCTTATGAAGAGGGTAACTTTTGATATTTGCCCAGTGATTTTTAATGGGGTCAATAATGGATATCTTAGTTTAAGGTGGTTGATGGATTTAGCCATATATGCTGCTAAAGAAATTGTCTACCTTTTCCCCTCACCTCTCCCATGTATGTAAGATTGAGATTTAGAGGGAAAACATTTTCTATATCAATTGTGTTTAAACCTTACAAGAAGGTTATTTAGCTGGCTTAGTGTTTAACTAAACTTTTTTTAAACAAGACCAAGGTCTAAGGCTGTTTTGAGATTCTGAAATTAAATGAAAATACTTGTTTCAGAAATGCATTTAATGCTTTTTTTTCTTGTGACAGTTACGCAAATTAGCTTGAATTTCATATGTCCCTGAGTTATTTTTATCATAAAGCCACAAATGTATTATAACAAGGCAAATTGTAATATATATAATCCTGAACTCATGACCATGTCTCAGTTGATTTTTTCTCTTGGATTGAAAAGTCCTGAAATTGAATGTGACATTAAAATGCAAATTTTCCTATTTATTTGGGTAGAAAAATCACATAACAGTGATCAGATACTATTTTAAAGGACTTTCTTTGGATAATGTGATTTTTAGCTGGTTGTAAATTAAACAAGCTGGGAATACATATGGTGTGCAGTAGCAGTCCAAAATGTTTCATATTCCTATGCATAATAAGCATGTTTGTAATATTTTAAAGAAACATTTATTGATGATACAGGAATTCCAAGCCTGTGATGAACATTAGTATTTTCTGTGGAGAGTGGGTGGATTTCTGGCTTCATTTAGTAAGGTATTGCTGAGATGAGAGTGAAATAGTTTTCTCACATAACCTCACAGATGCTTGGGGCTGGAATATTGTGTTTTGTTTTTTTTTAAAGACCACTTATTTACAATAAAATATTTCATTAGCTTGACTTGCATAGATTTTAAGCATTATTGCAACAAAATCATGTATTTCTTTTTAAAATCAGTGGTAGGCATTTAACAGTTTGGGAATATGTAATGTGAAGTCGTGACATTTTTAGTTACATTTTATTTTAAAATGCCTGTTTTGGGATTCCTAAAGAAGTTACTTGGTAAAGTTAGATATCTGCTATGTTTTTAAAAAGCCAGCAGTCTGGTAAGGATTCTGGACTGAGTATCAGATGAAGTTATGCTTCTTTAGATCGAGTGTGCTGATTGAGTTGTCATAAATGAGCATAACGTCAAATCCGTTCCTCTAGCTGTGTCTTATGATACAGAATATATCCTTTAAAACAGACACAGCTTTTTAAAGTGTTTGTATATGAACGGGAAGGTAGGTCAGTTTTTCCAAAACCAGGCTGAAACATTGCGACATCTGCATCCTTTATAGTCTAAAAATAGTATTTTATTCAAGTTGAAGGAAAATGGAAACCCATCATACCCTAAAGCAGACAGAATCAACAAGATTTACCAAGATTGTTGTTCTAAAATGTGCAGTGAAGAGAAATGTCAGGGATTTTGGGCTTGAGGAAGAGAAGAATTGGGGAAGATTCTGACAGGAGCAGATGGAGGGCGGTTAACCAAGTTTTAAGATTTCAAGAACAGTATCTTAGCTGTTAGATCAGAGAGCCAGAGGTACAGGAGTTGTCCTGGCTGGAAGAAAGGGAGAGTGAACCTGGGACATGGACAAAGCTAGGTGCTCATGCAAGATTCCAAAACCAAGCTTACTGCTATCGAGTCACTTCTGACTCCTAGCAACATCCGTGTTAAGGGAGGATCAGCTGAAGCCAAACTCCGTGAGGTCATTAGGCTTTTCTTCAGCCATACTGAACTGTGCTGGTGCAGACATAAAGAAATGATGGTTTGCTCAGAGAATTTGGCCACATGAAGAGAGAGCAAGGTTATAATGATTAGAATTCAAATAGGAAGGTAAGGACATGAGGAAGTTTCTGGGGCGTGCAAAGGGCTAACATATTTAACTGCTGACTAAAAGATTGGAATCCACCCTCAGGCACCACAGAAGAAAGGCCTGGTGATCTGTTTCTGTAAAACCCCCACGGAGCACATCTGATACCCATGAGGTCACCATGCAGTAGAATCAACTCAGACAGCTAAGAAGAACGAAGGAAGAGTGAAAAACTGGATTTGAGGTCTGTTTAGCACTCAGACAGACTAGAAGGGAGGAGTCGGGAATGCAGAACAGTTTAAGGAGTGGTACGCTCTGGCGTCCTGGTGGTGAGGAGTTGTGGTTGGCATCTAGGCTGCTCCTCAGGAGAAAGATGAGCAGTCTCCTCCCGTGGGATTTACAGCCTCCCAGTGTTTGCCTCTGATGGTAGATTTACAGCTACTGGAGGGTTAGCTATGAGTCAGTTTTGACCGTGGCACATGTAACAACAAACAACATGCTTAAGATTGGAATTTGGAGGGCCTGCCCTGACAAGTCAGGATCAGTACCAGCAGGAGCGTGATGAGCTGAGTCAGAACAAGGGGAAGTCGAGCAACATTGAGGCCTCACGTTGGAAAGATGTTTACATAGTGTTATTGCTGAGAATTACATGGAATTACATGCTTTGGCAAGTATGCTATTTTTCAGGACTGTCTTTGGATAAACATATTTATGGCCTAGATACGTGTGTGATAGGGATATTTTTAAAGTTCCTCATTTGTGATTTTGGAAGTGAAATATGCAGAAACAGTATTCATGTTCTGTAACCTGGAAGGAACAGTTTACTAGTGTTCTTGGAAATTGAGAATTTTAGGAAAGTTAAGACAGTTACTGGCAATTCTGTAACATTTCTGGGTATTCAAGTCCACCAGCAGGTGTTAAGGAGAAAAAGGAACAATCTCTTCTCGTGTGTTTTATAGTCTCCTCGTAACCTGCTAGAAAGTCATAGACCTGAAATATTCAGACTCTTTTTAAGTGAGCTTTGGGTTAATTTCATCCAGTCTTTGTTTTACACTTGTCTGGTGTTAGGTGCTGTCAAGTACGACTCATAGTGACCCTATGAACAGAAGATCTGAATCCTATCTTGCACCATCCTTACACTTCCTGATACACAAGAGCCTATTGCAACAGTTACCGTGTCAGTCCACCTGGTTGAGAGTCTTCCACTCCTTCAGTGACCCCACCCCCACCCTTCCAAGCATCATGTCCTTCTCCTAGGAATAGCAACTCCTAGCAATATGCCAGAAGTATGTGAGGTGAAGACTCATCATTCTTGCATCCAAAGAGTGCTACAGCTGCACCTTCTCCAAGACATATTTGTTCTTTTGGCCATTCATGGGATGTTCAGTGCTCTTCTCCAAAACCACAAACTCAAAGGCATCAATTCTTCTGTCTTCTCTATTCATTGTCTAGCTCTCAGTTGCATAGCTAGTGATTAGAAAAATTATGACCTGAATCAGATGCACCTTAGTCCTCAAACTGACATCATTCCTCTTCAATAATTTGGAGACGTCCCTAACTGCAGACTTTCCCAATACAAGATGTCTTGATTTCCGGACTGCTGGTACCAAGTCTGTTAATTGTGGTTCCAAATAAGATGAAGTTGTTGACAGTAACCATATTGAAAATAATACCATCTGTTTTTATTCTTTTGCGTTTGGGGTTACTGGAAAGTTAACAGTTTTTCACACAATCTGGAAAGAAGGCATACAATAATAATCAAATCAGCCACTCTTAAACAGGTTAAATCTTTACTTACTAGCTTGTGAATGTGAGTGGATGAATTGAGAGCACTCTAGTTAGCAGAAAACTGTTGAGAAAATAAAGTGGGGATATTTTAGAAGATTGATGACTTCCTGGAACATGTCAAATTCCCAGCTCTTAAATAAATTTCCAGTGTTCTTGTTCAAGGATACCCCTCCAAGACTTGCTGATGACAGTAACACACATTTCCTCTCAGCCTTCATATTTTCTGCTGCAGATTGTGGACTTCGCAGAATCTGGAACCTTCCATCCAGACTTGTACCTGAGACAGCAGCTAGTGTCCTGTGTCCAAATGTGTACTGGGGAGAAGAACCAAAGCATTCTGGCTCTTCAGTATAGCAGACACTCCAAGAAGAGGAATTCTTTCAACATTCACAGGAAAACATGGATCAGTGTTCAGGACATAGAAAGTTTCTCAAGTGAAGTAAAGACAGCCAGCCTGCCCATCTATGCTCATTTCCCCCCTCCAGGTATTCACGCAGGGAAAAGTGAAAGGAAATAAACCCCATGACAAAGCCTTGTAATGACAAAACAGTAGAAATATCCAGGAACATAAAAAATAATGAGAATGTGGTGTGTTCATATAATTGGGATAGTGTGCCACTGAACAATTCGCAGACTTCATGTGGCAACATACTATGTACATCTTGAGAGGAAGAAAAAACTCATTTTGTGAAAACATGAGCAGAGTATATATAAGTATTACATTTTAAAAGGATGTCTGAGGGACACAAGAATGAGGTTGAGGACCACATGTTTCTGAAGGAGCCATGGTGACATAGTCTATATGGAGTGGCACTGTTAACCCAAAGGCCATGCCTCTTTGGTGGTTCAAATCCACCTATAGCTCCTTGGGGAAAAGATAGGCAGTCTCCTCCCTTGCTATTTACAGCCTCAGAAACCCTATGGCTGATCAGCTACAAGTTGGTTTGAACTCAATGGCAAAAAGTTGAGTTTTTGAGAATAATGGTGTTGTGTGCCATTGAATTGATTCTGAGTCACTGCCACCTGACATGATAAAATAAGGCTGCCCCATTGGGTATTTCAGGTTAAAATCTTCAGGGAAGCAGGAACACTAGGTCTTTTCTTCCATGGGGCCACTGGAAGGTTTGAACCACCAAACTCCCTGTTAGCAGCCCAGAACTCTTTGGGGAACAGTGTAGAAAGATGTAATTATGTTTGTTTTAAAAGAGCAAGGGTCATGTGGGGATGATTATTTCTGACTTACCAACTTCACAAAGGAGGAACTGTCCCTTTCACTAGCATCAATAATATAAAACCAATTCCCATGATGTCAGACATGTCTCGCATGCTACTGTACCTCTTCCTACTCATCGTAATACTAATATTACTGCTTTGCTGGGCCCCAAATCCCATGTGATAGCTCAGAGACCACACAGAACCATATTGGGGAAGTCAAAAGTTTCTAATCCAGATTAATAACAATACTGTCAAGACAGCTCCCAAAATGTGCACACAGGCACCTCAGCCTTGAACCTCACAGCTTCAGGCCAATGTTCCCAAGTTCTCAGTCCTGCCAGTATTGGCTCTGCTGCCCCAAAGTCCCACCTCATGTGAGATCTCCAGTTTGGCCATAGGCGTGGCTGCTGTATGTGTAGCTGGAGCTTGAAGGGCGTCCTACATTCTCTTGCTTCTTGTTCAGTGGCTCCAGAGGATCTGTCTGCCTTGCACCACTTGCTTGCTCAATGCAGTGGTGAGACTAGTCAATCCTCTCGTAGATTGTTGAGACTGGTCAATCCCCTTGTAGAGTGATAGACGGCCAGTCCCCTTGTGGACAGGCTAACACACCCCATTCGTGTATTTCCATCCATCCATCTATATAACAAAGTCAAATAATTACTAGTAGAAGTCACTGAAAGATAAACTCCACAGTTTGTAAATGTTACTGAAACTGGATAAGTATCCCGTGGCATTGTTTGTGGTTCTGCCCACACTCAAACTCATCGCCATTGAGTTATGGCTAATAGCTGACCCACCATTGGGTTTCCAAGCTGTAAATCACATGGAAGGAGGTTACCCATCTGCTCCTCTTGGAGCCACTGGTGAATCTGAACCTCTAGAGAGTTGCAGCATTTGGGTGATCAGTGCAACTCTGCAAGGACTACCAGTCTATGCCACAAGAAAATATGTGAGACAAAACGTCAAAATTCTATTTGTTTTCCTGGCAGTCTGTGGTATTGTCAACACCTTGCCAGCACCACAACTCAAAGGCATCAATTCTTCTGCCATCCTTAGTCAATATCCAACTCTATGATGCATAGCAAGTCATTGCAAAGACCAGGGCCTGGATTTGGCATACTTGCACATGGTACAAACTGAAAGAAGACTGAAAGTGTACTAAATTGTTGAGGAAATTATTGTGGCCACAAATCTGATCTGTTGCGACCATTTAAATCCTAAAGTGGTCCTTAGACCCTTGAACATTACTGGTATTGAAGTGATTCTGTCATTTACTCCGTAAACCAGGATACTTTTGAGAGAAAAGTGGGAGCTCTGTCTTGATTACATCGAGGCAAGTGTAAAGATGATTTCCAGGCAAGCTGCTACATGTGCTCACCCTGTTGTTTTCTTAGGTGTCACTGAGTTGACCACAACCTGTAATAATGCTTTAAACACCAATTCTGAACCTTCCCCATCCCCGTTTCTGAATAATGTCCTAACTAACTGCTTATCCCTGTCTTAGTTACCCAATGCTGCTGTGATGAAGAGACCACAAGTAGATGGCTGTGCCAAACAGAAACTGATACTCTTATAGTTTAGGAGAGATGCTATCCTCACCGCCTCTGATATACACGAGCCCACTGTTACAGTCGCTGTGCTGACCCATCTTGTTGAGGGTCTTCTCTTTCACCGACCCTCCCACTTTCTAAATATGGTGTCCTTTTCCAAGGACTGGTTCCTCAACCACAATGAACTTGCCAATCTGAGCACCATCATTTGCAAGCAGAGTAATGGTTAATGAGCTTTTCTGGGAACATAGAAAAAGGTTTTCCCGGAAGCAGAAGGGGGCTGCCCTGTGGGCTGACCCAGGAAGTCACTCACTGGCAGAGGAAGAAGACCTTGAAATTCCTGGACTGTAGCATCTGATCAGCAATGACGGGTGTGTAGTTTCCATTTCTCAATTGTAGTTATTTTATGTCTCCTCTTAGTGTGTTAGGACAGAGAAGTTTTATTGTTTGCTGGGCAATGAGGAGGTTCATTAGTTTGTGAAGGCAAAAACTACACATTCATCGCAAATCCTGGACCCCATGCTGAGGGCTGAAAGAGACGGGTGTTTGGGTGCATCTGCCTGAGGTGGGTGAACACACTGACTACCCTCCTGTAGGAAGAAGAGTACACTTGGCTAAGTTGAAAGGTAGCCGGTGGAAAAGGTTACTAATTTCCCCCATTTCGTTATCAAATACTGATGTAATGGAGCTCTTTCAAGTGAATGGCTTTAATAATAGATATTTTCTTGTCTTACCAGAGGCTCAAGTGCAAGTTCAGGGTGCCAACTCTAGAGGAATCCGCCCCCTATTGTAGCCCAGTCTGTTGCAGAGGAAAATTCTTGCTTCCTTCAGCATCTGTGGATGCAGCATTCCCTGGGAACCTCCACGTTTTCTGATCTTTCCTGGTGTCAAAGAGCTTCACAGTCATTCGGGGGCACTTGAGTTGATGACTTGTTGGACAGACCACGTTTCTGAATAATGTCCTAACTAACTGCTTATCCCTGTCTTAGTTACCCAATGCCAATGCTTCTGTGATGGAGAGACCGCAAGCAGATGGCTTTGCCAAAGAGAAATTGATTCTCTTACAGTTTAGGAGAGATGCTAGTAGAGGCTATTCCGTGGAAAGGGGCATCATGCCCCTTGGAAAGGTGGAGGGGTAGCCAAAGAGAGGAAGACCCCCAGCAAGGTGAACGGAGACAATGACTGCAGCAGCAGTGGACTCCACTGTGTTGGAGATGATGAGGATAGCACAGGACAGCTCAGGGTTCAGGTCTGCTCTTTAGAGGGTCACTCCGAGTTGGACTTGACTCGATGCACCTAGCAACAACAAGAGTTTAGGAGGCTAGAAAGCCAGGTTCAGGATTCTCTAGGGGAAGGCAAGCTCCCTGTGGGTGGTAGAGGGAAATCCTTATTTCCTTCAGCATCTTGAGGCCTGAAATTCCTGGAGATCCCCGTGTGTCCCAGCCTTCCTCGGGATCAAGGAGCTTCATCACACAGCAGCTTGAGTCTAGAAGGATGATCTCCGCTCCTGGTGACTGCTTCTTGGTGGCACTGAGGTCCCACCTCATAGATGGCTTCCCTCCCCGTTTTCTTCTAGTGAAAGAAGTATTACAGACCACACACACTCGCCTCACATCTAAATAGAACGGATGAGATTAAAGAGAGTTACATTACACCCTTCATTTTCCCATAGCTACTTGGTTTAACAGAGCTTGGCAGATCATTACAGAGCTTCCACATTATCTAACTATAAACATGTGTTTTGGAGGAAACACAATTAACTACATGGTGTTACCTTTCCTCCAAACACATTTTTAGCTGTTCATTTGCCCTATTAGAATAAAGACAAAATTTCCTGTTGTATCAAAGAGCTATCTGACAAGATTCTGGCTAATAAAATAAGGCAAATGGTAAATTCTGAGAACTGCCAGAGGGCTCAGAACCTGCATGCTTCTGCCTTGTTTTCTTCATTCTGTATCTAGTCGCCTGTAACTTTGATGCCACCATCTTGGGTCATTAAAGCCAGGCATGCATGGTGTATCAGCACTGTCCTTGACATTTGAGCCCGTGCCTGCTCGAACCATCCATCAGGACTTTGACAGGAGACAGAAATAAGCCTCCATCTTTTTAAATCACTCTTAAAGAACTAATTGAAAAATACAGAAAAGAGTTCTTTTTCCTACCAAAAGCAATTTACACATTTAATGCAATCCCAATACAAATACCAATCCCATTCTTCAACGAGATGGAAAAGGCAATCTCCAATTTCGTATGGAAT
>NW_006399772.1:21492773-21500109 GCF_000299155.1 Elephantulus edwardii
CTCTTTAAAGTGCTTATGAGCAAGGGTGTCAGTTTAATGTGGGCCTGACCCAAGGTGCAGTTTTTTCAATCGTTTCGTATGTATGTATGCCAAATTTGGACAATGAATAAAGAAGGTTGATAATGATTAATACCTTTGAATTGTGGAGCTGATGAAGAGTACTGGATATCCCATAGACTGCCAAGGTAACAAACAAATCCGACTTGGACCAGGTACAACCTGCTCTTTAGAGGTAAGGACGCTGAAACTTTGTCTCCGCTATTGTGGGCATGACGTCAGGAGGCACCAATCCTTGAAAATATACGTCATGGCTAAGGAAGAAGAGGACCATTAAAAGGGAGGAAGACTCTCCACGAGACAGACCGGCAGTGACTGAAGCCCCAGTCGTCAGGATGGTGGAGATTGTAAGACTGATCCAGGATACGGCGATGTTTCTATCCGTTGTTCATAGAGACATTATGAGTACTAGCTGAGTCAACGACACCTAACAACAACAACAAAAGTTTCCATCGAGTCTGACTCACGATAACTCCGTGCGCCAGGTGATTTTAAAGGCTGTGACCTTTTGGAAACAGATCACCAGCCCTTTATCCCAAGGCACACCCAGGTCCCACCTCTTGTTGGGTTCTAGCCACGATGCTTATGGTTGGCTGTCTCACCTAGGGACTCCTATTTGTTTAAACCACTATTACTCAGATTCTGTATTATATTCAACTCATTTCAATCGTAATAACAATAATCAGAGTTCCCAAGTTCTAAAATGTGCCTACATAACGGACTCAATGGGAACATGTCTAGAATAAATGAATGAAATATAAATGCAGCACTAAAATCTTGCAGCAATGGTCGGTTGTACGACAGTAACAAGCTGCAGAGCTGCAAGATTCCAGAGTGCCTCATGACATTGAGCAGTACACCTGGTGCATGCGTGAACACACCGTGACAATGCCTCAGAATGTGTGTAATATGGGCACTACCTGATCATCCCAAATACACATCCATCATTTGCCATGATTATTACATTACACACCTGGGGGGAAAACCACAAGAGTGCTTGCAAAACTCCACGGTTTTCAAACATACCCCACTGTAAGGGCTTTATGGACAAAGAAGCAGCAATGACCCATGAAATGTAGATCCCTCCTTAGAGCACATTTATTAGTAGCTATGGACATTGTATTGTGTATAGTCATCTAGGACTTCATCAGACAGGGGAGGGGGAAATGCATGTTCCCTCTCTTATTAAATATTTGACAACTTTCAAGTGAGAAGCCAGTACATTGAATGCACAAGGTAGCCCTGTACTCTTGTATCCACTATAATAGAGCTACCAATCCAATTGGCACACCTTATTTATTTGCTCATAAATGTCCATTCATCTGCAAGATGCATGAAGCTATCATTTACTTCTAAATATAGGCTTAACAGTGTGATGTTTATTCTTATTGCATACACTTTAAAGTAACACTACCAAAAAAAGAAAAGAATTATATACAAGCTGCAAATCACACAGGAGGGCATTGCCTATCCTTCTCCCAAAGTGAAGTTGGTGGATTTGAACCTTTGGATTGACAGAGCAATTCCGTATCACAAGCAGCTCAAGGGTTATCACATTCTGCCGTCCCCCCCCCCAAAAAAAAAGTCTTCCACATATCATTTCTCTCCTTTTTTTAAATTCAAGGGTGAAACCAAGTTTCTCCTTGGAGGCTAAGATTTTGAAGCTCTGTCTCACATGATTTGGGCACCTTCCAGGATAGACAGGTCCTTGGAGAAGGACATTATGCTTGGAAGGGTGGAGGGACAGCACAGGAGAGGAAGACCCCGGATGAAATGGATACAGTGACTCAGATAATGGGGGTAGGTGTGTCAGAGTCAGTGAGACAGGCTCAGGACAGGGCAGGCGTCAGAGCTATTGTACATCGGGTCACTTTGAGTCACACACAGGTGATTTAATGGCACATAATAACAATATTTTATCTGTATTTTTAAAAAATAATGTTTCACTTCATAAGCCCCCTTATGAGTATTTGGAGGACATCTCAATGTCCCCAAATGCTTTGATAGTAAATTTTAGTTCTCTGTTTTGTGGTAAATGGTATAGTGTTTGGCACACATTGTTCTTGCTTAATAAATGTTTACAGAGTTTTGTATAAAGACAAAAAGTCAGTTATATCAGTAGAAACACAAAATGTTGTACAAATTCAAAGAATATTAGATGTAATGTAAGCAGATAAACTCTAGGTAAGGATAAAATTAAAATTTGACTTTCTAACAAATGATGAACTTACCTAACTCTGAATATTAGTTATATGACCTTTAATTTATAGGAATTAAGTAAAGCCAAACAAAATAAAACAACACCCCCCCAAAAAAAAACCCCAACCCCACAATAGATTCCTACATCCTTCTTAAGGATACAAGAACTTTGATTAAAATATATGTCTTTAAAATAACTTGGGCTAAAAGAAACCAATACAAAAAAGAATTTTAAAAGTTCTTTAAGAACACTTTTACTTTCCTCCCTTGTTCGTAAATGATGTTTTGAAGTATAGCTTTCTATGAAGATAGTGCCATAAGTGAAGAAGGAAGACACTGTCCCTCCCAGAACTGAAGCTAAAGCAAAGGCATTAAAGGCCAAGAAGGCAGCCCTGAAGGGCATCCACAGACACAAAAACAAAAACAAACAAACAAAAATATCCACGTCACCCACCTTCCAGCGATCTACGATGCTGAGACTCCGAGGGCAGCCCAAATACTCCAGAAAAGCGCCACAGGAGAAACAAGCTTGACCACTATGCCATCATCAAGTTTCCCCTGACCACTGAGTCAGCCATGAAGAAGATAAAAGATAACAACACACTTGTGTTCATTGTGGAGGTCAAGGCCAACAAGCACCAAATTAAACAAGCTGTAAAGAAGCTCTGTGACACTGATTGTAGCCAAGGTCAACACCATGATTAGACCTGATGGAGAGAAGGCCTATGTTCATCTTGTTCCTGACTATGATGCTTTGGATGTTGCCAACAAAATTGAAATAATCTAAATTGAATACAGCTGGCTAATTCTATATACAAGTGTTTCTCACCATAAAAAAGTATATTACTCTTTGCTGTCAGTTTGGTTCCAGCTCATAGTGACCCACCTTGCAACATGTCCCAAGTATTTCAGATGGAGTTTCAGAATCCTTGCCTCCAAGGAGCAGCCTGACTTCACCCTCTCCAGGATGAACTCGTTTGTTCTCCTAGCAGTCCTTGGTATATTCAGTACTCTTCTACAGCAGCAAAGCTCAAAGGCATCAACTCTTCTATCATCCCTAGTAATTGTCCAGCTCTCTGATGCATAGAAAGTAACTGCAAAGACTATGGCCTATATCAGGCACACCTTAGTCTCCAGACTGACATTATTGCTCTTCAGTACTTTGGAGAGGTTTCTGATAGCAGATTTCCCCAATGCAATTAATCTTTTAATTTCCTGGCTGCTGGTGTAGATTGTAGAGCCTCATTATTATCCTCATAATAAACTCACACACACACACACACACACACACACACACACAACCCCCATAAACTAAAAGACTTACTTCAGTAGAGTCAGTTCAGATTCATAGCTACCCTCTATCAGGTTTCCTCACCATGGGCCAATATGCAACATCATGATAGATGGAGAAAGGAGTGAAACTATTAATGAATTCATCTTGCTCGGATCAACCATCAACATTGGTACTAGCAGTTAAGAGATTAGGAAATGTATTGCATTAGGCACGTCTGCTGTCAGGAATCTTTTCAAAAATACCAACGAGCAATGATGTCAGTCTGAAGCCTGAGGTGTGCTTGATTTAGGCCATGGTCTCACTGACTTGCTGTGCATCTGAAAGCTGGACAATAAGTAAGAATGATAGAAGAATTGATGCCTTTGAGCTGTGGTTTTGGAGAAGAGGACTGAATATCTCATGGACAAACAAGGCTTGGCAGCAGTGCAGTCCGAGTGCTCCTTGTAGACAGAGACATCAAAGGCTCATCTCTCCTACTTTGGGCATACTGTTAGCAGAGGCTGTTCCTTGGGAAAAAACATCATGATTGGCAGGGGGAAGGGCCAGCAAAAGAGAGGAAGACCTCCAAGGTGGTGGACTGACACAGTGACTGCAGCAGCGGACTCATGTGTGAGAGATGTTGAAGCTGGCACAGGATAGGGCAGGGTTCAGGTCTGTTCATAGGATCCCTAAGAGTTGTACTTGACTTGAGGACACCTAACAACAACAACAACAAGTTAGATCACAAAACAGAGGATGACTACATCATTACACAGCCACCAGATTTCATCATGACATAGTCACCATGTCATTAAACAGCTGCATCGCCATCCCTTAATCCTCTCAACCTGTATTACTTTTGCCTCCTATCTCAGAATTCATTACTACAGAATTTATCTCATCATTGAGTGAGATAGTCAGAGAGTAGGGATTTCCCCCCCACCATGGTGCTAAATTTATAATGTCAGATAACAAGATAACCAATAAGTAAAGGGCAGATATACAGCTGAAAATATGGCTGAGATCATAAAAGTATCAAGGAGGGTTCCCCCAAGATTTAGTATTATAAAAATAAGGAAGAACGCTTTTCCATACTCATAATACATGTCAGACTTATAATAAAGATACACAATGTCTAAGTTTAGGAATTATACAAGGAATTACATTTACCTTTATCTCCCCACTATTTAAAAATATACCTTAATTTCTATAGCAAGACGTCTACTGACAAGATACCTGTCAGTGACATTTATTAGAATCCCTGATTGGTTTAGAGATCCACATCATTTTATTAAGATGAGACTTGCAAAAAAAAAAATTGATGGCAAGAATGCAAAATAAAACCATTGGAAATTTGTATAAAGAATATGAGGGAGCTCTGGTGGCCTAGTGGCAAGAAGCTGCACTGCAATCCCAGAGGTACGTGGTTTGAATCCACCAGATGCTCTGCTGGAGAAGGAGGGGCAATCTCCTCCAGTTACCAGTCAGATCCGATTTTATGGTACACACACACACACACACACACACACACACACACACACACACATTAAAAAAATATATAAATTTTAAAAATAATATGAAGACAGCATAATCTTTTGTCACCCATCTTGTCTTCAGCAAGTGGAGAATATTTTCTTATTTTCAAAGGAAAAAATTTTCTTAGGGAAATCAACAGAGTTGTCTCCTTTACGTTGTTAAAACAAATAAATAACAATAATAATGACAAGAAGCCAAATCTGACAGATAGCAGAGATATAAGATGCATTTACTGGCATCAATGATATTACCAAGTCTCTTCACTTAATTTATATTGATTTCTATGGTCCTCAGTCTTTTTCTCCTGAGTATAGACTCGAAGATGTATTCATTTCTCAGTTGCACACTGTTGTTTTTGTCAGGTGCTGTTGAGTCAGTTCTGATTCATATCAACCCTATATACAACAGGTGAAACACAACCTTCATTTCTCTGCGGTCCCTGCTGTTAACGATCACTGTTGCAGTCACGATGTCAATCCACCTTGAAGAGAGTCTTCCTCTTCTTCACTGACCTTCTATCTACCTACCAAGAGTGGGCTTGAGTCTGACAGAAATCCTGGGGATGGTGCAAGACAGAGCAAGGCCCAGATCTGCTGTTCACATGGTCACTATGAATCATAGTCACACTACCTAACAAACAACTACTGGACTACGTCGGTGTCCTTCTCCACAGACTGACCCCTCTTGATGACATGTCTGAGATAGTATGTAGAGAGTAAGTCTTGCCATCAGCTATTCTAAGAAGCATTCTGATTGTACTTCTTCCAGAAATGATTTGTTAATTTTTGGCATGCCATGGTTTATTGATTAACACTACAATTCAAATTTAAGTAGTGTGAAAATTATAGTGGTGTGTTTGTTGTTGTTATGTGTCATTAAGTTGCCTGCGACTCATAGCGACCCTATGAACAACAGTCCTAAACCCTGCTCTATTCTGTGCCAATCTTATTGTCTCTGACACACCTACCCCCATTACCCCAGTTACTGAATCAATTCCTCTTATTGAGAGTCTTCCTCTCCTGCGCTGTCCCTACACCCTCCCATGCGTGACGTCCCTCTCCAAGGACTGATCACGCCTTGCAACATGTCCAGCGTATGTCAGACAAAGTTTCAGAATCTTTGCCTCCAATGAGCAACCTGGTCTCACCGTCTCTAGGATGAACCTGTTTGTTCTTCTAGTAGTCTATGGCATATTCAACACTCTTCTCCAGCACCACAGGTCAAAGGCATCAATTCTCCTTCTAACATCTCTAGTCATTGTCCAGCTTTCTGCTGTACAGCAAGTAACTGCAAGGACTATGGCCTGTATCAGGTGCACATTAGTCTCCAAACTGATATCGTTGTTCTTCAGTACTTTAGAAAGGTCTCTGATTGCAGACCTTCCCTGTGCAATTCATCTTTTAATTTCCTGGTTTCTGGTACTAAGCGTGTTGATTGTAGAGCCAACCAAAAAAAAGCTTTTAACAATCTCAATCTCTTCACCAACTATCGTGATGCTGCCAGTTGGCCCAGTGGTGAGAATCTTTGTTTTCTTGATGTTGAGCTTCAATCCATATTGAAGGCTGAAGGCCCTGATCTTTTGCAGCAAGGTCCTCCTCAGTTTCAGCAAGCAGGTTTGTGTCATCTGCATAATACAGATCGTTGATGAGTCTTCCTCCAATCCTGATGCCACATTTCTCTTCTTAGAGCCCAGCCTCCTGGATAATCTGTTCTGCATAAAGATTGAAAAGGTATGGAGATAGGATACATCCCTGGTGTACAACCTTCCCAATTTTGAACGATGCAGTGCTACCTTTTAAAAATAAAAACAAGAATTTAACTGTTTGAAATGATCTATATATGTATAATATCATCTGCTGTTACAATTTTTTTTTACTTTAAAACTGCATATTTTTGGCCTGCAGTTGGACAGAATGTCAGGAATTAGAATCACATTTAGACATCTCTTTGCTAAAATGACACAATTTCCAGAATACCCAGTAATAGTGATAACCATCACAGGAAATAATACCAAGATAAGTAAAAAATAAAATGCTATTTAGCATTTCTTAAGCTCAAAGAACTGAAGAACAAATTCAAACCTCGAGTTGCTACAATCAAGGATGCTTTCGGCAGAATGTTAAATGATCCAGGAGTATCAAAAGAAGATGGAAGGAATATTCTGAGTCATTGTATCAAAAGGAATTGGCAGATACAGAAGAATTTAATGAAATAGCATTTGAGCCAGAGCCTATGGTGATGAAGGCAGAAGTTCAAGCTGCTTTGAAGGAA
>NW_006399772.1:21501589-21515780 GCF_000299155.1 Elephantulus edwardii
GGAGGGGAAGACCCTCTATGAGGTGGATTGATTCAGTGACTGGGGTAATCGGGATGGAGGTGTCAGAGGCAATGAGATTGGCACAGGATAGAGCACAGTTTAGGGCTGTTGTACATAGGGTCACTATGAGTCGGAAACGACTCGACGGCTCATGACAACAACAACAACAACATTTACTTCCCTTGTGCATATCATGCAGCTCTGTTTTTTGGGAATTCCAGTTTCCAGTTCACACATATAAACCTCTAAAACACCTGACAGATAAGACATAACAGTTTAATGAACAATCCTTTTCAATTAGGAAAAAAAACCCTCAACCAGAAATATGGTTAAACTGATATGATAAAATTATCCAGTCGAATTAAGAAAATATGATAGCTGTGACAGGGGCTTAAACTTGTTTTTTTATTAACACAGGGAATTTACTCTTAAATTTCTAGAAATGTATTCCTTTTTTTAACCCAAAACGTATTGCCTTACACTGTATCATTTACATTTCATTTTGCTCTCATTTCTAATGTACCAGATTATATTTAGACACGCAGATTAAAGTAGGAATTTTACAATCATCTGCTCTATGTAGAAACCCGGCCCCCCAGAAAAGGAGGAAGAAAGAAAAAAACAGGGTATTTTTATCTTAAAGTACATTCCAAGTTAATCTTACTAGGGCAATTGCATACCCCAGCTCTATTTCTAAGACTAATTCCTTGTCTTTGCTTTGCATTGTTAAACCTGCTCTAGGTTTTAAATTTAGTTTGCATTTCAATATTATTTGCACTGCTGCTAAATTTAGCATCTAGTGCACATTTGATGATTCTGTTTTATCTTGTTAATGACTGTCGATATGAATTATAACTGAAGTTGTGCCTTTCATCAGTTTTTCCTCTTCAAAATTATCTTTATAATATTATTTTAATAGTACAGTTTCATCTCTTTGCTTCAACTATGTCTTCTTGTATGTCAATTCAGTCCATTTGAATTAACTCGCCAAGTAGCAAATATCTTCAGCAAGTCATTTACTCTAGCCTACACTTAATTATTGCCCATCTACGTCAAGTATGCACCTTTATTGCACTAAGGCAATTATATTGGGCCACTGTAATTGCATACAAACATACCAGCGATAATGAAGCTGGCACAGGTCCAAGCAGTGTTTCGCTCTGTTAAATATACAGTCACTATGAGTCAAAGTTATTTCAATGATAACTAACAACAAAAATCCTGGAGAGAAACATTTTACAACTTTACTTCACAGATATATTCATTGGTCTATGTTTTTTTAATTATATTTCTTTCTAGGCTTAAACTCTGGTGACATCATGGTAAGAATCTGCAATCTTGAGTGTACCCCACCTGATTTAAAAAAAAAAAATCCAACTTAACAGTTTTAAGGAGTTGAAGACCAGAGACCAGAGAAACTGTTGGATGAAATCAAGGATATCATCCATGAAGAGAGTAAAAGGCCCTTACAAAGACAGAGAGAAAAAGAAAAAAAAACAAGAAGGATGTTAGACGAAACTATGGAAATTGCATTAGAGCACCGAGAAGTCAAAACAAAGGGGAAAGATGCCGAAGTGAAAGAGTTGAACAGAAGATTTCACAGGGCAGCTTGAGAAGACAAAGCAAAGTATTAGAATGTGCTGAGAATAACTAAATCTGCAGGAATTGAAGAAGAAAAAGGGAAGAACTCAGCTGGCATTTCTCAAGATGAAAGAACTGAGAAACAAATTCAAGCGTGCGGTTGAAATACTGATATAGGGGTTAAGCTAACTAAGTCAAAGTTTGTTTGGATCCAGAGAATGTCATCAGAGAAAGCGTAATAAAAGAGGAAACTCTATTAAGTGTACATTATAGAAGAACAAGGAAAACATTTCTAAGTACATGTTTTGTTTAATGGAACAAAGGCATGGATCAGTGAGTGAATGTCGGTATGTCTATGTAAATTCAGAGAGCTCTGTTTTGTGAGTATGTGCTACCTCAGATAAAACATTCTCTTGTTGACTCAAAACTTTTGATATGGACATGGTCTAGCAAACAAGATGGGCATGGTGACTGCAGCAATGTGTCAGAGATACTATGAAGGGCAAGGTTTAGGTAGGCTGTTCATAGGTTCTGTGTAAGTCTACTCAACTTAATGGCACTTAACAACAACAAGACAACATGTTGAAGATCTGTCATCTTTGCCTCCAAGGAGCACTCACGCTGAACTTTCTCCAAGCCATATCTGTTTGTTCTCTTGGCAGCCCATGGGATTGTACTCTTCTCTACCACCACAGCTCAAAGGCATCTATTCTTCTGCCAGCCTTATTAATTGCCCAACTCTCTGATGTGTAGCAGACCACGTTGAATCATGCACATCTTAGTCTTCAGACTGATATCATTGCTCTTCAGAAATTTGGAGAGGTCCCTGGAAGCAGACTTGCCCACTGCAATATGTCTCCTGATTTCTTGACTGCTGGTGTCAAGCAGGATGATTTAATTGTCATCTTCAATCTTTTCTCCATGTATCATACCTTGACTGTTGGTCCTGTGCTGAGGATCTTTGTTTCCTTGCTGTTGAGATGTAATTCATATCAGAAACAGTAGTCCTTGGTCTTCTGCAGCAACTTTTTCATATTCTCCTGTCTGCAAGCAAAGTTGTGTTATCTGCATAACTCAGGTTGTTGATGTGTCTTCCTCCAATCCTGATGGCATGTTGCTAGGCGAGATTCTGCCTTGGAAAAAGACCTCATGCTTGGAAAGGTGGAGGGTCGAAAGAGAGGAAGACCCTCAATCAGATAGACTGACACAGTGACTGGAGTAATGGACTCGAGTTTTTCAGAGATGACAAAGATGTCGTGGGTTATGTCAAGGGTCTAGATATGTTCATAGGATCTCTGAGGGTACTCGAATTGACAGTACCTAATAAAAAAAAAACCTCCCCAGAAAAATTGGGAAGTACAAGTAGTTTGATTTTCACACCCTTATCTCTCCTTCTCACCTGCTTATGGTTTTCATTTGCTTCCTTTGCCAGCTCTCAGAATATGCTCTTGAAACTATTGATTCATTTAAACATTAATAATATTACTTATCCAAGTGTTATTAATCATTATTAGATATCAAAATTGTAAAAGAAGATATTACTCATTAAGTGGTTCTTGGTATTAGTATATTTTGAAATCTGGGATCTTGTGAAATCTTCACATGCTACTAAATTTAATTCCATTATAAAAAAGAATAAACACCTGAATATCTTATTCAAAATAGAAAATAAAAATGAAAAGAACAAAAAGATGAAGCAAAAAAAGTCATACCTTACTCTCTCTTTTATTATTAAACTTAAACAACTCCACTATCTTTGAATTGGAGTAGACACATAATTGACCCTCTCTTGGATTTCCAAGGTTAAATGTTACATGGGAGGTGACTGTCCTTTTTACTCTCTGAAAGACTGGTGCATCTGAACTGTCAAAGAGGCTTGAACTCTGGGTTATAGAAGCATACCTCACTATGGAACTGACCACCAGAGTTATGTTTGTCATTATTATTTTACTATTTATTTGTCTCTTTTATTGTTTACTAAAGCTCTAGGAAGATAAAGGATAAAATAAGCAAAAGTTTAATAAGCGCAAGGGTAGCATATCTGACATTGAGAAAAGTATTCTCTTTTCTCTGAATTAAGAAACAGTGCTAATTTAATCAAGCTCGCAAAACACCTATTTGGTAGCTGTTGGTGTTATGGGTCAAAATGGCTTTCCTAGACATTGACTTTGGCTTTGCCGTGTAGAGGACCAGAATATACAAATAGGGTGTGTTAGTCTCTCCACAAGGGGATTGACTACTCTTGCCATTAGATTGAGTGAATTCAGTAGCTATTAAAAATCTCAACATGAGCAAAGAAGCAGAGAATGCAGAGTGTATTTAGGGCCAAAGATTCCAACTCAGACCAGGGCCTATAGGAGCAGCAGCTGCAGTGGTCGGGAACTAGAGACTTGACATGAGGCGGATCTGACCTTGGGACTGCTACCCCATGGAACCAGAGTTAGAAGCCTTTGCCCACGTTTGTTGAAGGACTGGGGGAAGAGCCATAATAGGCAGGACTAAGTGCTTTGTAACAATGGCCTAAAGCTGCAAGGCTGAAGGTTGAGGTGCCTGCGAGCACGTTTCAGCAGCTGTCCTGACGGAGTGATATTATCCTGCTACCACTTGGTTTATATATAGCCTTTGACTTCTCTAATAAATATCCTAATTGTGATTAGGGTCTGTGTGCTCTGTGAGCTATTGTAACAGATTTAGGACCTAATAGGGTAGTAGGATTGGTATTGGAATTTCTGGTAGCCTAGTGGCAAGAAGCTGTGCTGCAATCTTGACGGCAAGTGGTTCAAGTACAATGATGGGCAATCTCCTCTGTGCAATTAACTGCTTTTGAAAACCTACCTGAGGTTCAGCTATGGGTCAGTTCTGACTCAGTGGCACACAACAACAACAACAACAACAACAAAATAGTAGAATTGGTATTGGAATTAGTAGGAAGTGATGCAAGTGCATGAGGGAGATGTTTGATCCTACAGGGCTTCGTGTTGTCTTGTGGGTGATGATAATGGGGGCAGTGCCCCCTCATGGAGTTAGTTGGTCATACTCTGCCTTCCCCATGAACCCCTTGTTCCTTTGACAGAGTGTAATATTTGAAATACTTGTCATCTGCAGGTAGAGGGTCCTGAAGGCAGAGGCTTAACTCCAACTTAAGGTCTTACATTCTATGATTCATTTTAAAGTTGCCTTTATAACAACAGATTTTTTTCATATATATAAATTTTTTATTGTATACTGGTTTACTTACAAAGTTTGTATACATTGTTTTCTACACCAGATCTTCCCCCATTTCCTTAACCCACCCTTCCCTCCACCCATCAAACTGTGTGACCCTAAGATTACCAGCAGCCTTCATCCTCACCCTCCCTCCCCCCCTTAGATTCTCATATACATTTTACTAGTTATCTATTTCTACAACATTGGTCTTATACAGTATTTGTCCTTATGGAATTGAGTTATTTCACTTAGCATAATGCTCTCCAGTCCCTCCCAAGTGACTTGATTGTTGTTGGTTTTGTTTTGTTGTGGGTTTTTTTTGTTTGTTTTTTAACCATTATGCTAGCTTACTCATATACCTTTCAGGAAATGTTTTCTTTCCTCAGTGGTTAGGCAGATAGATACAGAATAACAAAGCTTATTTCCAGAAGGTCTTTTTCTCTCTGGTCAAACAGATGCAAAAATCCTGGGAGGAGGTTGCATGCATTTGGGACTGCAGTGCAGCTTCTTGCCACTAGGCCACCAGAGCTCCCTATTCCAGCCAATTTTTAACAATTTTCAGCAAGATTTTACTTGCATTAGACATTAATGATACTATTTCCACATTCTATTGGGTCACCTTTTTTGGAAACGGGAACACAAATTGATATCTTTTTTTTTTTTTTTAAATTGATATCTTTTATAGTCAGTAGGTCACGTAGCTAGCTGTCTTCCTAATTTCTCATCACAGATTTGTGAGCCTGTCCAGGGTTGCATCTATTTGTTCAAACATATCAATTAGCATTCCATCTATTCCTAGGGCCTTATTTTCCCCAATGTCTTCAATGCGGTTTGAAATTTTTGCTTCATTACCATTAGCTCTTGCTCGTATGCTGCTTCCTGAAATGGTTCAGTGTTGACCAAATTTTCTTGACATAAATGATTCTGTACATTTCCCCCTCTTCTGAATTATAAATGTATTTCTTTTTTAAAGGTTAGTTAATATTTTAATTTTATTTTTTCTGTTTATTTTTTATTAGTAATTTAAATTTAGTATTAATTTCAATAAAAATTTACAGAGACTTCGGATTTCCATTCATTCATTGTTGCACTTTTCTCCCCTCCTAGCCCTCCCCCTCCCCAGTACACTACCCTCTTGGAAAAGTAAAAGAAAAATTCTTTCATTGTTTTCATTTAAATTTTTTTTTACACTGGTTTACTTAAAAAGTTTGTATATATTGTTTATCACCCTGGATTTCCCCCATTTCCTTTTCTCACCCCTCCCTCCACCCATCAAACTGTGCAACACTATGGCTAACCAGCTCCACCCCTTCACGTGCCCCGTCCCCCTCACTCCTCTGAACCATAAATGTATCTTGAATAGCTTTCCCCATGATATTATCCCTGGGAATTCAGGACAGTGGTGGTAACATCGGCAACAGTGGTATCCACACAGCTGAAGCCTTGCATAGGCTTCTTGCTGAAGCCTGTCATAGGCTTCTTGTTGTTATGTACCTTCAAGTCAGAACCAACTCATAGCTCACCCTCCATGGGTTTTCAGAGGCTGTAAATTCAAGGGAGGAGACTGCATCTTTCTCCTGTGAAGCAGCTGGTAGATTTGAACCATCGGCCTTTGGGTTAGCAGCACAATGCTTTATCCAGTAGGCCACCAGAACTCCTGAGCACAGGGTCAGAACTAACTTTGAGTTTCATTGGACCACATTTGTTCACCTAATTGGCGGGGTTACACTTGTACCTATTATATAAGGCCAGTTTAAAGATTGTATAAAAGGTCATTTTGAAGATTCAGTGAGATTCAATATATACTGTGAAAATCTTTCAAAAGAAGATGGATTTTAAAAAAAAATTTTTTTTTTTTGTAAATGAATTGAACTTGAAAGACTTTATCACCTGCTGGCTTAAACTACAAGAAATAACCAAAAGAAATTCATTGAGAAGGAAAATAAAAATATTTAGAAAGATCTACATTAAGATTTTAATAGCAGTAAAAGAAACTATACTGTTGTTGTTATGTGCCATTGATTCATAGTGACCCCATGTACAACATCCCTGAACTCTGTTCTATCCTGAGGCAACCTAATTGTCTCTGACACACACACCCCATTAGTCCAGGCACTGAGTTAATTAATCCATCTCATTGAGGGTCTGCCTCTCTTACACTGTCTCTCTACCCTCCCAAACATGATGTCCCTCTCCAAGGACTGGCCCGTCCTTGCAACAAATCCAAAGTATGTCAGATGGAGCTTCAGAATCCTTGCCTGCAAGAAGCAGTCTAGTTTCACACTCTCCAGGTTGAACATGTTTATTCTCCTTGCAGTCTATGGTATATTCAGTATTCTTCTCCAGCTCCACAGCTCAAAGGCATCAATTCTTCTATCACCCCTAATCATTGTCCAGGTTTTGTAATGAGTTGTACTACTTTGTAACAATAAAAAGTTATTACAAATCAAAGTGATTTATATAAAGAAAGTACAAGTTACAGAAAAGGTATATTCACCTGTGATATATTGATCATGACATAAAAATGTTCACTTGGTATTTAATTTTCCCTTCTATTTTCAATTCCCCTTCCATGGTTATATTCTGGTATGAGCTCCTCCTCACTCCAGTTCCTGCCAAAGGCTGGAGACCTCCTGCCCAAAGAGGAGAATGGGCACCCAGAAAGACATATAGGAGGCTAAGTTTAAGAAGTGTTTTAAGCAGTACTGTCTATGTATGAAGATAGAGTATGAAGCCTAGTAGAGAATAAAGGCACTATTCAGGGAGCCAGAAAAATCTAGAAAGAGCTAGAAAGATCAAGGACCTCTGGATGAAAGAAAACTGGTTGAAAGGATGAAAAAGTAGTACTTCTCACTGCCCAAGTCTTTCACTTGCCAGAACTGAATAGGAAATGCTAACATTTCTAGTATTTTACAGATTAGGAGATGCTTTTACAATTAAAAATAAAAACGAAAACAACCAACCAGGCAATTTAGCTTTCACCATTCTACAATCAACACGCTAGCCACCAGCAGTTTAGAAACCAAAAGACGTTTTGTGTTTTTAGGGAAAGTCTATGGTCAAGAAATACTGAGGAGTAATGATGTCTTCAATTTGAAGACTAAAGTGTGCTTGATTCAGGCCACGGTCTTTTCAATCACATGATATGCATCTAAGAGCTGGACAATGTATAAGGGAGAGAACGGAATTTCCCATGGAGAGCCAAAAGAACAGATTATGTGCTGGAGAAGGTGCAGCCAGACTGCTCTTTGGAGGCAAAGATGATAAAAGCTGATGATGAAGCTTTGTGTCACATACTGTGGACCCGTTGCTAGAGGAGCTAGTCGTTGGAAAGGGGCATCATCCTAGGAAAGGTGAAAGGTCAGCAAAAGAGAGGAAGAAGCCCCTCGTCTAGATGGGCTGAGAGAGTGACTACAGAAGTGGGTTCACGTATGTCAGAGATGAGGAGGGTGGTGCAAGGTAGGACCAGGTTCAGATCTGTTGTCCACAGGGTAGCTATGCGTCATTCTCAACTCAGTGGCCCATCACAATAACAACAATGTCCATTTGATACAAGGATAAACATGGCTGGGAGATTTAGACTCTAAGTGCAACATGCTTGAGTTAGGAAGCGACCGAGAGAAGGAGAAAGCAAAATTTAGCTATCTGGTGATCAAATGTCAACTTTATTACTGATCAAAGGAGAACTGGGACACATAGTCACAGTTGTGGTCAAATGGATGTGCTAGTATTGCCTTAAATTGAATCTGAAATTGCAGGCCCACCCGGCAAGGCATAGAACATACAAGTGAAGAACATACAACTCCACAAGTGAAGGTGGAAGACAGACCCACATGCTAGTCTCGGGCTAGTGACTCCAAACGTGCCACTGGAAAAGAATGGAGAGACAGATGTGCCGCTTTAGTGAAGGCCCCTCTACGTGAAAGAACTTCATGGAGAAAAGGTGTCAGTAACAATGTCGCTCCATCTTGAGTAGACTCAATTGGGAGCCACCCTCTATTTTTAAAATTTGCTGTGTCATAAATAGTTAAGGTTTATCAAATCGACCTTCATAATATTTAAAACCTTTTTTTTTTTCATAAATTTCTGGATTTTTCCAGCTGTTCTAATTCCATTCCCTCCTCTCTACTCCTTATATTATCACCAAAGAGACTTAACAAAGACTAAGTATGATCAATCACGTTTCCTGATGAAAATGCCTCAAAGGTCTTCCAGCTAACTCTGAAAACTTTTCCAGGTTTGGCCTACCTGTTCAGCTGGGGCTCTGGTGTTAAGAAACTGCCCTGCGATTTCGAAGGCATGCAGTTTGAATCCACCATGGGAGAAGGATGGGAATTCTACACCTGCTATGAACTGCCTCTGAAAACCTGCTGAAGGCTTAGTTCTGACTCAGCAGGACACAACAGATGCTGTTATGACTCAAGGTAGAGCCTGTGCTGCAGCCATACCAACACAGTTAGTTCTCCAGACCTCATTCTTTGTGTTCAAACACAATGACAATAACTCAACTTACTGGCATCCAGTTAGAAGTAACTCAGAGCTGACCCCTCCCAGAGGGTTTTCAGAGCCTGCAAATTATAGGGGAGGAGACTGCCCATCTTTCCCTCTCAACTTGGTAATGGATTCAAACAGCCCACTTTTGGGTTGGTGGAATAATTTCCTACCACTAGGCTATGAGAGGCCCCCTAAACACAGGGGCACACCTCCAATTCATTCCCCACTCCGGCCTGCCCAGCAGTGAGAAGCAGTGAAGAACAAGGCAGGGCAGACTCCGTGAAAACTGTGGCATAATCATATTCCTATGTCTTCACCGAATTCCACTAACATAAAGAAGCCAAGTTCCTGGAAATTCATTTAAATTGTTGTTAGTTGTCACTGAGTCAGTTCCAATTCATAATGACCCAGTGTAAAACAAAACAAAACCCAACCCTGCCGGGGCTGTATCTGCCTCAGAATCACTGCTAGGTTTCCGCCCACTGCAATAACCACCTTGTCCGCCATCTTGTTCAGGATCTTCTTTGTGGACCCTCCACTTTTCCAAGCCTGAGTTCTCTCTCCAGAGATCAGTCCATTCTGATAACAAGTCCAAAGTTGGTGAAGCAAACTTCATCTTTGCTGCTTCTTAGAAGTGCTTCTTAGCATGCTGGGTGGGCCTCTTCCAGGGTCTGTCTGTTTGTTCTTCTGCCAATTCTTAGTATACTCAATATTTTCCACCAATTCCATAATTCAAAGGCATCAATTCCTCTCTTGTTTTCCTCTTATTAGGAAGCTTTTTCATGTTGCCTCATGACAACTGAAAATACCATGACCTGGGTCAGGTGCACATTAGTCTTAACGTGACATAATTTTTTTTTTACATTTTTTTATTAATTTTAATGAAAGTTTACAGAGACTTAGGGTTTCCAGTCTTTCATTGTTGCACTTTTCTTCCTGCCCACCTTCTCCCCTGAATTCACTCTTCTCCTTGTAAAGAAAAGAATTTTTTAAAAATACCCGAGGGAGGTAGTTAGCAACAATTTGATTCCTTCACTGTTGCTTCTCTGGGCACTGATCGTGGATCCAAAGAAAATTAAATCACTGACAGTTTACCTGTTTATGATGGTTCTTACTGGCCCGGTTGGGAGGATTTTTGCTTTTCATTATCCGTATTGATTTTGATAATCTTTCATCTACATCGGTAAGTGTGTCAAGTCCTCTTTGATTGTAACGAGGAAGGTTGTACCATCTGCATCTTACGGGTTGTTGATGAGTCCTCCTTCAATCCTGGCTCCATGATCTTCAAATGGTTCAGCTTTTCAGAACATTCGTTCAGTGTACAGACTAAGTAGAAGTGGACAAAACTTTAAAGCACACTTTTCCTTCATTAATCAGGTAAAAAATATTCTACCCTATGAATTGCAGAGAATGTGGTGGCTACTTAACCAGCACATGAAAGAGGGAGTTCAGGTTTGTTACCTTATTGAAAATCTAGGCAACATTGCTAAGTGCAAAAGTCATTTGGTATTGTGCTACCAGAAATTACAATAAAAAGTATGAGTGTCAGTTTCCTTTTTTTGGCGCTTTCAGTGTAGCTCTAAAGTGTGGGAGAAACAGCAACTGAGAGGGAACATTTTTCTCAGCTGAAAATGTAGGCCTGTTGTTAGGTTGTTAAGGGCTGCCGTCTACGTGAGTTGACCTCTGTTCCGAGTGATGCTTTGTTGTTAGACGCCATTGAGTTGATTATAAGGCAGAGCTCTCCTCTGAGCGACAGATCTGAACCTTGCTCTGTCCTGCACCATCCTTGTCATGCTCAAGCCCAGTGCGATAGTTACTGCGTCAGTGACGTTATGAACAATGAGTTGCAGCCTTGGCCTGTCCTGCACCATCCTCACAGTCCCCATCACGTTCAATGCCATTGTTACAGTCACTGTGCCAATCCATCTCGAGGGGCTTCCTCTCTTTTGCTGACCTTGTACTTTTCTCAGCATGCTGTCTTTTTCCAGGGACTGGTGCCCCCTGACAAGAAAGCGTGTGAGCTGAAGTTTCACCATCCTGATTGTATTTCCTCCAGGACAGATGTGTTTGTTCTTTTGGCAGACAATACTCTCCAATGCCACAACTCAAAGGCATCCATTCTCTTTGCTCTTCTTTAGTCACTGTCCAACTTTGACATGTATGTGAAGCAACTGAAAATATGAAGACTTGGATGAGACACATCTTAGTCTTTAAACTGACATTTTTGCTCTCTAGCACTGAAGGAAAGTTGCTGTCCCGTGGTCACTTGTGGTTGCTGTGAGGCTGAACACTGTGACACGGATGTGTCAAACGCACTAATGGTTGGCTACAATGCGGACTGAGAGTGGGGTGGAGCTCCCCGATTGAACAAGCGTGGAAGGAGGAGTAGCATTCACTTCCATAATAGCTTGCCTCCGGAAACCCTATGAACCTGGAGAGAGGATGAAAGGCGACCAAGCGTCAAGGACTCTCCTTCATAGGGTCGCTATGAGTCGCCTGCGACTCGACGGCACTTAACAACAACAACAACAGCACTGAAGAGCAACGATGGCAATCTAGAGACAAAGGTGTGCCTAATCCAGTCCACAGTCTTCTCAAATATTTGTCAGGCTTCAGAGAGTTGGACAATGACTAAGGATGACAGAAGAAGAGAATAGATGTTTTCAAGTTGTGGTGCTGGAGAAGAGACTTGAACATATCATGGACTGCCAAGAAAACAAATCTGGTATGTCTTGAAGACATTTCTGATACAATGTAACACATCTTTGGATTTCTTGCTGCTGCTTTCATAGCTATTATTTGTGGAATGTGAAATTGCCAACTTCAATTATTTTCTCCATCTATCATGATACTGATACTTTGGAAGAAGGAGTGTCAATAGTCATAGAAGGGCTTCAAGCCTTTTGTTCATAGGGTCCTTTGACTAGAAGGCAATCAACAGCAACAACAACAACAATCATGATATTATTGGCCTAGTGGTGAAGATTTTGTCTTATTTTCTTAAAAATAATCCACATTGAAGGCTGTATAAAATCTTCATTTTCCCCAAGCAAATTTGTGTCATCTACTTAAGTTATTGTTGAATTTTCCTTCAATCCTAATATCTGATTCTTCTTCATACAGTATAACTTCTCTATTTGCTCCACATATGGACTGAACAGGCATAGAGAAAGGATACAATCCTGATGTACGTATGTTCTAATTGTAAATCACGCATAATCATCTTGTTCTGTTCCAAAGACTACTTCTTAGTTCTGTATAAGTCCCCGTTCTTCTATAAAGTATGCCAACCAACCCAGCTGAATGTCTCTGCATGTTCCATAAAAGGTGACTAGTTCACAGGTCAGAAGTTAAAGGAGTGTATCTTACTATGAGAAACAAACAAACATCAAACACGTAAGCAAAACAAAGCTTGTAATAAATTATTCTCCTAAATTGTCAGAATTCTAAATATGGTTTTCTGTAGGATAGATAACCTGCATTTGCCATCTAATATTTAGGAAGTCTGTTCATTCATGTTGTTGTGTGCTGTCGATTCGGAACTGATTCATAACTGACCCTCCAGGGGGTTTTCAGAGGCAGTAAATTGCAGGAGACTGCATGGTCAGACTTTAAAATTTCATCTGATAAAGGCAACATTTTATTCAGTTCTAGCAAACACAGGATAAAGGAATCTTTGTTTAAAGTAACAGGTTCAGAAGAATTCCAAACTGTTCTAGAGAATTGTTTCATTAAAGGCAAGGTGAAAGTTGCTTTAACCATGATAAAAAAAAAAAAAAGGAAAAACCCAAACATCTGTTTTCTCGAGATTTCTTTGGAGAATTCCTGCACTATTTCGTAGAAGGCAAATCAACTGTAAACAGCGCGTTTAAGAATTTTTTACTGAAGAGTGATTTATTTTCAGGACGACTTTCCAGAGTATAAAACTGTTAGATATAAAAAAGAGCGCGAGGGAGAGAAAGAAAGGAACTGGTCCCAAGAAATGAACAGGCCTTTATTGTGCGGTCTTAGAGGGACGCCAAGTGACCCAGCAGCATGGCATGCAGACAGGATCCAAATGGCACGCTGGCAGTTTGGGGGGGTTTCCTTTTTATAGGGGTCCTGCAGAGGAGGACTAAGATAGTACTTCTTGGAATTTGGGTTGTTAATTTAGTTAGGTTTTAGCTTTTTTGTTTGTTTGTTTTCTCAAGCGCAGACTCTTATCAGGATCCATTGTTTGGTCTGGTCCTTGAGGACCAGCTCAGGTGTTAATTAAGTTTCTCAGGAAGTGGTCAAACTTGGGGGTGGTGGGGCAACTGCCATATTCCCCCTTCAACAACCCTTTATCTTTTTCTAGCTGCTCTCAGTTTATTGGTTCCTCTGACTCGAAATCATAGAATTATAGTGAGCTCTGGTGGCCCAGGGGTAAGCAGCTGTGCTAAAGCGCCCAAGGCAGGCAGTTTAAGCCCAACAGCTGCTCGCAGGAGAAAGATAGGCCATCAATAGCCTGTGCAATTTTACTGCCTCTGAAAACCTGCTGGAAGGTCAGCCATGGGTCAGTCCTACTCTATGGTACTCAACAACAACAACAACAACAGCACAACAAACAAAATTGAAATTATAAGGGAAAGGAGCAGAGTGCAGGGTTTAAGGCCCATGTGCCTGGAAGCAATGATTTGCTACTGAGTTTTGGCTTCAACGAGTAAGGAGGCGAACTGTCAAACCGCTCCATGCCTCAGTCTCCCTGTCCATAAAGTGGACACAATGAGGATGCCTACCTTTCGGGACAGTCGTTAGGGGCGGCATGGACAGCACCCGGCGCGCGCTAAGCGCATGCTTTACGCTGACTTGCCTGCGGGGCGGCCACTCGAGAGCCGTCCTGGAAGAGTGAGCATGATAAACAGAGCCGGGATCCGACGTCGAGGGGGCA
>NW_006399772.1:21516600-21527088 GCF_000299155.1 Elephantulus edwardii
CGCGGGTGCTGGCGGGGCCGCAGAGAGCTCGGCCTCCCCCGCTGGGGCAGCTCCCGGCGGCGCCTCGCACGCACAGCGCCCCCCGCCGGCCGGGCTCTGAACTCCGCCGGCGAGCGGGTGGGCTTCCGCGGGTGTGGACGGAGAGCGGCTCCGCGGGGCCCGGCGGGACAGGGGGTGGGTGACGTGTCGGCTTACAGCACGGGTGTCGGGGGAAACAAAAGCTGAGGGGAGCCGATCTGGGCTGGTGCTCGGCCCGGGTGAAGTGTGAAAGTGCTGCGCCCCGTCTCCCCTCTCCGGCCCGCGAGCCCCAGAGTCTCATCCCATTGGTCCTGGTAGAAAGTGAGCTAGGGCCCCGCTAGCTGAAAGGTGAGCCCCGCTTGTCTCAAGGCCACGGCCACGGCTGCAGAAGGAAATTAGAACGAGATCCTCATGCAACTTGCAGGCGGCCAATCGAATCGTTAAAAGGCATCCAGAGGGGAAACTTCACAGGGACTCCCAGTGTTCTGTGTATGTTTTGAATGTTCACACGGAACCCCAGGGGTGTTTTGCAGGCGCGGTGGGAAATGTGGAAATAATGGTGGGATTCAGATTAGGTAGGCCGCGGTTCCCTCTCATTTCACACAGCCTGGGAGGTCCCACACTTCCGAGCAGTAAGACATATTTTAGGTGCCATCGAGTTGATTGTGACCCACAGAGAAGTGTTCCATTGCGTTTTCTAGGCTGCAGTCTTACTGGAAGCCAATTGCTACCTCTTTCTCCCGCAGAGCAGTGGGTCGGAGACTTATCCTTCGTTTTTCCATTAGGCGCCTCTCATTTAGTCATTGCTCCAGCAGGGACCTCGCTTTTCATGCCCACACTCTCGCACTCTCGATTCATGTCCAATCCAATGTGACATTTACACTGGAGATTCACAGGGAAATGCATTTTTTGCGGGTGGTGTTAACTGCACACAAGCAATTTTTAGAACACAGTGTGCGTGGTGCTGTGGGTTGAGCTTTGATATGCTCATCGAAAAGTCACTATTTCAAATCCACCAGTCTCTTGGGGAGACAGATGAAGCAGCGTAAATATTTACAGCCTCGGAAATCCAGTGGGGACAGTTGTTCTCTCTGCTGTAAAGTATTAAGTCTTCACGCATGTGAGGGCCTTCAAGGTAAAGTACTCCTGACTTTGCTAGGTACTGTGCTTTTCAAAAGTACAATAAATAGTTCATAAGTTTACTTCCTACATCTTACTTGCTCTTTTAACCCATGTACTTTTAACTTGTTTGGTACTATCATTGGGATGCAGATAAGATTCTTGACTTCAGCATCTTCTCACCAAGTATTTGATGCAGCTCACCACCTTGGAATCAGCTGTTCCAAAGGTCTTGGCTTCCTGACTCTTCATCTTTTATAGTGTTTTCTTGTGACAATAATTCCTTGCGTTAGGCAAAGGTCTCTTATTCCAGTGTTCTATAATTGTGAGGAGTTAATTGATTGTATGCAATGCATATATTTACTGGCAAAACCCAAAACTTATTTTCATTAAATTGGAACAACCGCATGCATAACTGACCTTTCAGTGGCTTTTCTGAGGCTGTAAATGGAACCGGAGGAGACTGCCTGTCTTTCTCCCTTGAAGTGATTGGTGAGTTGGGACCACCAGAGATGTGTCCCCACTAGATTGGCAGCACAACTCCGAACAGATGGCACCACCAACACTACCTTATTTGACAAGTGACCTTGATATTTTTCCTTCCAAAAATTCATTGCAGGATTTAAAAAATGTGAATGTCTTTAACTTAATGCACTTTTAAAACCTTCATTTCAGGTTGCACATTCCACATTTTCTTAATGTGAGTTGAATACTTATCGCTGAGTGTGTCCACAGGCACACAGGCACCGCGTACCAAACACTTTGTACAAAGAAACAAAGTCCCTGTTAGGAAAGCGTGTCTATCTTTTAAGGAAGAACATTTTTTAGATATATTCCCAGCAATTTTAATCCAGCCTTTCTCACAAATAATCTTGTCAATTTGTGTAAACTCATTCCTCATTTTGGCTTCTAAGAGGGAGGAAACATGAAGCAGACTCTTTGGGCTGTACCTCCCACAGCACATGATGGGAAGCCTGAGGCTGTTTCCCCAGCTAATGCCCCACTTGGGTTTCCCTGTGGTTTTATGCCCACTCTGGTCATAAAGGAGTAAAAAGGGAGGAAACCACAAAGAGCACTCATCTCTGCTGTTTCTATGGGAAGAAGTAGGGAGAGGGAGAATTTGGCATCATTTATGAGACTTGAAATTATGGCAATGAAGCACTCCCAAACAGGATTTAAGAAAAGGCTGTGACAGACATCTGGGTCCTTTTCTCCTCCCTCTCACCCTTAAAGTCAAGGATGACGAAACGTTGTCTCACTTACTCTGGGCATATTTTCAAGAGGAACCAGACCTTGGAGGAGACATCATATTGGGAAAGGTTGAGGGTCAATGAAAGAGAGGAAGACCTTTAAAGAGATGGATTGATGCAGTGACTACTGCAGTGGACTTGAATATGACAGGCTACAATGGTGCAGGGTGGGGTAAGGTTGAGAGCTGTTGTTGGGAGGCTTGCTATAAGTTACAGTCCACTCAATGACACCTAACAACAACTCACCCTTTAAAAAAGAGATTTTCATTTTTTTGTAAAATTACATGTGGCAAAATATACTCTATTTCACACTTTGTACATGCACAGTGTCTCTTGTTTTAGGGTGAAAGTGAGAATAGTAGAAAAACTGTCACATAATTGCTGTCAGCTTAATTCCCTCCTCTTGTAAACCTTTTACAAAAGATTTTGCTCCCCTGAGGACAGTTTCTATCCCCAGTTATTGAGACAAAGGTTCAGGGTCAGAGGGCCCCATCGTGCCCCCTAGACAAGGCATGAATTGTCCTATTGTCAAACTGTTCTTGCAGGCAGAGCGCAGTGAGTTTCTGTCTTTGAAAAAGTGCAGGCACAGTGCTCCTTAGTGGCAAGGATGGTGAAGCTTTGTCTCACATACTTTAGGCGTGGTAGTAGGAGGGACTGTTCCTTGGAGGGGAGCATCTTTCTCAGACAGGTGGAGGGTCCGCTAAGGAGAGGAAGACCCTCAACGAGATGAGCTGCCGCAGAGACTGCAGCAAGGGGTTGTAGTATGTCAGAGATGCTGAGGATGGCACAGGATAGGACACTGAGGTCTGTTGTGCCTACGGTTGCTATGAGTCATTCTCAACTTGACTTGATGGCACATGACAGCAACAATAGGACTTGTGGTGCTGTTTTTCCTGAAATGGTGACACTGAATGCTCCTGAAGAGGCTGCCTCTCTAGAGCTGTTTTTAGGGAAGTTGTGGGTGGCACAGACCTCCCTCCTGAGGGAAGCTGAGGACAGAACCCCAGTGAGGCAGATCAGAAGGTAGCCAGGTGCCGAGGCTTCCAGATGCAGGCTCAGCTCCACAATCTTCAGGCTGTGGAATGGCTGTTGTAAAAAGGCTCTGGGTTCTTTTTTTTTTCTTTTCAGTATCTGCCATCTTAATAATATTAAAATCTTGGAACCTTATTTCATTATATTTTACAGTAAACGTGCTTAACTTGATTTGCTTTTTATCCCTCCCCAAATGCATCCTATGCATAGGACATGGTCTTAGGTGCTACAGAGGGAAAGAAGAGGTACACGTTTGTGAAACATGAGTTAAATAAGGCTTTTACAATGTGTGCCTAACTTCCATAATACAAAGTGTGTTAACGTCTCATAATGCATAATGTAAAGTGATTGGAACTTCCCTTGAGCTGAGCCTGGGGAATAAGTGGAATTCTAGGCTTCTAAATTGGGGATCCCCAGAGGGTGAGCCTTCCAAATGTGTGGATGTTTTTGTTAAAAAAAAGAAAAAGACTTTAGTGAGCAAAGTTATTTCTGCTCTTCTCTCATGTACATTTTTCATAATAAAAATACTTTTAAGGTCCTTTCCACGGGGGGCCTGGTTCTTCTTGTATTCCTCTATTTTTTTTTTTTTTGTATTCCTCTATTTTTACCATCGCAGTTTGCTTGTCTTGCATGTCCTTGATTAATTTCATTTAGGATTGGGATAAAGTTCAAGGAATTCCACTGTATTTTATTAGACCATAAGAGAAAATGTTACCTAAGCAAGTAAACCTTGTAATGAGAAATTAATTTTAGAAAAAAATAGGAAACCCAGCATATTGGAACAGCCTTTATGATTAGCTTTCATCCTTCCCTTTTTTAAAAATATTCGCTTGCTTACAAAGTTCGTATACATCGTGTTTCACACTATTCTTCATTCACATTGTGTTTCATACAGATCGTTCCCATGCATTATGTTTTATAAAATTAATCACCATTGGACTATGCCCATCATTACCTTGTCTTTTCAGGTCCCCATTGGATCTTTCCCATTTCCTTTACCCTCTCCCTCCACCTACCAAACTGTGCAACTCTGTGACAGGACAGCAAGTGATAAATGTTGGAGAGGATGTGGACAGGTGGGAACTCATATACACTGTTGGTGGGATTGTAAAATGGTACAGTCACTCTGGAAGGCAATGGTTGTATCCTCAAAAACTCGAACTTATACGACCTAGCTATTCTACTACTTTTCCCCTTGACTTTTGATCATCTGCCTCTGAGTTGAGTTGCGTGCTGTTGGAACCAACTCATAGCTGTCCTTCCAGTGGATTTTCAGAGTCAGTAAATCACATGGAAGGAGACTGCTCGTCTTTCTGCTTTGGGGAAGCTAGTGAATTCAAACTATGTACTTTTGCATTTGCAGCACAATTCCTTACCACTAAGCCACCAGAGCTCCCCTGAATAGGACACTGCTAAGGTAGCTTTATGATATACTGAAAATGAAAAAAACAAAACAAAACAACAAAAAACAAACCAAAACACCTCTTAAGAAGTTTAAGATTATACTATACTCCAAATTATATTATTACTTGTCAGTTTTTAAGTGAAATTATTATCCCAAAACAATGCTTCCCAGAAGGGTAGATAATTAATTGCGTATAGGAGCAGCCAAACAAGATAATATTCAGGAAAATCAGTAGACTAGGGCAGTAAGAAAACAAGACACAGCTTTGTAATTTACTGTATGCCGTGGTGTTGGTAGCACATTCTTAGCTGTCCTACAGTAAGATGCTGGCTATAAAACACTTTGCACAATAATATCTTAAAAAAAAAACCCTTCTACACCTTTGCCATTTTTGTACTGAGCATATGCAGTGACTTTTCAGTTTTCTTATTTTCTATATAGCCTGCCTTCAAAGATCTTTGAAATTTATTTTCATGAGTTTAAAGTTGTTTATATTAAGAAACTTTTTTCTGATCCTAATTCTTGTTGTGTGCCATGGAGTTGAAACCCCATGGCTGACCCTTTAGTGGGTTTTCAGAGGCGCTATACTTCAAGGGAGGAGAGTATCCATCCCCCCTCCCCCAATGGAGCATCTGGTGGATTTGAACCACAAGCCTTTGGGATTGCAACACAGTTTCTTATCACTAGTCCACCAGAGCTCCCTAATTAGAATGATAGATATGGATGGATGCACAACTCTTAGGTTTACCTGAAATATTGTGTCCCCGGTTACTTTAGCTCTGCTCACTGATTCTGAACCTTGCTCCTTCATTGATTAAATCCTCTGGCTGGTGATTTCATTCATTTGGAAAAAGAAGGTGATTGTAAAACTGAAGCTGCATTCTTCCTTCCAGTTATCACCTAGACACATAATTCCATGTCTGTTGTATCCCTCCAAGTTTCTGCAATTACTTTCTTTGAACAAAACCCTTTCCTAATAAACTACCTTGCTCACCCTACTTCCAGACGTACGTTGCTTCTGTGAACAAGGAACCTGCACAGTTGAAGACACATCTTAACATACACCCGCCTTGCTCACCAGGGAGCTCTGGTGGTCCAGCCTGGAGGGCGTTACACTGCTAACCAAAAGGCCACGCCTCTCAACTGACTAGCTGCTCCAAGAGGGAAAAATAGGTAGTCTCCTCCTGTGTGATTTACAGCCTCAGAAAACTCGCTGCAGGAACAGCTGTGAGTTGGCTCCGACTTGAGGGCAATGAGTGAGTGAAATGACTGTTTACTAAAACTAGGAAGGGGTGAGGGGATGAACCTTTATTGAGTTCTTATACAAGCCAAGTGCTGCTTTATGATTGATGATTAGGTCTCTCAGGCTTGTCCATAAAATCCTATTTCTGTCTTGTAATACAACGGATTTTATCTTTACATCTGTGAATGAAAATGAAATGCAATTATAACAGTATTGTTGTTGTGTACCATCAAGTCGAATCTGGCCCATCTCTCACCCTCAAGTGAGTTTTCAGAGCAGTTAATTCCACGGGAGAAGATTGCTCATCTTTCTCCTATGGAGCAGCTGGTGGATTCGAACTGTGAGCCTTTGGGATTGCAGCGCCACTTCTTGCCACTTGCCCTATAAAGGAACAAGTACAAGTGAACACATTAAGAATGAATTTGGATGGGAAAACAGCTTAGTTTACAAATGAGGTTGAGAACTGGATGGAAGCTTTTGGAGTAGTGTGTGTGTGTGTGTGTGTGTGTGTGTGTATGTGGGTGTGGGTGTGTGTGAGTTGGGTGGATTGTTTTTGTTTCTTGGGTGGGTTTTTTTTGAGTACTCTTGAAAAGTACTCTTTCCTTAGTAGCATGTTAGGAAACATGCCGATTACATCTATTGTGATGTCACCTATCGGAAAAAATACTGACATTTTCGATGATTGATTACATCTTACTTGGATCAACAGTCAACACCCTTGATACTAGCAATCAGGAAATTAGGAGATGTATTACATTGAGTAAGTCTACTGTTAGGGACCTCTCCAAATTACTGAAAAGCAATGATGTCATGAAGACTAAGGTGTGGCTGATTCACGGCAGGGTCCTTCCAATCATTTGCTGTGCATCTGAGAGTTGAGTGGTGAACAATGATGGCAGAAGAATTGATAACTTTGAGCTGTGGTGTTGAAGAAGAGCCCTGAATATCCCCTGAACTGTCAAAAAACTCTAGACAGTTATGTCTTGGAGAAAGTGCAGCCAGAGGGCTCCTTAGAGGCAAAGACGGCAAAGCTTCATCTTACATATTTCAGGCATGTTGCTAGGGAAGGCTATTCCTTGGAAAGGGATATAATGCTTAGAAAGGTGGAGGGTCAGTGAAATAGAAGAAGACGCTCAATGAGATGGATTGACATAGTGATTGCAGGGATGGGCTCAAGGGTGTCAGAGATGATGAGGACGGCACAGGACAGGACAGAGTGCAGATCTAATGTTCTTAGGGTCACTGTGAATTATGCTCAACTCAACAGCATCTAACAACACCATTTCCTTAATATACTCTCCCCTCCCGAATATATTCTTGAGAAGCTTTTTAGCAGGAATCGTGACCTTTCCCTTTTTATAGTCCCAGCATATGACCCTTGTGCTGTGATGATACTTGAAAAGACATACGCATTACTTACTTTTGCTTGTTTCTGAGACTTCCCGTGATGTTGCTAATTTTCCTTTTAGACTTTACCACTTCTGAGTTGCCTTTTGTTTGGTACAGAAGGTATTACTAATATTCAGTACTCAAAACTGGGACTTATTCTTTGCTTTACAACTGAAACTCAAAAGAGATAAAAGGAACAACTGTGGGGGTTTGAAGACAAGTGAAAAATAAGAGTGTTTGTTTATATTCAGAGGAGAGTATCCCATGTGAAACGACTGGAGGGATTCACACCAGGAGAAAGGCTACTGTGGCTTGAGTGTAACTCGTCAGGACAGCTCAGTGATTGACCAGATAGAGGCTGGAGCGGGATTAACACGATGTGTGCCTGTGTCTAGACAAATACCACAACTTAGGGACAGTTTGTGCTCTTAAACAGTGAATTCTGGTGGCTTAGTAGCTAAGAAACTGCGTCGCCAACCCAAAGGCAGGTAGCTGGTTTCAATCCATCAGCCAGCCACTCCTTGGCAGAAAGATGGGCAGTCTCCTTCCATGTGATTTACAGCATCTAAAAACTTGCTGAATGGTCAGTTAAGAGTCAGTTCCATTCCGAATTGTTGGCAATGAGTCCTTTGTTGCCATACTTTTAAAGTGACCCATAATAAACACCTACCTGGATTTGTGATTTGAGAGTTGTCTTTGGCCTCTAGCTCTGTGATCAGAATGCTTCCTTGACTGGAATACCACTTGAGTTTGCGCTTTGCAGAATTGTCAAGTATCATATAAGTCCCAGACATACTAATAAGTTGTGTCCCCAGAAGCTTGAATTCTGTGGACTTAGCTCTCACAGTGAAACAACAGGCATACCACAGCATCCCTTTTATCTTGGATAAAAAGAGATTCTTTCTAGAATCATCCCAAGCAGGATAATGGTTTTACTGAATTGTTTTTAACCACACTGCTGAATATTCTGTCTGGTCTAGACATGAAAAAATTTCTTCTAACATCCTCATTGTATTTGGAATCCCATCATATAAGTATCCATAAAAGAATTTTTGTGTTTGGAATGACAGCGACTTTGTTGTGGAACTCAATTTTGATATTAAAATGGGATAGGACAGTTAGTTGCTCGTGTGTTGCTCTTACCATCATTTAAATATAGCTGTCATTTCTGCACTACCTCCTGTGCTAAAATAAGAAGCTGACTGGCCCAGTTAACTTTAGTGGTATTTTATTTTAGCTGTGACTGTGGCCTGAGGAGTCACCATTCAGTTGCAACTGCTAAATCTTCCAGCAAAATAAAGCAACATTTGTCCGAGAGAGCATTTTCTCGCCTCTGACTTTTTTGGAAACTGAAAGTGTACTAGTTACTTTTACACTCCAAGGAACATCCTAACTTTGGTCCTTAAATTGACTTCCAAATAGAATAAAAGACCTTAGTTAAAAGACTGTCTCCCAGAAATCGTGTGCAAGTCTGTGGAGCTTTAAGGCCATTAAGATTCTCTCCTAGTCAGTGAGTAGGGACCTTTTGCTTTGCTATAAACAATTGTAGCCGTTTAACCTTTTTGAGTCATGAGATATACATCATTGATGAGCATTTTCAGCCACTCAGGTTTCTTGTGAAGCTGAGTTGAAGTTCTATGCTACCGCCTTGTGGGGACATGTGTAACTACATAAATAAGAGACAGGCCTTCCAGCCCTGCTACCAGAGTCTACTTGGGACATATGAGTCCCACATTGGTGGTGTTTACTGTCCAGTGGAAACCAACCCATAGCTGTCGCTCCAGTGAGTTTTCAGAGGTAGTTAATTGCACAAGAGGAAACTGCTCATCTTTCTTCTTTGGAGCAGCGGGTGAATTTGAACCACGTACCTTTAGTATTATAGTGTAGCTTCTTGACACCAGTCCACCATAAAAATCTGTATTACTTAACAAATATTTTTTCATAACTTTGGTACATCTTGAATTACTGAAAAACTCATGAACTCAACAAGTAACAACAGAAGAATCAAAGCAGAAAAGAATTCCGTCATTACAGGGTTAAAGTAGAAAACAAACAAACAAACAAAAAAACAAAACAAACAAACCCTGAACAACTCCAAGCATAAAACAATCTTAACAAAAGAAATAACCTAAAAAGAAGTTATTTGAATTTGAGTACATGTGTGATCTAGAATTAGAGGGTTTTGTTTCCTTTCCTTTTTTTTTTTTTTTAAAGTTGTTAACATTCTAAAGTAGTGTTTTATTTCTAGTCGAACTCATTGTGGCGGAGTCAGAGCTGACTCACAGCTGACCCTCCAGTGGACTTCCGGAGGCTGTAAATGACAAGGAGGAGACAGCCCATCCTTCTCCCCTGGAGCTGCTGGTGGATTCCAATTGCTGAAGGGCCCACTTCAGTTTAGCAAGGCTACTCCACATGGACAACATTACCAGACCACAGCAGACGATAGTAAATTGTAGTTCCTCCTTTCATTCAGCTTTTCCAGTTTTTTAGTCTCTTCAGAATTGATTATAATTTAAATGATAATTTTCTTTTCTACCAAATTGTCTTTTCCGTTTACATGATAGGTTTTGTTTTTTAACCTTAAAGACCTCTGCTAACACAGTGTTAATGTTAACTCTGTGTTAGTGTTAACCTGTTAGTGCTGCTAACCGAAAGGTCAGCATTCAAGTTCACCAGCAGATCTAGGGGAGAAAGAGGGATAAACATCTCCTCTCGTAAAGGTTCACTCCCTCCACCCTGCTGCCTGATGGACGGGCGCCGTGTGGAGTCAGAATTGACTCAGTGCGGTTTTACTGCCATTGCTTTTTGGTTTTTGCGCATGAATAGATTTAAAGTTCTAGTAATTAAATAGAACAATGCTTTTGAGGTACTTTGCCATATGTTATATACTTACTTACCTCAATTCATGTTATTCTGTGACATTGATTCATACAGCATCACATAATGAAGAGCTATACGATCTGATTTGTACTTTTCTCTCAGGGGAAGGAAGAGAATTCCTACCCTTGATGATTGACATTTTTCATCTTTTT
>NW_006399772.1:21527293-21534205 GCF_000299155.1 Elephantulus edwardii
ATGTGCCTCTGGGATTGTAGTTGCAGCTCCTTACCACTAGGCCACCAGAGCTCCCCTAAGATTATTTTTTTATTATTATTGCAGTGAAGGTTTAAGTTAAGTTTTAATTCTAACACTAATACTGGTTTTGTTCTTTAACATTAAGTTCAGTACTATGCAATTTGACTTCTCCTACATCCTCTCTATAATTCTGATCTCCACTAATCCTTTATACCTCACTGTGTATTCTCCTTTAATATTGTGCTGACCAGCCCTCATGGGATACTGCTTTTCATTTCACCCATTTAAAAAACTGACAAACCACAAACTTAGAGCTTACTCCCAGGAGATTTTTAGGAGGCTGTTAGTGGCACAGGAGGAGATTGCTCTTCTTTGTCCTGCAGTGTTGCTGATGGATTCAAACTGGAAGAGAGACATTATCTTCGGGTTGTCAGTATGCGTGATGCCCAAGCTCCTGTCATCCTTATTAATATTTGTCGTTTCTCTGTTTGCTAAGTTTTCTTTTCTTTTCCCTAATCCAAGATGGATTGTATATGTGTGTAAACCTTCTCTTAGCTTTTTATAACTGTGATATTATATTTGTTATTTTGTGGTAGATGCGTTAATATTAATGCAGTGTTTTGAGAATGCTTAATTTGTCTTGTGTTACATGTTTTTGTTGTTGTTCACCATCATGTCAGAACTGACGCATAGCTGACCCTCCAGCAGATTTTCAGAGGCAGGAGAGAAGATTGCCTGTCTTTCTCCTACAGCACAGTTTGTAGATTTGAACCACTTGGCTTTGAGTTGCCAGCACAATTCCTTACTACTAAACCACCAGAGCTCCCTAATGTTGCATGTTGGTGTTTGTGTTGAGTCAGAACTGACCCGTAGCTAACTGTACTGTGGATTTTCAGAGGCGGTGAATTGCATGAGAGGAGATTGCCCATCCTTCTTTCACAGAGCATCTCTGGTGGATTTGAACTGTTTGTGTTTGAGATTGCAGTGCAGCTTCTTACCACTGGGCCACGTATAGTACTCCAATATGTAAATATACCATAGTTTCTTTATCCATTTATCTGTTGATGGATATCTGTGTTTCCATATTTTTGTTGTTGTAAAGAAAGCTGTATTGAACATGAGTGTGCATATATATATGTTTACTTGGTAGCTCTTATTTCTTTGGGATATATATGTCATTGTAGGATAGCTGGATCAAATGACATTTCTGTTCCTAACTGTCTAAGGAAGTGCCAGGCTGCTTAGCAAGGAGTGTTCTATGTTGCCCCTATACATTTGAGATCTGGAGCATGAGACGCTAAGTTAGAATTTTTAAATATTAGAAACTAGCTTCTCATTTCTTCCCTTTTTTCTGGAAGTTGTATATACATATGCATTACATAAGTTAAAACATGAAAATAAAGCTAAAGAAATCTTACTGTAAATCAATTGGAAAAATCATCATGAGAAAAAGCTTTCTCTTTCTTTTACATTATTTGGATGATCAAGTACTGGTAAGTAAATTTTATATAGAAAAGAATTTTTAAAAAATAATGTTTACTTTTTTTGCAGAAATAGGTGTTTTTTTGCACTTCTCTACAAAAGGGTATAATATCTGATAGCGTTTGGAGAATGGCTAATGTGACTCTAGCAACCATTTTTGTTTTTATTTATGACAATAAATTTGATGGGAACAGCATTAAAATACAGACGACAAACAACATGTTTCTGTGCAGGCTGGACAGGACTTAGATTTAAAACTTGCACAAAAACTATCCATTGGGCTAAAAAAAACCCCACCTTATTATTAATGCTCAGTCCAGAGATGAGATTTGTGAATATAGCAGACAAATGTCTTAGAAGATATTGGAAAGTATAGCGAATAGCATGCTGGGAATGGGAGGGAGAAGGACTTGCTTATGGTCGATACTGTGAGGTCAGCCTTAGAGTGACCTTTCACTGTCTCATGCCCATCTCTCTTTCTAGGGATAAACATGCCTTAAACTAAAATATAAAACCTCCTTTAACAGTTTTTCTTCTGATAATAACAGTACAAAATGAAGAGAAGATAAAAACATATTTAGAAGGTTAAAGAGCAAGAGTCTTTTTTTTTTAAAATGGGTTACACTCCTTTGTGATTATTTATTATTTCAATAAAATATGCTGTCTTATTTAAAGATGTGCTGTTGATAACTGAATGGCGTTCATAACTGGCTCTATGGAGACCCCTTTCTTCAGTGTTGATTGCAGCTATAACTTTCTCTCCTGTTTAAAGCTATATTAATCAGCACGAAGATTAAAAAAAATGATAACTGGACAGTGTTAGTTTTTTCAAATTGATTTATTTACTGAAGACTTTAAATAGTCCCAGCACATTGCTCTCTTCCTCCTCTTCTCCGGGGCTCTGCAGAGCACAGAGCTTGCTTCTTGCATCACAATGTTCTAGGTTCTTGATTCCTTGTCCTAGTTGTTGAGTTGTTGTTTGTTTTTGTTTTGTTTTTTCCTTCCTTTTAATTTTTTTTTAAGCCCAGGACATAGAGAATTATCCAAGATAGGATGGTAAAAGTCTCAAACGAATTAAAAAAAAATCAACATATCAGATGCTGCCTTTAGAAACAATATTGATAGTAGGATATTCAAACTGCCCATAATCTAGTAAAGTGTTTCGAAAATACTAAAAGTTTCACCTTTCTGTGGTGGCTCTCTATCATATTTATTTTCTTTTTGCCGATAATTGCACAGTCAGTCAAATAAACCTGGTTTCCTTGGACTGTATCTGTCAGGAGATGATGTTGTTGGCAGGTGCCTTTGAATAGGGTTTGACTCATAGAGACTTCCCTGGTCCAGCATCATCTTCAGAATCCCGCTATGTTTGCAGCCACAGTGTCAGTCTGTGTTGTTGGGGGTTGGTTTTTGTTGTTGTTGTTGTTTGTTCGTTTTTTCTGACTCACTACTTTTCCAAGCATGATGTTCTTCTCTAAGGAATGGTGCATCCTGTTTATATCACCCATAAAGATCAGCCTCTCTGACATAGAGCAGGAATACAGAAGGTAGAAAGTAGACTTTAAGGTGGGGGACAAGTGAAAATAGATAGCATAGGGTTTTTAAAAAATTAATTTTAATGAAAGTTTACAGAGACGTAGGGTTTCCAGTCATTCATTGTTGCACTTTTCTCCCTGCCCACCCCCTCCCCCCAATTCACTTTTCTCCTTCATAAGTAAAAGAAAATCTCTTCCATTGCTATGCAATCCCTCCCCACAAATCCACTCCACTGTGTAGCCATCATTCTGGATTCCTGTCATGAAATAATACCCAATCATATATCCCTTTTAAATAGTTCTCTCCCTCATCTGTTTCAATACAGTATACATCATTCATCCCTTCCTTCTCTGTCTTCCCTCAACCCTGATGTCAGTCCTGTTTTACAATAGTGGCCCTATGCAATATTTTTCCTTTTGTGGCTGAGATATTTAACTGAGCATAATGTCCTCAAGGGTCATTCACTTTGCATAATATTTCATGAGTTCCTTGTTTTTCAGTGCTACATAGTATTCCATTGTGTGAATATACCAGAGCTTCTCTATCCTTTCATTTGTTGATGGGCACTTGAGTTGTTTCCAGCTCTTTGCTATTGGGAACAAAGCTGCAATACATGGGTATGCATATATCTGCTTGGGTGGCGGTTATGATTTCTTTAGGGTAAGTTCCCAGAAGTGGAATTGCTGGCTTAAATGGTATTTCTATTTGCAACCTTTTGAGAAAGCTCCATACAGCCTTCCAAAGTGGTTGCACCATTTTACACTCCCCGACATAGGTATTTTATCAGGATTTGTTTGGATTATATTTATAATCCAGTGTATATGTATGTTTCCCTCCTCCACCTTTCACCTCCCCGTTTTCCTAGTAAGAGAAATTTCTCAAAGTTCTGTCTTCAGCAATTTTGTTTTCTTACAGGACACCCTTCTGTGAGCTCTTGTGGATGAAAATTCAGATCTGTATTTATTTTCTGATACTCTTTGAACTTCCAGAGTTCCATGTTCACCTGCCTAATGGATATTTTCATGGCAATAAAGATCACTAGGTCTGTTGTCTTCCTCTTAAGAGCTTAAGTTCTCTTAAAGCTCTTGTCACTTTCGAGGTTCATAATAATCATTGTTCTCTTTGACATGTATTTAGTTGCAAAATCCTGTAGAACATGTGTTACTTTATGACTCTTTCCTTTGAATTCCCACTTCTGCTTTTACTTGAGCTTTTCTACTGTTATTACAATAATCTCTAATGTATCTTCCTCCTTCTAATCTCTACTATGCACTAAAAACTGCATTATTTTAAAATTCTTCAATGTCTATTTCTGTTGCCTAACAGGCAATATTTTAGATCTTCCAGCACTACTTGCAGTGGGCTCTTGTGTGGCAGGAAGTGTGAGATGGCACAAATAGGACAGGGTTCAGATCTATTGTTTGTAGGGTTGCTGCGGGTTGTATTCAACTCAATGGCACCCAACAACAACAACACAAAACAGCAGCAGCAGCAGCAGCAGTAGCAGCACTACCTGCAGCAAACCTTTCAATCTTGACCTGGAATATAGAATCTAAGCTTGACTTTCATATTCTCTGCTACGTTCAAAGTATACTCCAGGTAGCATCATCATTTCCATTATATGTATATTCTTAATCATCATAAACATCTCTCTGCTTGTTAGGGAAGCTAGATAATTCATATTTAAGCTTAATACCTTTAGTTCACCTGAGTCCAAATAGTTCTTAAAAGCCTCTAATCTAGAATGCTCCCACACGGTTGATATGCCACTGGTTTTTTGATCATCTCCCATTCCTGAGGCCCTTGACCTTGACCTGTTCCTCTAGAATTTTACTCCTACCTCCTATTCCTACTCCCATCTGTTCCTGGGCTCTAAGATGCACTGAACTTTCTCTCCCTCAGTGCATTTTTTTCTTTACCTGCTAATGCCTGCTGTTCAGTGCTGGTCACAAACCATTGACTGGATGAGGCCCCTCTAGTGATCCTGATTAATTTTAATGAAAAAAAATAATTAAAATTATTTTCCTTCAAAATAGTCTCAAATTTATAGAAAGACTGAAAGTAAAAGAAACACACATTTTCCTAGTCAGGACCATTTGAGGGTGCATGTTATAATTATTAAGTGCTGTCAAGTCCTAGATGACTCATAGCAACCCTATGAATGAAAGACCTGAACACTTGCATAACTTTCATCATTTCTCCAAGTTCATAGAGTTTGCAGAGGCAAGCCATTTCTGAAGTGGAACCTGCTCCTGCTTCCAAGCTTGTTTTAATCAGGGAGCTCCACCAAACACTGTCCACCATGGATAGCCATTATCACCATTGACTCATCAGTGTCACGCATCACATTAACCACGAGTTACCTTTGTACAGCAAATGGACAGACCAGTGCTATACCACTTAGAAGAATGTTTGACCAAAAACAACTAAAACCAGGCCCGAGGGTTGCAGATTATAGCTCTCGTAATTTTCTAATATGTTAGTGTGATGTTCTCACAAACAAGGACATTTCCTATATGTTGTTGTTGTTGTTATGTGCCATCGAGTTGCTTGTGACTCATAGTGACCCTATGTACAAGAGCTCTAAACGCTCTTCTATCCTGTGCCAACCTAGCCATCTCAAACACACTTATTCCCACCACTCTACTCACAGAATCGATACATCTCATCAAAGATCTTCCTCTCCTTCGCCGCCCCTCCACTCTGCCAAACATGATTTCCTATATAACTATAGTAAAAGATGGATTGCATTGGGAAAGTCTGCTGACAACAACCTCTCCAAAATACAGAATAGCAACTATGTCAATCTGGAGACTAAGGTGCACCTGATCCAGGCCATAATCTTTGCAATTACCTGCTATGCATCAGGAAGCTGGACAATGACTAGGGATGATAGAAGGAAAATTAATGCCTTTGAGTTGTGGTGCTGGAGAAGAGTGTTGAATATTCCGTGGACTGCTAGGAGAACAAACAAGTTGGTTCTAGAGAGGGTGAGACCAGGCTGGTCCTTGGAGGCAAGGATTCTGAAACTTCATTTGACATACTTTGGACATGTTGCAAGGAGGGTCCAGTCCTTGGAGAGGGACATCATGCTTGGGAGGAGGGTGGAAGGACAGCATAGGAGAGGAAGACCCTCAACGAGATGGATTGATTCAGTGACTGGGATAAGGGTTGGTGTGTCAGCGACAATAAGATTGGCACAGGTTAGAGCAGGGTGTAGGGCTGGTGTGCATAGGTCTGCTATGAGTTGCAAGTGACTCGACAGCACATAACAATGACAATAATTATAGTGATGCTATTAAAGAATAATTTAGTTAGATTAAGTAATTAGGAATTAGTAAGGTCTCACCATTTAGTTCTCAGATCCAATTCAGGTTTCACCGGGCTTCCAGCAGTGCACCATGTATCAGGTGGCAGAAAAAGCCAGTTCACAATCGCGCTTTGTGTTTAGCTTTGTGCTTCTCTAGTCTTCAGTCCAGACCAGTTTCTCAGTCTTTTCTTGGCCTTCTGACTTTGAGAATTTGGATGAATACTTCTCAGAATGCCTTTCAGTGTGGTCTGTCCCGTGGCTCCTCATGATTAAGTTCAGGTTCTGCAGCCTTGTTAGGAACATTCCAGAAGTGAGGGTGTTTTTCTTTATCAGGTGTCACGCAATTTTTGCTTGTTCAGTTACTGATTCTTATTTTGTTCACCTAATTAAAGTGGTAGCTGTAAGAATGTGTTTCTTTTCCTCCTGTTACTTAAATTTTGTATAGAGACCCTTTCATACTTAATATATCTATAGTGTTAATATATCTATAGTGTTAATATATCTATAGTGTTAATATATCTATAGTGTTAATATATCTATAGTGTTAATATATCTATAATGTTAATATATATAGTGTTAATATA
>NW_006399772.1:21534950-21542028 GCF_000299155.1 Elephantulus edwardii
CTCTAGTCTCCTGTGATGACAGAAATACCCAGTTATATCTCTCTTTTAAACGGTTCTCTCCCTCCTCTGTTTCAGTGCAGTATACATTATTGAACCCATTTCCCCTTCTCCATGAACCAACACAAACATAGTATGTACTGCTTAGAGAGGTAGGTTTACCAATTCATTTTCAAAAGACAATATTTCATATGTACTTTAACAAAAGAGTATCTACAAAATGTAATTTGCCATCTCTACTTTTAACATACTTTGTGTACTTCTAAACATCTGGAAAGACTGTTGTTGTTATGTGCCATCGAGTCACTTGCAACTCATAGCAGCCCTATGCACAAGAGCTCTAAATGCTGCTCTATCCTGTGCCAACCTAGCCATCTCAAACGCACTTATTCCCACAACCCTAATCACAGAATTGATCCATCTCATCAAGGGTCTTCCTCGCCTGTGCCATCCCTCCACTCTTTCCAAACATGATGTCCCCCTCCAAGGACCAGTCCCTCCTTGCAACATGCCCAAAGTATGTCAGACAAAGGCTCAGAAACCTTGACTCCAAGGAACATCTCAGCTTCACCCTCTCCAGGACAAACCTGTTTGTTCTCCTAGAAGTTCATAGTATATTCAACATTCTTCTCCAGCACCACAGCTCAAAGGCATCAGTTCTCTTTCTATCATCTCTAGTGACTGTCCAACTCTCCAATGCAAAGCATGTAATTGCGAAGACTATAGCCTGGATCAGGCACACCTTATTCTCCAGCCTGATGTCATTGATGTTTAAATATAGGTGTAAGTTTGTCCACTATATACATAGTAGTGTTTGTATAAACTACACACACATAATAATGGTTTTATCTGAACAAATTTTCTAAATAAGGACATTCTGGTCTAGAAGCATTCATTTCTTCTAACTCCTCTTCAGAACTCAGTGGATGAGTAAGTTAGAGGTAGTTTTATTATTTGATTTCTGAAAATATTTTCAGAGGGCAACCTTTCTATGAATTTTAACACAGTATACAAATATGTTGGTTTACTAACTTTACTTTTGGCATGTACTGGCAATTTCCTTATTATCTAGGTATTAGAGAGTAGATATAAAATTACAACTCATTTGCCCAATATATACAAACAATACATATAGTACAGCACAGCTAAATAAAAGCACATAACATACAGGGTAATGGATAATTTGAAATTTTCTAGTATATACTAGCCAAACACCTATTGCAATTTCTATGCTCCCACCTCCCTTATAATCCAATGAACAAGCAATAAACAAGTACAGAGTTCACAGGAGTGCTTAACAGTTTTGTTTCCAAAGAGAGTATATGCCATTAATTTACAAAGAGTTGTTTACAAAGTATTACCCTACTACGGCTACTTTTAAATAAATCACGCACTTTTTTTTTTTTTTTAAACTTAAGGTTGTTTTATTTTTTTTTAATTTCAGCTCTGTGTACATTTTTGCTTAGGAACAAAAATTAGAGATTTCACTTCATTTTTCAAGCTTATACATTTAAGTTTTCATTAAAAGATAACAGAATATTTTTCAGTAAAATATTCAATGGGATACCAATTAAGTATTTCTGTTGAGCCAAAGAAAAGGGGATTATTGAAGAGAGTATTTATTCAGCTGATACACAGGTTAATAAATATATTCAGGTGATTCAAATAAAGAGATGTTGAGGTAATTTGTTCAAACTTCACCTAAAAGGAGGCCATTTAACTTTCTTGCATTGTAGAGTCCCAACAAACACTAAATATGTGTACATTTAGTGTGATAGTTGAAACAGTTTTTAGCTCATTCAACTATAAATTGTGACAGCTTAAATTATTTTCTTAAACACTTCTAAACACCCAGAAAGATGTATTTAAAATAGGAACTTACTTGTCCACTATGTTCCAGTACCGTTAAATAAAATTGTACACATAAAAAATAGAAAAATAAATTAAAAGAAAAAAAGAATAGTTGTAATCTAAGCTGTCTTCTAAATATTCCCTTAAAATGAATTGTGATGCATTCTTCACTGTATGCTATTTTAGATTATGAAAGCTTCACAGGAACATTCTATATTTGGTTAGCAGGGGGTACTTCTAAAAATATAGATAGATGTTTGCATAGTAAGGAGCTCTGGTGACATCGTGGGTTATGTGTTAGTCACTGAAAGGTCGATGGTTTGAATCCACCAGCCACTCTGAGGGAGAAAGGAGGGAAATGTTTTCCAGTGAACATCTGTCGCCTTGGAGAGCCAGTGGAGGGATGCTGTGAGTCAGAAACAATGGCAATGAAGGGCAGGTAGGGATTTGTTTTCATTTTAGCTGCTGGGTAACTAATTTAACCTATCAACCATGAATTCACATCAAAACTTTAAATTCCAACATACTCCCTGCAACCTTCATTCTAGTTTTTTTTCCCCCTTAGTATGTGTTTCTTCCCTGACAGAGAGAAACCTGGCTCCCATTATCTTTAATATATTTATTAATTTGCTCCATCTTTCTGGATTGTAACCTCCATCTTTCAACATTCCAGTGCGATTGGTGTCTCCTCCCTCACTTGGTCTCCTGCGTGCTTGATTTCCAGAACCACTCTCTGAGCAAGCCCAGTGTCTCCTTGTCTTCTCTGTACCCTGTCACCTTACCTCCCCCCCCCCTCACCCCAGGGGTGCCTTCCACACACCACTGGTCTCTGCCACCATGTGTGGGGCTACTCCAGTTGCTGTGACATGGATTTTGACTCGTTACAGCACCACAGCGCGGAGGGACACTGCCTCATAGGGGACCCAAGGCTGTAAGTAGACAACCATATCTTTTTCCTGCTAAGCACCTGGTGGACTCAAACCTTTGACCTTTTGGTTAGCAACCAAGTGCTTCGACCACTATGTGACTAGGGCCCTATGTACCTATTATACTCTATTCTGCTTGGCCTTTGAAACTACAAAGTGGCTTCTCCCATCGATGCTCCTCTCATCCTGCTCTGCACCCCTTTGTGTCCCTCCAGCATCCATGCCTGCCTTGCTTGGCCCTGCCGCATGGCCTTACCCACTGCTGTGGGGTGGACTTTAACTCATCATGACCCTCTCCCAGACTTCTGAGGCTGTGTATCTCTATGGTAGGAGACTACTCATTTCTCTCCTCCAGAGGGAATATTGGATTCAGACTGCCAGCCTGACATGCACAGTGTTAGACCCCCAGAACTCCTTACAACTGAATCATTCAGGAATAGACAAACAGGTGGATCCCAGTTAATATTCTTGTTTTTTCTCTTTTCTTCCTGCCTCTTACTGTTATTTCCCACACTAAATAATCAAAATATGCTAGCAGTTACCATAGAGCAGCTCAGTGTAGGTTTCTCTTTGATTCTTTCACTAAGCTGTCATCTGTTTCTAACTTGCATATGGATATGTGTGCCTGCCTCTCTGTCTTTCTCTCGTGTAAGAGAAAGAGAGAGAGAGATAGAAGGATTTTTGAAAGTTGAGATAAATAATTTATAAAGATCTTTCTTGTAAATGGTATGATCTCAAAAATTAAAGATTTTTTATTTTTCCAGAAAAGAAACACCTTTATGCCCCAGACTAGATTATGGATAGAGAAGGCTCTCCCAGTGTGATGAAGGCACCACTTCTCCACTAGGTTGAAAAGTTATTCAAGGTTAGGACCATAGGCTCTATGAGGTTAAATGTGTCTACCTTTGACATCTGATGGGTCTGTCCTAGCAGTGTGCTGTGCCACAGAGGAGGTGGTGTAAAAACATTGCTTTTAAATGTTACAGTGCTCTGCTAGCCAAAAGGTTGAAAGTTCAAATCCACTCTGTACAGGAAAGATGGGCCATCTTCTCCAGTTCAGATTTACAGCCTTGGGGAGTCAGTGGAGGGTTGTGATAAGTCAGAATGAACTCGGCAGGAGTGAGTTTGGTTTTTGGTTTTTAGTGCCGGAGTCTGCTTCAGCCTGCTGCTAAGGCTCACACAGTTTCTCTTAACGCCTCACTGCTCTTTTTTAGCAAGCAAGCTGGTTCATCCTAAAGTCTAAGAGATCATCTGTTCTCCACCAGCACATCTCTCTTGTTCATGTTGCAATCAGTTATGCGTGCACCAAAGTAGTGCTTAGTGAGTTTGGATAGCCTTTAAATATTGTATATCTGTTGTTGTTCTTTGTAGAGTCGGAACCGACCGACCGATAGCTCACCCTCCTGTGGGATTTCAGAAGCAGTTAATCACACTTGAGGAGATTGCCTATCTTTCTCCCCATCAGTCTCCAGAGAAGTCGCTGGTGGCCTTGAACGACATGCCTTTGGGATTACAATGCAGCTTTTTGCCACTAGGCCACCAGCACTATTTATTTATACACCCCCTCCCTGCCCCATTCTTCACCTAAGAACCTGGTAATAGTTAGGTCGGGTGGGGAGGTGACTCTGATACTTACGATTTGCATAACTTAAGAAAAATTATTTCATACTTGTAATAGTTTCCTCATTTGTGCAATGAGGATTAATGACCTTCTTACTAGGTTGTTGTGTGGATTAAGAGATGCAACATGTGCAAATGTTGCCTGATAAATAAGACACGGTTGACGTTCAATATGAGAATTAGGTCACCTCCTCTAGTGCATGAGGGCTGTTGGATCTGGACTGATGACCATTTAGTTTTAGTTTTTACCTTAAAACTGGTATTATCTTTCATTTAATATGGTTGCTACCTTTGCAAAAAAGAAATTGAGTCTTGCGTAAGAACTATCTGTTTTGGTTTGGATTTCTCTCCTAGGCTAGCCTTACTGTCACCACGTGTTTCTCTGATGCACTTCTTTTTGTCACTAGGTGGTGCTTGTCCATGCATTTATGGAGCTTTCCTTTATTAGAATTCTCTTAGGAGGAAGAAGAAAAGTAAAACCCCGCACCATTGTTCACCTTTGGGATATGAATATATAATATTGATACAACTGTTCAACATCTATTGGCTCTATCATTTAAGATTACACTGATTAATAGGGCAGACCTTACATGAGAATTTTAAAGTTCTTTTAGATAATTCTGTTTATCTATAAATTCCCAGCCCTTAGGATTTAGATTAAGATAGAGAGCGAGGGGGGAAAATAGGTTGAGAGGAATTATATGTCTAACTATAATATTTCTTTTAAGACGTGCTCAATTGTTAGATCTAGGCTAATTAATTAATTTGTTACACTACCAAGTGCTTTTTTTGGTGAATGCATAATTTCCTCTTGATTTTTCAATGACTCAGCGGCTGTTTCTTAGGTATTCTAATAGTGGATGGTCAACACTTTACACAACTCAGCAGGCGTATCATTTTGATTATTGATTGTTTTAAACATACGAAGCATTTATTTGGATATTACTTTCTGATTAAATTTAACATCCATTCATTGGTCTTCTCTCACATTGGGACATAATGATGAGAAGACACAATCCCTCCCTTTCATGAAGTCCTGAGTCATTATTTGTGTTTGAGGTTAGCTTCTATGACAGAGATTGCAGGAGAGGTTCATCAGAATTCATAGTGTTTACTTTAGATGGTTTTGGGTGGTGGCCTGTTAAGAAATTTCAAATTTTTAGGGGAGCTTTGGTGACTTTAGCCCAGCCAGCCTTGGGCCTTACAAACTTTAAACCTCTTCTCACACCCATCTGTTTACCTTTGCAGTCGGAGTCATTTTCCTTGTTGCACTGAGGACTTTATGACACGTTATATACTTTACTTCTCAATTTGTTTCTTGTCTGCATCCCTGTTGTACTTTCTTTCAGTTACTTAGGATACGTGTGAAAGCTGGACATTGACTAAGGAAAACCAAAGAAGGGCAGATGTCTTTGATTTAAAGTGCTGATGAATATAGGACTGCCAGGAGATATGAACGAGGCTGCCTTAGATAAAGTTTAGCCAGAAAGCCCTTGAGAAGCCAAGATGTAGAGGCTTCATTTCATGTTTCAACTTCGGTCATGTTAATCAAGACGCGCCGGTTGCTGGAGAAGACAATTCTGCCTGATAAAGTAGAGAGTGCAGCAAGAGAGTGAGAGGCCTTGATGCGATGGATTCGCATAGTGTCTGTAACATGGGTTAAACATAACATAACTGTGAGGATTGTGCAGGATAAGGCACTGCTTTGCTGTGCTGTCCGCAAGGTTGCTGAGAGTCCAGACCAACCTGATAGAACCTAAGAACAGCAGCAACCCCCGCATCCTGCTAAGACCCTGACTGACCCACGTAAACACTGGAGTGGTGGACGGGCCTGCGAGCCTGGACATCTGGGTCCTGGTCTTGGCCTTGCTCTTCATAGTAACGCATGAATCTCTCTGTATCTTTGCTCTTTGACAAATTAGGAATAGTCATTTTAACTTTCTCCTTCTGGAGGCAGGTTTGTGGTAATATAAAATATTAAATAACATAATCTAAGTTTAGACAAATGAAAGGCATTCTCTTTATTAAGCTCATGGCCAGCGTGAAATGCCAAGCTAGGTGAATAAATCCTTGCTGGGGTGTTTGTTATATGCAGGCAAAAAAGTAACATGCTAGTTTTAAGTGGCAAGGGCTCGATTTTAGCATGATAGCCTAGAACAAGTCTGTCACTTAGAAGCCCATGGAGAGCAGCCCCGGAGAGAAGACGATGCTCTTTCGAATGGGTTGAACCAGCTTCACGTAGAGATCTCCTTGTCTTTAGTTTGACTGTGCTTCTTGTTGTTACGTGTCACCAAGTCAACTGAGACTCATAGTGACCCTGTGCACACTCACTCCAAACCCTGCCCTGTCCTGAGCCAGTCTCAGTCTGTGACACACCTGCCCTCGTTGCTCCAGTCACTGTACCGATCCTTCTCATCCTGGGTCTTCCCCTCCTGCGCTGGCCCTCTACTTTTCCAGGAATGATGTCCTTCTCCAAGGACTGGTCACTCCTGGCTACATTTACAAATTATGTCAGACAGAGCTTCGAAATCCATGCCTCTAAGGAACAACATGCTTCACTCGCTCCAGGAAAAAGCCCTGTTTGTTTTCATGGCAGTTTATGGTATATTCACTGTTCGTCTCCAGCACCATGACTCAAAGGCATCGATTCTTCTTCAGTCATCCTTATTCATTTCGTCCAGCTC
>NW_006399772.1:21542548-21546052 GCF_000299155.1 Elephantulus edwardii
GTTTGTTGATGGGCACCTGGGTTGTTTCCAACTCCTTGCTATTGTGAACAAAGCTGCGATAAACATGGGTGTGCATATATCTACTTGGGTGGCAGTTAGGGAAGGACCTTTCATATGCTCCTTTGGGTAAAATACTTGTCTGTCAAATACTGTTCTAAAGCTGAGCCTCCAAATTAAGGCAGACTAGAAAGAAGGATAGGCCTTCCACTTCCAAAATAACAGCCTTTGAAAACTATGTACAACAGAGCTCACTTCTGATTCTGCTTGTTTTCAGCATTCCTGGCATTCCGTTTTTTATATGGATCCATAAGTTGAATATGCTCTGAAACGGAGCACTCCCATATCTACAGGAAGAGTCAGGTAAATTAAGTGAGGGGCCTGGGCTTGGTGGACACTGCAGCCAACGGGAATGTGCATGTCTGCTCAAAATGAGACAGCAATTTATTCTAGTCTGTTGTTACTTTGTGGAGAATACGTAGGCCAGGGTTTTGTGCTAGGTCTACCCATTTACAAACATAAGCAATGAATTAAAATTTAAGAAATATTCTTTATACTTATAAAACATGTCTGTGGACTAGGTATGGCCTATGATTGAATGATTTCTGGTCTTTGTTATATAACCGTCGTCACTTACCTGGCGGGTTTTGGCCTGAAGTTTCTGCACCTTCCTACCTCCATCACAGTGGCCTCCGCTCTTGGGTTCTGGTAGTAACTCTCTGCACCCACATTTCTTCTGTCCACATGTGCAGTAATGTGTCTTGTAGGAAAAAGTACCTAGGCAATGGAGCTAACACCTCCTGCCAACTGTTAAATAAAGGTTACCCTGATGGTAGCTGATATGACCATGTTAATGCTGCTCTGTCACATCAGATTTGCTTATGTGGGAATATTCTCTTCTTAACCGGGAAGAAAGCAGAGTCTTTATTTCACTCTCTTTTCCAGTCTGTTAATTGTCATGCTCTGAATAAATCCATATGTTGTCAATCTGTAGAAACCAGAGACAATAACACCTGTTACTGTGTTAGTCATATTTTCATATTTCGTCATGGTGTAAATCAGTGTCATGGATAAAACCCTTAGGTTATATTTGGGTATTATTTTTACTTTCTAGATTACAGCTGAATTGTTATGGATAGCTGATGATCCCCTCCCTAATTTGTCCTATATGTAAATTCCTCATAGATGGTGACACATACCAAAAAGAAAAGAAACAGAGTTATGATAGAGAATAATGGGGATATTGAACTTAAATTGTCAGGAGACCTCACTGAGGAGCTGACATTTAAAGGGAGTCTGAGGAGGAGGAGGGAGCTCTGGTGGCGTAGTGAGTAAGGAGTTGCAGTGCCCACCCAAGGGCATCCAGCTGGAACCCACCAGCTCCTCTGTGGTAGGGAAGATGAGGAATCTTCTCCCGTGTGGCTTACAGCCTCTGAAAACCCAGAAGGAATAGCAAGGGTGAAATCAGCATTAGCTAAGACATTTTGCACCCTTGCTATCTGGTTATCACTTTACATATTTTTGATCCTCCATTATTTGGATAAGAACCGTGGCTTACTGTGCAGTCTGCCCAAGATCTCAGAGCTTGTCACTGGTGGAGTTGGGATCTCTGGTGGCCTAGTGGCAAGATCTGCACTGCAATTCCAGAGGTGCGTGGTTCGAATCCACCAGATGCTCTGCTGGAGAAGGAGGGACAATCTCCTCCTGTACCAGTCAGATCTGATTTGACGGAACATACACTCACGCACACATGCACACACACTCCAAAAAAAACCCTCAGTCAAACAGTGATTATCTATCTGTCTGTCTATCTATCTATCTATCTATCTATCTATCTATCTATCTATCTATCTTCTATCTCAACCAAACCAATTACTGCTCATATGTGTCAGAGTAGGAATTTGTCCTATAGGCTTTTTACTGGTTAATTCATCTTGAAAGCAGATTCCTTGACCTTCATTCAAAAGTGTCACCAGATAGACTCAAATTTCCAGTCTTTTGGTTTGCAACCTGAGGTATCGGTATCTCCCTGAGACTCTGTTGTGTATACTGCCTTTTCAAATTACCTGAGATTAGAACTTCGTATCTCCTCTCTGCTTTCAAAAATTGTAGATCTATTAATAAACTTTGGTTGATAAACAACTATGGTTGACAAATTACCATTTAATTATGACCCTGGTCTTTTGAGTTTCAAGTATCATTATTGTTGTTGTTGTTGTTAGGAGCCAACAAGTCAATTATGAGTTTTAGCAATCCTACGAGTGATAGAGCTAAACCCTACCCTGTCCTGCATTGTTCTTATGATTTCGGTCATGTTCAAGTTCATGGTGGTCATCATTAAGAGTCTTCCTCTCTTTCAGTGACTCTCTAACTTTCCCAACATGAGGTCTTTCCAAAGTCTGCTTCCTCCTGACGACATGACCAAAATAATTGAGTCGAAGTTTCACCATCCTTGTTCCAAGGAATATTCTGATTGTACTTCCTTCAAGACAAATGTGTCTGTTTATTTGGAAGTCCTTGAGATATTCCATATTCTTCACCAGCACCGTAATTAATTCAAAGGAAAAAAAAATCTTCTTCAGTCTTCCTTATTAATAGTCCAACTTTCAGAGGCATAGAAAGCAACTGAATATATGAAAGCTTGGATTATATACACCTTAATCTTTAAAGTGATGTCTTTGCTCTTTAGTCCTTTAGAGAGGTCCTTGACAGCAGATTTTCCCAGTGCAGCATGTTGGGGTTTTTTGCTTGCTGGTTTTTTCCTTTATTGCTGCTAAAAAAGAGTATTAATTGTGTGACTTCAATTAAAATGAAGTTGTTGACAATGTCAATCTTTTCCCCATCTATCATGATGTGGCTTGTTAAGGATTTTTGTTTTCTTAATGGCTGTAGTCTTTGATTTTCTGTGGTTAAGTACTTCAAGTTTTCTTCACTTTCTACAAGTAAGGTTGTGTCATCTGCGCAGTGCAGGTTGTTGATGAGTCTTCCTCCATTCCTGATGTCACATTCTTCTTTCTATAGTCTGGTTTCTCAAGTGGTTTGCTCAACATACAGATTGTATAGGTATTGATAAAGGATGCAACCCTGACACACGCTTTTCCTGACTTCAAACCATGCAATATACCCTTGTTCTGTTCATACAACTGCTTCTTGGGCTATGTATAGGTTTCACGTGTGCACAATTAAGTGTGTAGAGATTCCCATGTTTCTCAGTGTTAGCCATAATTTGTGATGATTCACACAATCAAACACTTTTGTACAACTGTAACACATAGGGAAACATCTTTCTGGTATTCTGTTCTTTCAGCTCAGTTCCATCTGACATAAGCAGTGATACCATTGTCCAGTGACAATTGGACAATGAATAAAGAAGACTGGAGAAAGGATATGAACATGTACGGCCAAGCACAATCAATAAGACTGCATCTAAATTCCAAAATCAATCTCCATAATAGTCTATGTGTTTCCTACTGCCAAAGGGGCCCTTTAGAGTAGTGAGAGAAGATC
>NW_006399772.1:21546297-21584820 GCF_000299155.1 Elephantulus edwardii
CCCAGAATCCCTGTGAATGTTCATTGAAACTAATAAAATTTAATAATTAAAAAAAAAAAGATTGGAGAAGCGTGAATGCTTTTGGATTCTGGTGTTGCTGAAGAGTACACAATATCCCACTGACTGCCAAAAGAACACACGCATCTGTGTTGATGGAAGTCCAGCCAGGGTGCTCCAGATAGCAAGGATGGCGAAACTTTTTATCTCACTTACTTGAGGCTTATTTTCAGGAGGGACCAGGCCTGGTGTCATGACCTCTACTGGATCTGGATCCAACTTGAATTTCTGTCAGTTCCCTGTTGATGTACTATTATAGCTGTTTTTAAATAATCTTTGAAAGAGTTTGTTTGCAAGTGATATTAATGATGTTTTTTTCTGATTTCCACAATATGTTGGACTTAAAAAATATTTGTTGTTGTTGCTGTGTGTTGTCAAAACTGCTGTTGACCTTCCAGCAGTTTTCAGAGACAGTGAATCGTATGGGAGTTGACTGTTCATCTTTCTTCCAAGGAGTTGCTGGTGGATTTGAACCATGTGCCTTTGGGTTGGCAGCACAGGTCCTTACCACTAGGCCACCAGAGTGCCCTTCAAATATGAGAGAAGTAGAACAAAATACTTCTATGCCCTTATTGAATGGGGTTCTCCCCCCAATAATTTACATATTAAACATCTTATACCCTGTGTTCCAGCTGTACCATTCTTGGGGGCCCCTAAAGTTATGTCAAGTGTGTGAACAACCAACATTGTAACACAGTGAGGAAGAACATCAGTGGCAGATTAAAGAGAAAATGGAATAGTTTTGAATTTAGGGGCAACAAATAGACATTTACACCTCTGTGGACTCAAAGGGCTATCTTGAGTCTTTCAAAAGGCACATCTGTTATTATTATACTGTTCTTTTGCTAGAGAAACAGAGTTTAAATTGAGGTTCTGGAGAATAAAGAAAGGTTTGGGCCTTTCCTAGAGTTACTTCAGCAGTCGACGTGGATTCCCTGGACCATTTTGTTCAGAAAGCCGATTCATTCTGTTGGTGCTCAGCAACTTGGTCTAATATTGAAATTTCTTTTTTTAACGTTGCTCAAGCCTGGAATTTTATTCCAAAAGCCAAATGTTAAAAAGAGCGTGGAGATGAAATGCGGATTAATACGTGCCTTCTGTTCCTGCCACTGAAGAATTCAAAGTCTTTGATGGAAACATTCCTCAAAATGAAAATGAGATGGCAGGTCATATATGTGTCTTCAGGCAGTGATGTCCAACAGAACTTTGGATGATGGTTTTCCCTATAGCACAGTGTCTGTTGAGCATATGTGGTTAGTGCTATTCCTAGACCTGAATTTTTCATTAAAATTCATTTATATGGGGAGCTCCGGTGGCCTAGTGGCAAGGAGCTGCAACTACAATCCCTGAGGCGAATGGTTCAAATCCACCAGATGCTCTGCCGGGGAAGGAGGGACAATCTCCTCCTGTACCAGTCAGATCTGATTTGACGGTACACACACAAAAAAATAATAAAATAAAAAAAATTCATTTATATTTAAATGGACAGTCATAGCTAGTGGCTATCATATTGTATAACAAAGTCTTAGAGGTAACTTGTAATATCTGTATGAAGGAGAAAAAAATGACTAAAAAGCCAGTGGCATTTGGGACTCTTTCCAGAGCTCCTTTAGAATGGGAAATGTTCAATGGAGACCTGGAAAGAGGGAGGGTATAATAGGCATAGAGCAATGGTAACTAATTATGTAAAATAAAATGGTAAATAATTCTATGAAATATTATGAATGATTTCATTAGATATACATGTGTTTGTATGAAACACAGGGTACATGAATGAAACACAACATATATGTAAGATTGTGTGAAACACAAAGTACATATATAAAACATGATGTATATCAATGATTATATGCAAACCAATAGAAATTTTTTTTTTTATGAGAGCTCCTTTAGTGCATCCTAAGGAAGTAGCATAGTGTGTTACATGTTGGGCTGTTGATGGAAAGGTTGGCAGATCAAATCCACCTGTGCCTCCTCTGGAGAAAGATGGGACAGTCCTCTAATGTCAAGATTACAACCTCAGAAACCCAACAGAAGGCCACTAGGAACTGGACTTGACTGCAGTATTGGGTTTTTTGTTTTGTTTTGTTTAAAGTATACGGGTGATTTAAGGAGCCCTGGTGGTACTGTTTGTCGTTATGAACCATCAAGTTGGAACCAACCCATGGCTGACCCTCCAGTGGGTTTTCAGATGCAGTAAATCACACAGGAGGAGATTGTCCATCTTTCTTACATGGAGCTGCTGGTGGATTTGAACTGGGCGCCTTTGGGTTGGCAGCATAACTCCTTACCACAAAGCCAACAGAGCTCCATGGTGGCACAGTGGGCAGTGCATTTGGCTGCTAAACGAAAGGTCAGCAGTTCAAACCCACCAATTACTCCATAGGGAAAAAAAAATGAAGAGTCTGCTTTTGTAAAGATTTACAGCTTTGGAGGTTCAATGGGCAGTTCTACTCTGTCCGCCAAGGTCCTATCTCAGTGAGTAGGAGTGGGTTTTAATGGTTAGTTCAGTGTCCCACATCCTCTTCGTTTGAATCTTCAGTTACTTCTATGGTTTATCAAACAATCTAGTTATTAGAAGGCTTCTCTGGGTCTTTGTGTGACTTAAGGTGATAAAGAAATACGTTGTTAGAATTGAGTGGACAGTACTGTCCCATGAGGGGACATGGAGGAATGTGTGGAGGGTTGTGTCTTAATAATGGTCAGCTCTCCTAGCCTTTTATTCTTAGAGCTTGGAAAATGTTAACTGTAACATTATCCTGCTTAAAATACTCATACTGTTGTTATGCATCATGGAGTTGGAACTGGCTCATAGCTGACCTCTAGCAGGGTTTTCAAGGGCAGTAAATTGCATGAGAGGAGATTGCCTATCTTTCTCCTAGGGAACAGCTGGTGGATTCGAACTGCATGTCTTTGGATTGGCAGTGCAGCTCCTTACCAGTAGGCTATAGCACTGCCATTGATAAGTATTTGTTGAGTCTTTTTGATGATGAGGGTTAGACATTATCCTGAGGTTATGTCTATCCCACTCATTTAAAGACAGTATGGAGAGAAAGCACAGGAGAAGCAGACCCTAGATGAGATTGACTGACATAATAACTTATGTAACGAGGGTAGGTGTGTCAGAGGCAGTGAGATAGGCTCAGGATAGAGCAGGGCTCAGAGCTATTGTGCATAGGATTGCTATGAGTTGTAGTTGACTTGATGGCATATAACAACAGCCAATATAGAGTAAGGTTCAGATATGCTGTTCATCAGGTCCCTAAGAATCATAGTCGACTCAGTGCCACTTAACAACAAAATACTTGCTCTTTAGTGCTCTGTAAATTTGCTCATAGAAAGGATTGACTCAGCCTTCACAACAGATTCATTATTACAATCATCTTCATTTGCTGTATGTGCCCATTGTAATCACTGAAAAGGCTTTGATAGTTTTCTTGCACTAAACCTCTAACTCAAACCCATGCCATCGAGTGTGTTCTGACACTCAGTGACCCTTTTCCAAAAGAGCAGGACTTCTCCTCACAGCTCCCATGGCTGTGCTCTGTGGGAGCACACTGTCTTATCTTTCTTCTTAGGAGCAACTGGTGGATTCAAACTGCTTACCTTCTTGGTTAGTATTCCAACACTTCATTCACTGGGCTACTTGGGTTGAAGTAAGGCTAACAAGAACCGTAGACCTTTGCTCCACCTCAGCTGCAAATTATACTTCATTAAAGACAGAGAAATGGATCTCATTCACAACCAGGGTCTGTGTTAAAATATAGAAATCTGCCTCATAGTGAACCTATGAACAAAAGGACCGAAGCCTTTCCATAACTGTCGTCATTTATCAACGTTCATAGAGTTTCCAGAGGCGTGCTGTTTAGGAAGTGGATGCCATGCCTGCTTTGTCTTAAACTGGGAGCTCCACCAAACACTGCCCACCATTAAATTATTATTATTTAATAATATACCCATACTTAAATAACTTTGTTCTACCTTCTTCTTTTTTTTTTTTTTAATGCGTGTACCGTCAAATTGGATCTGACTGGTACAGGAGGCGACTGTTCCTCCTTCTTCAGCAGAGCATCTGGTGGATTTGAACAGTGCACTTCTGGGATTGCAGTGCATTTTCCTGCCACTAGGCCACCAGAGCTCACCTAAATAACTTTGTGAGCTAGTGCTTTTAAATTCATTAAGCTATCCTTACAAATATTTAACAGTGACAGGTAGTTTGCTTAAAATGCTACTTAAATCAATAAGGCAATAATAAAAAAGAGAAACCCAGCATCTAAGAAGATACTTGGACATCTGGAAGACATTGTCTAAAGTTTCTGGACATAAGGTTTTTCTATACATAGTTATGCCTATGATGTTGTGGCTCTAAGACTCTCTTTCAGCACCAAGTGCTTGGCACATTAATTTTGATGTTGGAAAATACTGACGAAGCTATTTGACATTTGCTAAAAGGAGAAGCATTGAAACTGGCACCTTATCTAGTGTACACAGAAATTCCCAGGGGCGATTGCAAACCACTTGTGCTGCACATGGATGGAAGAAAGCAGGCCTGAGCATGTCAGAGGAACCCTTATGCAGGAAGTATCCACTGAACTTGATTTAAAAAAAAAAAGACTAATCAGTCCACCTTCTTGTAGTGTTCTGGAGAAGAATGCATGTATTTATAGAGTTCCAAATTAACGGCCACTTTTCCACTGACAGAACGTAGTATGAATAAAAAAAACCTTCCAATTCCAAGTGCGGTTGAGTGGTTTTATTGCTGTTTCCTCTTATGGTCCCTGGAGCTCAGGTGTCTGTTTTTCAGAGATTTCTTTCACTTAATAAATGAGCTGGAAAGAAGCTTTTATATCTGTGTGAGTTAAAGAAAGGACTAGTAGTTAGTTAAGGGGATAACACTGCAGGGGTCAGGTAATGATGCTTTCAGAAGCAATCTGATGTGGGTTGTTAACAGCCTCTGGGGCTTCCAAACAACCTCAAAGAGTGTCCCTGGGGCTGAGCTTGAAGGAGAGTATGTCTTGTGTAGCTGTCACAGTAACGAGACCATTTGTGACATAGTCTGGTGTTGCTGTGATTTTTGATAATTGTATTAATGTCACTAGTAAAACAACTCAGTACCGTGGAGTTAGTTCTCATTAATAGCGACCCTATTTGACAGGATAGCACTGCCCCGTTTCCAAGGTTGTAATCCACACAGAAGCTGACTGCTCCGTTTCTCATACGGAATAGTTGGTGCGTTGAACCTCCGACCTTTCTCCCAGCAGCCATGTGCTTACTCATTGTGCTGCGAAGGCATATTAAAAAAAAAAAAAAAAAAGAGCTGACAATTTTCCTACCCAGTGCCATGGCAATGGCAGGATCTTTATCTTGTTTTAGCAAAATATACTAATTCTCCCCAAGACAAAGATAATGAAATATCTGGAAACCTGATAAGACATCATGTTTAATGAACACTGAAGTCTGTGTAAGTATTTTTAGCTGGGAAACAAGTAAAAAGGATCTACTATTTTAGATTCCAAATTTCTAGTAAAATATCTTTATATATAGTGTCTGGTTATATTTACAAGATTTGTTAATTAAGCCGAGTTAATAGAATGATATAATTTTTAATTAAATATATTTAAAATTGACCACATGCCTAAAATCTTGGCTCCTTCTCTAAGTTTATTTTATTTTTTAAAATTTTATTTTCTTATTTGTGTGTGTACTACTGAATCAGTTCTGACTGAGACAAGAGGAGATGGCCTTTCTCCAGCAGAGCATCTCTGGTGGATTTGAACAGCATGCCTTCAGGGTTGCAGTGCAGTTTCTTGCCACTAGGCCACCAGAGCTCCCTCTTCCCTAAATTTTGCACTGTGCTCTTGTGCTCTCGCGTGAGCGCGCTCTCTCTCTCTCTCTCCCCCCTTCCCTCCTTCTCTTTCTCCCTCTTTCCATGTCTCTCTCTCTGTTTTAAAGAATCAGAAAGAATTTAATATTAAAAAAATCCCATAAAAATATATTTTTTGTAGGTTTATATCTCTTTCTTTTTTCTTTTTTTTTAAATTTAAGTTGTTTATTTTTCATTTCAATGAACATCTACAGAGATTTTGGAATTCCATTCATTCATTGTTGCACCCTTCTCCCAGCACAAACCTCTCCCCCCCCCCCACCCCCCCACCCCCATTTGCTCCTCTCCTTGAAAAGAAAAAGAAAAACTCCCTCATTGGTACACAATCCCCCCTGCACCTCCCCAAACCCCACCCCCTACCCCCAAATAGTGGATTATATAAAAATAGTTTTTAAGTAAGTCTACTTTGACAGATGTATGTACTGAATTAATATTCTTAGAATATAGATCCCCCCTCCTGCCCTTTATGATGTGGTGTTGTGTGCACTGCAGGGTATATGTGTATTTGAGAAGAAGTTGTACAAGGGTTATCTGTAAGCCATTATTGATATTCATTTGACTTATGCCAAATGAGGGGCGTCTTTGCAATCGGCTTAGAGAGGTTTCTTCCATTCTTTACAAATCTAATGGGAGTCTTTCAAAATGGTCATGTCATTGTCAATCATCTACTTATTAAAGTACGAATACGGACTTTTATGATTTACTTCCATAAATTATTTTTTCTTTTTAATTTAATTTCCAATAACTAATTAATAAAAACATTGTATTTGGAGTGAATAAATTTAATTTAATGTTTACAAATCCTATGCAAACATATGTATTAGTACTGATGAGTATGGACAATATATTTTTGATAGAATAACTTGATCCAAATTGGAAATAGTCTCTGGGATTTATAGAAGCCAAGTTGCTTATTTTACAGAGAACAATCCCAACGTTCCAAAAATGATTTCTTGAACAATGATAATAAGTCTAGGGAGATAGTAAGTTTTTTGACCTTGCTGCTTTTTCTATTATTCACCTGACTCAGAATTCTGCCATTCCTTTGTGGTTCAAACCTCAGGAGAAAAAGGATAAAGTATTCAGCCCATTTAATCACTTGAGAATTCCAAAATGTGTTGAATATGTTGAAAAGCAATGAGTTATCTGGAGAACTATTTAATTATTTAGGACATTTTAGTAACTTAGAGGTCAAGCTAGCCTCCTTAAAAATGCATTTTAACTTAGAGTTTATCATGATTTTAATGCAAAGATGGAGACAGTGAATGTGAAAATGCACTATGTGAAAATGTCTACCACAGTGTTTCAGTGTCTCAAACCATCTAATGGTAAGGACTTGTCAATCTAAAGGCAACTCGTTAGAATCCACCATTTGCTCCATGGGAGAAGGATGGGCAATTAACTGCCATGTGATTTACTGCCTCTGAAAACCCAGCAATGGGTCAGTTCTCACTCCAGCTTACTCAACAACAACATTACCACATAATAGGAGCTCTGGTGTCCTAGTGGTAAGAACCTGGACTGCAATCCCAAAGGCACATGATTGGAACCCACCAGTTGCTCTGCAAGGAAGATTGAGCCGTCTCCTCCGGTGGGATTTACTGTCTCTGGAAATCCACAGGAGGATCAGCTCTGAGTAGTTGCAAGTGACCTGGTGGGTAAGAAGTTAACGCTGCTAAACCAAGGCCTTGGCTCAAACCTGCTGGCTCCTCTGCCAGAGAAAGATGGGCATTCTCTTCCTTTGCAGTTTACAGCCCCTGAAAAATCTTCTGGAGGGGTATCTTTGAGTCAGTTCATGATTTGATGGCCATGAGTGGGTTTCTTATGCACTGAACTGCCCAGTAACTATTATATTTTTTTTAACTGCCTTTGAAAACCTTTGTTGACAAATGTAAAGCCAGCATTTCTAGTTCGTTGTTAGTTGTGGTCAAGTCAGCTCTGACTCATGAGGCACCATGTGTATGAAGGACAACTGCTTCCAAGGCCTTTTGGTTGCAAACATGTTGCCAGACCTGGTTTCTGAGGTGCAGTGTGACAGTTCGAAGGGGCAACTTTTTGGCTCTTAACCAAAGGCTTTACAGTTTGTGCCATAAAGGGAGTCTGTTTCTGGTATAACCTCGTGTAATTTTCACATTGTTAATAATTTTCATCAATTGATATGAAGGTGTTTGCACTCTGGTCCTGAAATGAGCTACAAAAAAAAAAAGAAAATGTCATTCGACAGGCATTGACTCCAAATTCAAAAGATGCATGCTGTCTTTGTAATTTGCTGTCTACTGTAATTCTTTGAACAGGTCTAGAGGACTTTTATAACATTGTTTTTTGTTCTGTGCACAGAGGGAAAATATGTAACATTATCTGCCAGTTATCTTCCTAAATAAGCAGAGAAGTTTGTCTACTAATTGTCATTGATTCCAGTTAATAAGTATCCAAAATTAGTCTTTTGATTATAGGAGTAAAATTAATATGTGTATTTATTTTGTATTTTATGTTTAATGTATTTTGTGTTTGATTTATGTAAGATGTAAAAAAATGTTCATAAACCTCTGTTTTTATCATGTAATGCTTTAGGGACAAGTACTTTAATGTCATTTAAAAATATTTTATTATAAAATACTGAAGTTTTAAAATTATGAAAAGATAATTCATACATTAATATTCATTACTTATTCAATAATTGTTATTGATGGTATATTTTAGATAGAATAGAAAGATATGGGACTAATTTGCATTTCTGTAAGAGGACAATCTTGGAGTATTTTCAGTAAAAAGTGTTGAATTTTAGCATGTTTTATAATTTAATTTTTCTCAACTATTTGTGAAACATGACTATGTTTAAATGTGTTGTTACTATGTAATATCTGAAAGTTCATTGACTATTTTATTGTGCTATCCTTAATGTATACTTCTTAAAATGAGACACAAGTTCCTAGAATTATTTATATTCTAAATATATACAATATTTTACTGAAGTGATAATATTTGTTAATTATAAATTAATGAGATAACATTTGTTTTAAAAAATCTGCATTTTATTTGCTTATCATTTGTTTCAGACTTACTGTGATCATGATCAATTTTTGATGTTAATAATTTATTATTATATAAAATAGAAGGCTTCTATTATTTTAACATTGTATTGGCCAGAGAAGTCTACATTAATGATCCTTAGTCAGCCACAGTTTCAGTCCCCTTCACTTTTCATTATCTTCTGCTGTTAAATGAAAAAAAGCCAAACCCAGCTCAGCACAACCCTCCAGTGAGCCCCAAATGGTCCCGAGTTCTCTTTCTGTCTTCCCATTGCTGTTACTATGAAGATAAAAATATTGTCTGTTTTCACAGTTAAGCATGTCAGATTGTAATGAATTGCTAGAGCGCTGGTCGACCAGATGAAGTTTAGTTCCTTCTTTGCCTGTCACACTTCCTGCCCAAGCTGCGTGGCCCCTGGAAACAATGAGTAACCAGCAACTCTGTTTTTAAGATACAAAATGTTGGATTCCCAGATGAAAATTTAAAAAGAAATTATTCTCATGATAAAGTATATAGGCATGTTTCTGTTAACAAAACCAGTCCTGGGGAGAGAAAAAAAAGTCAATTAAATTCAGAAGGTGAAGTACCATATGACAAATGGCTCAAAGGACAGAAGACTTGTTATCTTAGTTAGGCATTCTTTTTTAAAAAACTTTTTTATTTTTTAAATTTTTTTAAAATTTTATTAATTTTAATGAACATTTACAGAGATTTTGCATTTCCATTCATTAATTGTTGCACTATTTTTTCTACCCCCCTAGTTCATTCCTCTTTTTTTCCCCCCCTTGAAAGTCTGTTTTAAATTGTCCCATTTAGGCATTCTTATATATTTTTACAAAAGCAGTTGCATTTTGTATTCTGGACAAAATTAAGTAAGTCACAAAGAGAAATCTTTTAGTGATGTTTTGTTGTCTAAAAGAACAAGTCAGTAATTATTATTTGCTAAAAATGATAAAGAACACCAACTCTTAATCTTTAGCCATGTACAGAGTGCTTTTACCCACACATCTCATGTGACAATCATAGCAACTTCTCACTCATGTTTCATAGCTGTGAACACTGGAGTTGAGAGTCGTCTGAGAAGGATTCCCCCGTGGACTGTATTCTAACAATAGCAGCCCTTTCTCCACCTCATCCCTCTTTCATGATTTCATTAATAGCCATAAGTTTTACAGAATCCTGCCTTGACTGTACTTTGGCTTCCAAAGTACTGCTGAGTGGTTTTAAACCACTCTCCTCTAGGAGAGGAGATGCTGCCCCTGACAACATCTCTCTTTCCCTGGAAATACTGGTGCTTTCAGTGCAGGCTTTTTATGCTTTCACAGTTGACGTCCCTTTCCTGCTTCCCACCCTTGTCTGAGGGACTGCTCCCCACCAGGCAGCAGAAGGGTTTCAAACTCATCTGCTCTCAATGATTTGTGCCATTTTCTGAAATTCTAACAATTGTTTGCTTCTCAAGCTTGCTCAATTATTTGCTCAAACATTGCCAGACACCAGATTTAGTAATAAAATTTGTATTTCTTACTTATGTTTCTGTTGGGTTCTGTTGAGGCGATTCTGATTGGTAATAGCCTAGAGTACGGAGTGGAATTGGCCACAGGCTTCCCAGAGCTGCAATCCTTTCGGGAACACGTATCTAGGGCTTTTTGTTTATTTCCGTGAAACTGCTGATATGTTTGACCTGTCGACCTTTTTTAACAATTGTGTCATTATAATTTCTTTTTATTTAGAGGTAAAAGTAGTATGTTGTTCTTGTTATGTGTCATCAAGTTGGAACCAAATTGTTAGCTGACACTCCAGACTTTCATATTTTCAGAAGCAGGTGGTTTTTGGGGTTCCCCCCATTTTTAGGGGTCTAGGTTTTCAGAGGCAGAAAATTGTGCAGGTGGAGATTGCTCATCTTTCTCTCATGAAGCAGCTGGTGGGTTCAAACTCTGTGCCTTTGGATTGCGAAAGTAACTTCTTACCATTAAACCACCCGGCCCCCCTAAAATTTATATCAGCTTTGTATGATCTGTAAAGTTACTGCTTTGGAGCAAAAGTTTAAACAGATTGTTCTTGAATATACAGATTTCTACCCTGCTTTATGGATGGAGCTCTGTAAGGAACTGTGTGGTCAACCCAAAGGTGGTGCCTCTCTGTACGTTCAAATCAACCAGTGATTCCGAGGGCGAAAGATGAGTGATTTCCTCCTGAGAACTCATTGCAGGGTCATCCGTGAATTGGTTCTGATCGATGGCAAGAAATTTTTACCGTCCTTTGTAACTGTTGCAGCAATTTGACCTGATCCTAATACTATTCACAGGCATTGTGGCTGGCATGATGGTCTGAAGGCACTAGCTACTTTACAGGGGAAAGATTTGGCATTCTGCTCCTGTAAATCTGGACAGCCTTAGGTATGCTAATGGATCGTTCTACACTGTCCTGTAGGGTCTCTGTGAGTCAACTGACTCGGTGGTAATGGATCTGAGTTTGGAGGACTGTATACACAGTCTGGTTATGGTATTTGATACGGATTTCCAGGCTAATTTGTCTCTTAGGTGCTGGCTTTCATGGTTTCAAGACCTTCTTTCTCCTGAGGACTCAGACTAATGCGAAGGCTGTCGCAGTGGCCCACCTTCTAAGAGCTCTTTCACCTCCATGCCCCTCCCTCTGATTATGGTCCCATGGACCTTTTTGTTGCCCCTTATTTGAAAAAATCCAACATTCTGTCTGGGAAACATACAGCTTCCTCACAGAACAGTAGTCATCTCTGCTCCAAAGCTGCTTCCCACATACTTTTTAGGCTTGTTGTTACGAGGGGTGTATTCTGTGGAAAGGGCCATGCTTGGAAAGGCAGAGATCAGCAAAAGAGAGGAAGACCCTCCCCTAGATGGACTGACACAGTGATTGTGGTCAAGGGCTCAAGTTTGTCAGAGATGATAAGGACCACATGGGCTAGGTCAAGGTTCAAATCCTTCCTGCCATGAATTGTACTGGGCCCAATGGTGCATAACAAAAGCAATTGTTCAGATAGATAGTAGGGTAACAGCTTAGCTTCTTTATTTGACTCTGTTAGCAAGATCTAGCAAGCTTAATAAACATTCACTGGCTTTTCTAAATAAAGAAAATTCCCTAAATTTATGTTCTTATCAACTTCAGATACAGCTTTCCTTAACTAATTTAATGTGACTTTCAAGGAATCCTGATGGTATAACAGTTAATCTGCTGAATACAAAGGAAAAGGCAGGTCGGTCAAGCCTTCAGCCATTATATGAGAAAAAAGGACTTAGTGATCTGCTCTTGTCAAGATTACAGTCTAGGAAATGCCATGAAGCAGTGCTGCTGTTTGCTACAGGATCTCTGTGAATTAGAGTGGACTGAATGCCGTAAGGCAACAACAATGACGAAACGTGACTTTTATGTTCTGATTGTTAAAAATGTATTTCTTTTTTTACTAACTGAAAGAACAAAGATTTAGGAAATAAAACCCCTGAGGAAAAATGAGAATCAACTTGTTTTGAGACTATTTGGGCTGATTTATCAACCATTTGTTGTCTACAGTGTTTGACACATTTGTGCTCAACACTATGAGGTCTACACAAATGTAAACAAATACAGTTTCTCCTGCTTCCAATATGCTCGGGCTCTGGAGCGTTATGTTTTTGTAATACATGCATGAGCTACCATTAATCACATGTCTATATATACTAAAAGTGCCTTTCTTTCAGAGTTGAATATTTTTCATTATGAGCTTATACGACTTTTGTAATAGTGAAGAAGATAGAAAGTGAAAATTGCTAGTAATGCCATTGGAAGAGATATCCAGTGAATTATAACTCCAGAATACTATCATATTGTTCTTATTTCTTTGTAAATTACCACTCAAGCAGAAGTCTGCCCTTGTCAGTAGTTATACCACAGTGTGGATGTGTGTGTGTGTGTGTGTGTGTGTGTGTGTGTGTACACATATTGTTTTCAATGTAGCAGTTGCTCTGTGAGTAACTTTTAGTTTAGGAATAGCAATTGCAGAAACTAAATCCAGGTCTGAGTGACTTTGGAGTTCGGCTGGACTGTCGTTCATGTGGGCCACAGATGTGATTATTGTGAAAATCCAAACCAATTTTAAAGACAAACCCCTGCGGCTCACATAAAGGAACTGACTTTTTACCTTTTCTATTGGGAAGCTCCACACCTTGTAATTTATAGTTACAGGAGACAAAGTGTCTGTCTCTAGAAATATCTTCCAGGTATTACACTGTGCAGCACTTTGATTTTTTTTAAATAACTCCCCCCCCCTTATGACTGGGTTATTGCTAAGGGATTAGCAACTGTACTGATCACAAATATATTTTCAGTGGCTTTCAGAGATAAAAGAACAAAGGGGAAATTACCTGCTTCTTATCAGAAGGATGATGAATAGTGAAAATGCCATCCAGGTGAATTTTGATAGGCAAATGTTGGAGCCTCAGTGGATTGCATCAGATACCATGTAATGTGGCGTTCACAGAAATACAAATTGTTGCATTTCAGAGTCAAAGGGAGTCATCTGAGCCTGCCTGTTAATTTCATAAATGAAGTCCTTTTTGGAAATGAGCGAACCAAACTGGTTAACAAGTACGAATATGTATTTTATCTGTCAGTTTTTATTAGTGAATGAGCCCAGCTTTTCTTATATCACGGTAGCTATTAATTGCATTTTAAACTAAATATTCTCTGCTGTGTAATTGAATCAGGAACTCTGGTGGCTTAAAGCATGGCATGATTTTCTGCTAAAGACAAGGTCAGCAGTTTAAATCCAGCAACTGCTCTCAAAGAGAAAAATGGGCTGTGTCTTCCTGTAAAGATTAACAACCTTAGAAACCCAGCCGACGGTCACTAGGAGTTAGAACCAATTAAATGGTGGTTGTTGTTGTCATTTGTTTGTTGTTATGTGCCATTGAGTCGCCTGTGACTCATAGCAACCATATGCACAACAGCCCTAAACCCTGCTCTATCCTTTGCCAATCTTACTGTCTTTGACACTCCTATCCCCATTATCCCAGTGACTGAATCAATCCATCTCATTGAGGGTCTTCCTCTCCTGCACTGTCCCTCTACCCTTCCAAGCATGGTGTCCCTCTCCAAGGACTGGTCCTTCTTTGCAACATGTCCAAAGTATGTCAGATGAAACTTCAGAATCCTTGCCTCCAAGGAGCAGCCTGGCTTCACCCTCTCCGGGACAAACCTGTTTGTTCTCCTAGCAGTCCATGGTATATTCAACACTTCTCCAGCACCACAGCTCAGAGGCATCAACTTTCCTTCTGTCATCCCTAGTCATTGTCCAGCTCTCTGATAGTAGAGGTTAGTAAAACTGAAGAGACTCAGCTTCCTTATCTGGTAGTATCCTCCTTACAGGATCTTTGAGGACTAGAGATGTATTTTTTGGAGGATGGGGGTATTGTTTTTATTCTGTGGAGGTAGCTGAGGATGTCTCAGAATCCTGATTTGGCATTTACGTCTAATCCTAACGTGATAGAGCATGAATAAAGTAGCGTGAGCTCGCAGGACTAAGTGTTGCTTGTATTAGGAATGAAGGAAATGGGATTGAAAGCATTCTCAAATTCCCTGGTTTGCTCCATCAGGCAGCGGTTGATGGAATCATTCATTGCCTTTGCTAGTCTTGTCAGTGGTGGAGAGCTAAGGGAAGATCAGAGCCCTTTCAGAAACAGATCAAATTCCCTACAGAAGAGGTTCTAAATTATAACTTGGAGTATCGTAGTCAACAGCCAGATCTCGCCTGCTACTGGTTTTTTGGTGACTTATAAGCTAACAGTGACTATTTACAATTCAAGAGAAGAATGATATTTTCTAATATATTCAGATTTCAGTGTCTGTAAGGAAGGTTTCTTAGAACACGGACACAATTGTTTAAACTGCTTTTGCACTGGGACAGCAGGGTAGATGTGAAAGCCTACTGGTGCCCCTCATTTTACTGTGCTTTGATTTATTGGTCTCACAGGTACTGCTTTTTTTGTTCTTTGTTTTGTAAATGGAAGCTTTGTGACAACCACGTGTTGTGTAGATTTCCAACAATGACTCACTATTGGGCTCACTATTGGGTTTCTGAGGCCGTAGACCTTAACAGGAGGAGACCACATATTTTTGCTTCATTTTTCTAATAGCATATGCTCACTTTGTATCTGTCTCAGTGCCGCATTTTGGCAGTTCTCAAAATATTTTGAGCATTTTCCAAAATGCTACTACTGCTATATATTTATATTCTTTCTATTTATCTAAAATGAATTGTACAGTATAAACATAACTTTTATATGCACCAGGGAAATGAAAAATTTATTGCAATGGTTTAGAGTTGAACCCACAACATCTCCTAATGCTTGTACGATCCTACACAAGCTCAAATATTTATTATTTAACTTTAAACAGAATAAGTTTTCCTATACTTATTAGAAAACATCCAAAAGAATTTCCTTTTCTGCTGTACCATGGTAATTGTGTGACTTTCTTTGTTAGTTTAGAGGTCTAGCTGACTCCTGCCACATTTTTCTCAGAATTTCTTCACTGTGTTTTGCCATTGAGATGATCCACAATGGCCCATTCATGACTATTTTTCAAGACTTCCTTTGCTTATTTTTCAGGAGTTCCATTTGCCAGCCAGGTGAGCAAAGCAAAACCACAAAGGAAGGCCTGTGGTTTGTCTAAGGAAGCTTTTCTATGGAGGGACATGCCTCACTGGAATGCCTCTGTGTGGTAGAAACCTGAATTCTGATTTTGATCTTTTCACTAGAGCTTTGATTCAAATACATGTATAGTGATTCATTTCAGGTCATGAAAGAAATAAAAACATTTTGAGTGGAATAAAATAAGCTGCCATATTTACAGGGGAAAAGTCTTAGTTCTTTCATATTTTTTTTTTACCAGACATTTAAACAACTTTGGTAATTTTACATCAAGATTAGTTGTTGAAAAATAAGGTATATAAATTTTGTAAGCAAACCAGTATAAAATAAAAATTTTATTGAAGAAATAGATTAATTGATGTGTATTCTCTTTAGATTGGTTAAGCTTAAACACCTAAAAAGAGCATTATCTTTTTAATAGTCATCTTCATAAGGAGCGAAAACATCGGTGATTGGGAGACAGCACTTTTTGAAAAAGGTGAACTCTTATAAAAGCTGTTCATGTCCTCTTACAACCAATTGTGGCTACTTGATGTTGGTTCTCTTGGGGCCCCATGTAAGGAGAAAGGAGGAGCCCTGCATCCTTATGAAGATGTGTGTGCTTTGAAAATGCAGGAACCTTGGATTGTGTCTCTATTGTCACCAGCCTTTAAGATCCACCAAGCGTTGTTCCTTATCCAGAAAGTGTGTTTATCTCAAGATTTGGAGTTTCCAAACCAAAGTGGGTCTTCCAGTGAGGCTGCATCAGCCGGGTTGTACTTTTCTGTCTGCTGAGGGTGAGTCTTGGCTGACTGTGCTGTGGAAAGCATGTAGCCCTTGCCTGGTCCACAAAGTTATGTGAAGCAGCTGACTCCCTTGTTTCTTTAAGCTACTTTGTTGCCTGGTTGTTGCTTGATGCTCCTCTGTCTATTACTTAAAAGTTGCACTGTGTGGGGATAGAGTTCACTTGGAAAAGGGATTGAGTTTGTTCTTTTCATTTTAATTTATTATTATTATTTTTTTTTAATTCAGAGAATCCTTTAAAGTCTCCTCACATTTGTGGTAGATCTTGAGGCAGCCTTAGGGCTCCATGAGCATAGCCAAGGCAGGCAGACAGACATTAAAGGGAAATGCTGAGGCAGATCAGCCGAGAGTGGGTGGTGAGGGGCCTGGGGGAGCTCCAAGATGAGATAATATTGCTCTGACTTCATAACAAGGGTGAGAGTGCTGCATAGCCTTCAGGCAGTTGGCCTTAGCTCTGACATGTTGGTGAGGAGAGTGGAAGTTACAACTGGAGGGAAAGCCCATTACCGTTTCTGAGCATCTACTATCTAACTGGGGTTTAAGACATGTGTAATAACACAGCGAGTTATTGTGTGTGTGAGAAATATGATCTAGGACATTCTAGTCAAATTATGCTTGGGGCATTTAAGAGGCAAGGGGAAGCAGGAGTGGTGCACCATCTTGTGCTCTGGGGAGGGTGATGGTGGGCTGGGTCTCTTGACACTTCAACACAACATCACACAGCAGCAGCTTCTCCAGGTAAGGAGGCCCTGAAAGGGGGCACATCTCAAATCCAGAGCTGTCTTCCTTTAATAAAATAAAATAAATATATATATATATAATATAAATAAATACACACGCACATTTGTATACATTGTGTTTCATTCATATACATTGTGCTTCCTACATTCCTTCATTCACATTGAGTTTCAAAAGATCATTCCTATACACTGTCCTTCTTTTAAGGGCTCTCTCAGTCATACCTCACATGAAGAGAGATCCTTCAAAAGCCTTCATTGCTGGCAATTGGGCCACATTATCCTAGGATGTGGCCACCAGCTTATGTGACACTAAGTAGACAACATCTGTTGTTGTTGTCATCGTTGTTGTTAAGTGCCATCGAGTCTAGTAGAGTTATTTCTAAGTCTGTTTTGTGAGTGTTCGTGGCATTTGTGTTCTCATCCCTAAGCTGTGGTTACTGGTGGCCGCTTAGACAGTCATGTGCCTGTTCACAGAAGGAGCCCCAGCCATTCACTGCAGTAAATGCACAATCTTTAGGATTAACACCCCATACCCACACCCCCACCCCCACTCCCTGGTTTTCAACTCCAGAGAGACCATTTCCAAAGCCCTAGTAAGACGAAAGAGGGGATTGGGTGAGAGATGAGGAGAATACTTATCGGTGGGAGAATCCTGTCACATTTTTTCATTTAGTAGTAAATGGCATTAAAGAGAATTCTGGCTCAAGTTGAATTGGATTTTAGTGCTTATCCAGTTCAGCCTCCTTGTCTTACCAGTGAGGAAACGGAGACTTAAGGAGGTGCCAGGACTTATCTGTGACCACAGAGGAAGGTGTGGCAGTATTGGGGCTGACCCATGGCTTCTTCATCCTGTAGTCATGCTTCTTCCAGGCTTGACCTCAAAGGGTTAAATCATTGCAGGACTCTGAGGGCAGATTCAGGTGCACCCAGGGAGGGCTTGCTGGTGCTGTAAATTCTAGTCAGGGCAGTGGTTTCCCCAACCCCACCACAGGTGAGAATAGGTGATCAGAGGAGAGCCTCTGATTCAGGATAACTTGGTCCCACATTTTGGGGAGGATCTGATGGCGGAGGGAACATTCAGGCACACAGGACCAGTGAGATTGGGATAGAGAAGACACTGGAGAGGTCTGCAGAGGGATCTGGTCAAAAGCTCTTGGGAGATTTGAAGTTATAGGCAGATAAATCTGCTGTAACCCTTTAGAGGTCAGACCAGTAGCATTTTCTGTGATGTTTGGAGAACTGAAAAACAGCGTGGGACCTGCAAGTTGCTGAGTGTGCTGTGGGTAGTAGAGGCCCTTTCATGGCTTGTCTCTCTGCCCTTCAATCCTTCTTTCTACCTACCTTATCAATGCTGCTCATTTTACACGGTCACAACAACTTTACACACTATGAATATTATTCTCTGAATTTTCTGTCCGTTAGTTAGAATGGACTGCAAAATAGAAAACAAAAAGTGGAGAGACTGTTAACCAGAGCTGTTTGGCCATCTTAAGTCTATGGTTGGACTGGAATGATGAAATCTGGTTTTTAAAGGTTTTTTCTTTGTTTTCATTTATGGATCACCTACTTTACAAGGACTGCGTTTCATAGTGGTTAAGCACAGGGACTCTAGAGGTGGGCAGCCTGTGTTAAAATCCTGCCTCTTTTATCTTGTGACCTTAGATGAGTTATTTACCCTCTCTGTCTAAATTTCTTTATCTTTAAAATGGGGGGGGGAGCCTATAGTAATATCTCTGTGAAGATGAATAAATAATAAATGCGTTAGAACAATGCCTGATACATGTTGAATGTCTACACGGTAGATGTTACATTGTGTCAATTGTCCATTAAGGTAGGAGCAAACTGAGCCTCAAAAGGGTTAAAATGGGTAGCTTCAGTCACTGTTCATTAGAAGCAAATCAATACACAGAAAGAAAACTATTGATCTGCCTGCTGCATACTCCTTAGTTCAGATTTTTCATTATTTCATCATTCTGTTAAGAAAATGCATTTATCTGTGACTTAAAACAAGAATTGAAAAATATAACAAAGGGTGAAAATAAAGCAGCTGCTTTTATGATATTATTACTCAAATAATGAGTAAGAATTTTGAAAAAAAAAAAGAATTTTGAAAATCTATGCTAACTGTGCTAAATTTTGAAATGCCCAAGATGCTATGTTATATGATATCTGATAATGCTGTTGATGACTCCACACGCTTATAAATTCTGTGGAAATGAAGAGATTGGTTATTATCAGGTAATTTTAACTTATAGTGTTGACATTCATGTTTCAACCACTTATCCATCTTAATCACAACTAAGAAACATAGCAACTTCTACTTTCCCAATCTGTATCCTAGAATAAAATAAAGAAACTCAAGGCCCAAGAGGTGAGAAGGGCTTCTTGGCAACCATGGCAGATGCAGCCGATGAGAATTAACAACTTTTGACTGTTCTTAGGAGCCACTGAAGTAATGCTCTCTCAATGATTTCATAATATTGTTGGTAAGAGCTGTTAAATGATTGTACAAGGCTCAGAACTTGAATTTGATACTTTTGATATTGTGTTGGAAATTAGACCTCCTATGGCATCTAATTTTATTAGCATTCCCAAGTTTGGTATTATTTTATGGAAAAACTTAACTCAGTGGAAAAGAAAGTAACAAGATGAGACCAGAACAAAATACCTCACTGCTCCAACAAAAGCAGTCTGAACAACCAATACCTTAGCTTTTTCCAAAGTAGTTGTAGTTTTTAAAATAAATCTAAATTGGGAATTTTCCAAGCATTCGGATCTCAGTTGGAAATTGTGCAAGCACTTGGTGAAGGGTAGCGGGAAGAAAGAAATGGATTAACATGACAAATATTTCTTTATTGACTTGCTTTCCTTCTTACTCATTTATATCGTCTCTGAGCAGTGTAAAGAATTGGTGTACCAAGACTAACTAGCCATTGTTAAAATACATTAAACATTTTAGCTGGGGCGTACTCAAGATAAAAAAAAAACCATGACTGGCCGTAAAGGAAGAGATGACCCATGAGGCGTGGTAATGTGACATTAAAGATTACATCAAATGGCGTCTGTCTCAGACCATATGTCCCTTCCCTCTGATGTCTGCTTCAAGGCTTGGCTCGAGGAGGTGGAGGTCTTAGATGTGCTTTAACAGACTGTTGTTTTATTACATTTATTAGATTTGTTTTGTAGGCAACCATTGCCCCCGCCCCCCCAATGGATCATATGTGCCTTCTACCAAGTGAGTGATCATAATGACAAAACTCCATTCTTAAAAATTTGGACCCTGACTCCTTTCAGGTTAGATGGTTTTGTGAAGTTGAGTTCTCAGATAAAATGTGAACTTTTTAGTCTTTTTTTTTTACATGAAAAAACAAGAGAATCTTCTTCCTAGTTCTAATCTAATTATTAATATAGGAATGAGATGGGAAGAAGTATTATAAAAAATATTTTCTAATACTGGTTCTAAGAAAGCCTTTTCTAAGTCTCTGGGGGGGAAAATAGGGAAAAGAGAGCAGAGTCATGACCGTTGGGGCTTGAGTCAAGAGATAAGCAGAAGTGTGCATGCATTAATGTCACATGGCCACAGGGCAGGAGGTCCCCAGAGCAGTGTGCCTGGCCAGCGAGCTGTTTTGTATTGTGTCTGAATCGAGTTATATTTTGGAAAATACCTGGTCTGCTGCCTACTGCTTCTTTATGGATTATACAGGTAAAATTAACTTTATCCTATTTCTCAGCTCTATGGTTACTTATTTGGAATTTGTGTTTTAAAAATTATGTTGGTTTTACATGTGCCTTTGTATTACACATCACTTTATTCCAGGATCTGCACGAATTGCTGGTGTACTCATGGTAGAATAAGCGCTGAAAAGCATTTCCCAGTTGCTTTTTTACAGCAGCTCTTTTTTACTTTTACAGCTCCTCTCATTTTGGGTTGTCCTCAAACAGACATAAACTGGGACTACTAATTAATTCACATTGTTCCTTTCTGGGCCAAAAGATTTAAAGAACAAACGTCTGAGTTTAGATTATGCCCCACAGAGAACAAAATACATACTTTAAAAATACGTTTAAACACTTTTGGCATTTTAGTGATTATTGTGGTGTTGAGGGTGTGTGTGTGTGTGTGTGTGTGAGAGAGAGAGAGAGAGAGAGAGAGAGCGAGCGAACGCACAGGATGAGAATCAGCGCGCGAGTGATAGAATGAGAATCACTGTATGTTTTGGGTAAAGTAGGGACAGTGAAGTTAATTGGAGACTTTCGGTTTTCATCTTACATTTTCCAGCTATACATGTGCCCAGAACTTTTTGACAGAGAACGTACTTTCTTCCTTCTAGATGACTAAGCCTTGGCCTCCATGCCTAGTTTCACTGAACAATAAATTAACACAGATTTAGAAGGTTAAGCTTAGACTAACCATAGGTGATGGTTTCTTGATAAGTAAGTATCCGGAATGAGGAGGGGAAATGGTACCAATGCGGTAAGGACAATAAGTTCTTCTCCCAAATTTGTGCCATCTATTCCAAATCTTGTTAACCTAACTTGGACTTTTTTTGGGAGCTGTTGAAGCTGTTTTCTAACATATATCATTTTACAGTCAAGAACAAAAGAGTTTGGGAAGATTTTCCTACTATGGGCAGAAACTCTCCGTCTGTGTGCAGTATAATAAGATAAATCCCAGCATGCACTCAGATGAGGAAGTTCTACTTTAAATATTCTCTGGAAAGTATCTTTTTTAACCTATAGCTCCATCTTTGTCAATACAGCCAATTCTAGAGAACAAGTAAAATTTTTGTCAATCAGTTATTTAATGCAGTTTTTACGAGTTGGCTATTTAAGGGACTTTTCTGACAAATATCTTTGAGTTGTGGTGCTGGAGGAGTGGATTGAACATACTGCCAAGAGAACTAACAAGTCTGTCTTAGACAGGGTGAAATCAAGCTGCTCCTTGGAAGCAAAGATTTAGACTGAGTCTGACATATGTTGGTTTTATTGCCAGGAATGACCAGTCTTTGGAGAAAGATATTATGCTTGGAAGGGTTGAGAGACAGCACAGGAGAGGAAGACCCAGGATAAGATAGATTGACAAAATAACTGGGGTTATGAGGGTAGTTTTCACAGTGAGATTGGCTCAGGATAGAGCAGAGTTCGAGCTGTTGTGCATAGCGTCACTATGAGTTGTCGTTGACTCCAACAGCACTTAACTACAACAAACCCAACATTTTAAAGCAAAATCCCAGAAGGCCAGCTGTGTGTTGGTTCTGACTCAATGGTTCACAGCAACAGCCACCCTTTGGAAGGGTGCTCTCCTGGAAGAGTCCACAGTGAGTTGCTCTGGTAACCAGAAGATCCTACACCTCTGGTGGTTTGAATCCACCTGGCTCTCTGAGGGAGAAAGATGGGTAATTTTCTCCCATTGTGATTTAAAGCCCTCTAAACTTCAACATCAAGAAAACAAAGACTCTCACCACTGGGCCAGTTGGCAGCATCTTAATAATGGTGAAGAGATTGAGATTGTTAACAGGTTTAGTTTGCTTGGCTCCACAGTCAACACTCTTCGTACCAGCAGCCAGGAAATCAAGAGACGAATTACATTGGGAAAGTCAGCTGTCAGGGACCTCTCCAGAGTACTGAAGAGCAATGACATCAGCCTGGAGATTAAGGTGCACCTGATTCAGGCCATAGTCTTTACAGTTGTGTGCTATGTGTCGAGAGCTGGACATGACTAGGGAGGACAAAAAGAGAATTGATGCCTTTGAGCTGTGGTGCTGGAGAAGAGTATTGAATATACCATGGACTGCTAAAAGAATAGACGGGTTCATCCTAGAGAGGGTGAAACTGGGCTGCTCCTTGGAGTAGAGGATTCTGAAGCTTCGTCTGACATACTTTGGATATGTTGCAAGGAGGGACCAGTCCTTGGAGAGGGACATCATGTTTGGGAGGGTGGAGGGACAGCGCAGGAGAGGAAGACCCTCAATGAGATGAATTATTCAGTGATTTGGGTAATGGGAGTAGATGTGTCAGAGACAGTGAGATTGGCACATGATAGAGCAGGATTTAGAGCTCTTGTACGTAGGGTCACTATGAGTTTCAAGCAACTCAACAGCACATAACATCAACAACACAAACCCAATGGAGGCTCATTCTGAGTTGGAGCCAGCTCCATGGCAATAACTTTGAGTTTGGGTCATGCTATAGAAGGCTCACTGAGTGGTTCTAGGTTGATGCAGAAAGGAATACACTTTCTAGCTAGTTGCATGAAAAGAAGTCACATTTTTAGAATCCTCCTAAAGTACTTAGCTGTGATTATACTTTGTATTATGAATTGTTACCTCTTCTGTAAAGAATAGATTTGTTGTGTAATTCTTTCATTTCCTATAGTTTCTATGCTGCCATGAAAATATTTTGTGTAGTTTTAAACTAATACTTTATATGTAGTTGATATTATAAACAATATATTGCTTTAATATGCAGGTAGATAATGTGTTTGTAATATCCCTGAATAGTACAAATTACTAAGCACTCTGCTATTTGTTAAAAGGTTGATGGTTTGAATCCACAAAGACATCTTGGTACATGTTGTTGTTATGTGCCGTTGAGTCGCCTGCGACTCGTAGCGACCCTATAGGTCTCATAATTTACTTCAGAAAGCTCACAACCTCAGAAACCATATGGAATAGTTCTGTTCTGCACACGTGGGGTCATTGTGAGCCAGAATTAACTCTTTAGCAACTAAGAATGTGCTAAACAGACATCAAGAAGAATACTAAGAAAATAAAGATTGATGTTAGCAAAAGAAGTGGCTCCAAAGAAGTCCCTACATATTAGTTCTAGTCCTTATCTCAAGAGAACATGTGGTTTAACTTCTTACCACATTGTTGTTGTTGTTGATTGACTTCAAGTCGAGACACATTGCTAAACACATTAAACTAGTTGTATAATGTGGTTGGAAGTCATTTTGAATGCTGTTCCCTATATTTCTGTTGTCATGTGCTGTTCAGTTGGAACCAACTTGTAGCTGACCCTCTAGCAGGTTTTCAGAGGCTGTAAATTGCTCAAGATACAGTTAATCAGCTTACCTTGATTGTTAACATCATTAGAAATGTCCAAACAGTTTATCCCCAGCTTTCAAGTAAATCACAAACACTTACCCACCAGTATCCAACTTCACCAAGGATCAGACTTTTAAATACCAAGGCATACCCACCTTGTGGGTCCTGTTTGCTCTACCAAGAGGCTTCTCACCCAAGCTGATTATAAACTAGTTTAGAGGACTAAGGTGTGTCTGATTCAGGCCATAGGCTTTCCAATACTAGCTATGTATCCGAGACCTGGACAATGAATAAGGATGACAGAAAAATAATTGACACCCTTGAGCTGTGGTGTTGGAGAAGAGCACTGAACATCCCATGGAAGGCCAAGAGTATGAACAGATATGTCTTGGAGAGGGTGTAAACCGAGTACTCTTTGGAGGCAAGAATGATGAGGCTTCGCCTCACATACTTTGGACATATTGCTAGGAAAGGCTGTTCCTTGGAAAGGGACATGATGTTGGGAAGGTGGAGGAGGGTCAGCAAAGTAGAGGAAGACCCTCAACCAGGTAGATTGACAGGATGACTGCTGCAATGGGCTCTTCTGTGTCACGAAGTGTGGGGATGGCGCAGGACAGGACTAGGTTCAGATCCTTTGTTCATAGGGTTGCTATGAGTTGTACTTGACAGCACCTAACAACAACAAATTACTCAGAAAACTGAAATTGTTCATCTTTCTGCTGTGGACTGTGGAGCAGCTGGTAGATTTGAACTATGTGGCTTTAGGCCAGCAGCATAACTCACCACTAGGCCATAGAGATTACTGTTTTCTGTAGTAATTTTTTTTAAACAAACTCATTTATGCACCTGCAAATGTAGCTATATTTAGTCTATTACATTTTTCAGAAAAAACTAAAGTGAATTTCTTGTGGAAATGAGGGTTTTATGGGGTAGGGGGTTTGTTGTTGTTAGAAAAGAAAATTTGTTACCGGCAAAATGAAGTACAACTATTTCATATTTATGATATTATTTTATTTTATTACTGAATGAGATGTCTTCTGATAAAAAATGGGTGTTTGAGAATTCATGAATAGATTTATGGTGATTTTCTTTTTCTTTTAGGGGTTAAAACCACTCCTATACTATGAACTTGCTTTCCTTATTCCTTCTGCTTGGAATGCCCTTTCTTCAATTACCAACACAATTTCACATTACTTTTTTTTTATTATTAAATTTTATTAGTTTTAATGAACATTTACAGGGATTTTGGGTTTTCATTCCTTCATTGCTGCACCATTCTCTCTACCCTCCTCCCCAGTTTGTTCTTCTTTCCCCCCCACCAATGTCTGTTTTAATTGTCCAATTGCCACAGTGCTTGTCAAAGCCAGTTCTGATTAATCTCCTTTGTCAGTGCGTCCTTTGCCATTCCCTATCACTCCTCCCTGAGAGAGACTTCACCCTGAGTCATAAGGAAAAGGGGATGGCGTATTCTCTTAGCTACTTCCTGCTGAAAAGGGACGCTGTGGGTTTCAGGGTGAAGATCTTCTCTCACTACTCTAAAGGGCCCCTTTGGCAGTAGGAAACACATAGACTATTATGGAGATTGATTTTGGAATTTAGATGCACTGTTATTAATTGTACTTAGCCGTACATGTTCATATCCTTGAAGATGTATCATGGGGGTGTTGCAACCTAGAAGACACAAATTTAACTAGCAAGTTATAAGTATATGAGTCAAAAATTATGGAAAAGTAAAAGAAAAGATTCTTTCATTGTTTTAAAAACCCTCCCCAAGGTCCCCTCCACCATGTAGCCATCGCTCTAGACTCCTGTGATGACAGAAATACCTAGTCACATATCTCTTTTAAACAGTTTTCTCCCTCCTCTGTTTCAGTGCAGTATACATTATTGAACCCATCTTACTCAGTCTCTCCCCAACCCCGAGGTTAGTCCCATTCTACAACAGTGGCATCATGCCATATTTGTCCTTTTGTGACTGGGATATTTCACTCAGCATAATGTTCTCCAGAGTCAACCATTTTGAATAATATTGCATGAGTTCCTTGTTTTTCAATGCAGCATAGTATTCCATTGTGTGAATATACCACAGCTTCTCTAGCCATTCATTTGTTGATGGGCACTTAGGTTGTTTCCAAATCCTTGCTATTGTGAACAAAGCTGCAATAAACATGGGTGTGCATATATCTGCTTGGATGTCAGCTATGGTCTCTTCAGGGTATATTCCCAGTAGTAGAATTGCTGGGTCAAATGGTATCTCTATTTGCAACTTTTTGAGAAAGCGCCATACTGCTTTCCACAGGGGTTGCACCATTTTACACTCCCACCAACAGTGAATCAGGGTTCCAGTTTCTCCACAACCTCGCCAGCATTTATTGCTTGCTGTTCTGTTAAATTTTGCTATTTTGACTGATGATATCTCATAGTTGTTTTAATTTGCATCTCTCTTAGGGCTAGGGATTTTGAGCATTTCTTCATGTGCTTGTTAGCCATCTGAATGTCATCTTTGGTGAAGTGCCTGTTCATATCCTGTGCCCATTTTCCTATTGGATTCTTTACCTTTATCTTGTTGTGGTGCTTCACATCACTTTTTAAAGGTTCTGTTGAAATGTCACCTTTTCAGAATGCCCCTACCTGAAAATTCCTCTAAAATAACCCTCCTAATCGATTACCCTGAAGAAGTCCTCAATCCTAGTGGTTATAAGCACCTGTCACTAAACAAAAGATCAGTGATTTGAACCCACAGTTTTTCCACTGGATAAAGTTGAGGCATTCGGCTTTCTAAAGATTTGTAGTCTTAAGAGAGATGACAGTAGAAGATCCTAGAGAGAGTAGGGAAAATGTGTAACAAAACTAAAAAACATTTAAAAAGGCAGGCTTCTGGTTCAAAAGACAATGGAATGCCCATGATTATGGTTGTTAGTCAACTTTTGAACTTGGAGCAAAACTTACCCCCAAGGCTTGACTTTGAGCCAAACAATACATAGGCTTATAAGGTGAACACCAGCACCAAAGTGGCACTCACTTAAAATATCCAATCATAAAAGAATAGAATTTTCCCAAGAGTAAATCGCAGAAGGCAGGAAGGGGTAGGATAGAGGACTGATGGGAAGGGAGTGGGAACAATGCAGTAACATTTTGAATATTGCAATTAATGTTCTAAAACAAACTGTATGAATGATTGACTAAGACCAATTTACTTTGTATAGTTTGCTTAAGTTACAATTAACAAAACCCAAGTATATAATCTTGGAAACCCTCTAGGAAAGTCTTACTCCATATTACCATAATAGTGTCTCTATGCTTCATACTTGACTTGATGGTACCTAACAACAACAGAAACATAGTGTTGCTAGCTATGAGTTGGAATCAACTTGATTGCAACCGTTTTGGGTGTTTAGGTTTTAATCTCCCTTTTTACTTACTCCTTCTTTATCTTTCTTTATGACTTAGACTACTACTTGTGGTAAACATGTTTTGTGTTTGTCTGTCTCACCTATTGAAATATAAAGTCTGTAACCAGTTAAATGAGTTGATAGATCATGGCCACCCCACGTATGTAAAAAGTAGAACTGTGTGCCACAGGATTTCTACATGTCTTTCTTCCAAAGTCATTAGTTGAACTCAAGCCTCCAATCCATCAGTTAGCAGTCAAGTACTTCACTGTTTCCAGCACCTGAACACTCCATAGGCTTCATAAGAATGGGGGTTTGTTCCTAGCAGTACCCCTACAGTACCCAGGGTTGGCTACTCAAAAATTATTGCTGCATATATGAAGGGGCATTTGTTTAAAAGTGACTATCAAGTTGCTTCAAGGTCTTCACTGTTGCCAAGGTCTTCACTATTGCCTTTTCTCCCCTAGCATTTTAGTTTAACAATAATTATTTTATCCATGAGATTGTTGTGATTATTCCTCTTTTCTTCCATTCCTTATTTCACCCTGAGATCAATGATACTTCAAATAGAAGGGCAAGATTTCAGGGAGAGATAATCAGAATGCATAATTCAAAGATCATTTCAGCTAGAGGATGTATTATGTGGTTTTGTTGTTGTTGTTGTTTTTAGGTAGGATCATCAGATCATTTCCCTTTTCCCTTCATTATATTTTTCTCAAGCAACACATCTTTCTGTCTCTTTTTCTGTCTCATTCCTGTGTGCATGAGTGCATGTCAAGTGACTTTAATAAATTCATGGTCATAGAGTTGGAACTGACTCATAACTGACCTTCCATTGAGTCTTTGAGGCTGTAAATCACATTGGAGGGGATTGCCCTATATTTTTCCCTTGGAGGGTTTAGTGTTTTTGAAACAGTAGAAAGGCATAGCCTTTGACTTAGCAGCACAACTTTCTATGGGTTAGACTACCAAAATTCACATGCCAACTGACTAGTAAAAATTGGAGTGATCACCAAATGGAATACTATGCAGCACTCAGGAGCAACAGTATTGTACAATATTATGTAACATGTGAAAAACTAAAGAGCATTATGCCGATCTAACTCAGCTCATAAGGATAAATACGGCATAAATCCGTTATTATAAAAATAGAATTTAACTAGTAAGTGGTGGATAAAGGTCAAAAGGGGGAAGGGTAAGAGGATAGAGAAACTGAGACTGATGATGGGGGAGATCACAGCACTGCAGGGTTTGGTGGGCAGAAGGAGACAGTGAAGGAATTAGGAAAGATTCAATGGGGATCTGAAAAGACAGGATGTTAGTGGGCATAGATCAACAATGATTAATTTTATAAATAATAATATATGGGAACGATAGTATGGGAAATAATGTGAATGACGGAATGTGTGAAACACAATATATGTGAATGAAACCCAATGCATATGAATTTTGGATGCAAACTGATAAAAAATTTAAAAAAATTGAAGTGATCTAAATTTTCATAACTTTAGTCAAAAGTAAGTCTTCAGCTATATGTATAGACCCAAACCTCTAAAATGTTTGAAAACACATCAAATTCCATGGTTTACACAAACCTCAATAGAAGTCTGAGGGTGGTGCCTCTGGTGTCCAGTCTTTGAGCTACGCAATGTTGTGGGTTTTTTTTTAAATTTTTATTTATTAATTTATTCTTTTTATGTGTGTACCGTCAAATTGGATCTGACTGGTACAGGAGGCGATTGTTCCTCTTTCTTCAGCAGAGCATCTGGTGGATTTGAACCGCGCACCTCTGGGATTGCAGTACAGTTTCCTGCCAGTAGGCCACCAGAGCTCGCCGCTACACAATGTTTTAATAAAATCATCCTGCTACAGCATTCAGAAAAGAAGGCTTGAAAAATACTTGAACTTACAGAGAAGCCTGTACCAAGAAATAAATATGGGCTCCAGAGAAGTGCACTTTCATATCCACATAGAAGCCCACATATTAAGAACCAAAAAATAAAAGAGCACGGAAAATGAGTCAGCAAAGTAGTTACTACATTTAGATCATAGCGTCCTATTTGAAACTCTCTCTTACCAAGAGAACATTGTTTCTCATTCTGCTTTTCATTTTGTTCTTTTAATGGCCATAAGCATCTGTCATTTCCTTGTCTCTTGATGTGCAATGTTTTCTGCGTAATCTACACTAGATTTCACATTGTCCCAAAAAGCTCATATTGTCCATTCTCAATTGCTACTCTTATATCTTAACTCTATTATTGATTTTCATCCCCTCGTTGTTGACCTTACTAATATTTGGAGGGATGGGTGTTTCTTGTCTAATTCTTGTATCTTTGTTATTTTCCCCTGTTATTTTTGTTTTATCAGATACTTTCTGTACCTGTCTGTCTCTTGTTTTTTAAAAAAAATTTCCCCTGTATTTGTACTTCAACATATCCCTTCATTTTAGTTGAATTAATAAAATATTTTGTGAAGTATTCATTTTCTCTCAAGAGGCATGAGAATAGGATGTTAAGAACATATGCTTTAGATACAAACCATTTAGTTAGACTCATTATTTGCTACCCAGTGTAAACTTGGCAAATTAACTTCTGTCAAGGGAGAATCATCATCATCATCATCATCATCCTCCACCTACTTTGTAAGGTTGTTTTGAAGAATGAATGAGTTCATTAATATAGAGGTCCCCAAAAGTATCTGCCACATGCTAAACACTAAATAAGCATTGCTGTTGTTATGTGCCATTGAGTCATTTGCAACTCTTAGCAACCCTATGTACAACAGCTCTGAACCCTGCTCTCTCTTAAGCCAGCCAGTCTCTGATACACCTACCCTCATTACCCTAGTCATTGAGTCAATTAATCTCAACAAGGGTCTTCCTCTCTTGTGCTGTCCCTCCATCCTTCCAAGCATGATGTTCCTCTCCAAGGACTGTTCCCTCCATGCAATATGATGAATGTATGCTAGATGAAGCTTCAAAGTCTTTGCCTCCAAGGAGCAGCTTGGTTTCACCCTCTCCAAGATGAACCTGTTTGTTCTGCTAGCAATTCATGGTATAGGCAATACTCTTCTCTAGCACAACTCAAAGGCATGGAATCTTCTTTTATCATCCTTAGTCATTTTCCAGTTCTCTGACACATAACAAGTAATTACGAAGACCATGGCCTGGATCAGGTACACATTAGTCTCTAGATTGACAAGTTGCTTTTCAGCACTCTGGAGAGGTCCCTGACAGCAGATTTTCCCATTCAATTCATATTTTGATTTCCTGGCTGCTGGTACCAAGAGTGTTGATTGTGGAGCCAAGCAAACTGAAGCTGTTAACAATCTCAGTCGCTTCACCATCTATCATGATGTTGTCAATAGGTCCATTGCTGAGAATCTTTGTTTTCTTGATGTTGAGCTTCAATCCATATTGAAGGGTATAGTACATGACCTTCTACAGCAAATGTCTCAGCCTCGGGTCCTTCTCAGTTTTGGCAAGCAAGGTTGTATCATCTGCATAACATAGATTGTTGATGAGTCTTCCTTCAATCCTGATACCACATTCCCGCTCATAAAGTCTAGACTCCTGGATGATCTATTCTGCATATAGATTGAAAAGGTAAGGAAATATCTTTGGAATACACTTTTCTCAGTTTTGAACAATGCTGTGTTTCCTTGCTCTGTTCTGACGATTGCCTCCTGGTCCAAGTATAGGTTTCTCATAGGCACAATCAAGTGTTCTGGAATTCCCATTCTTCTCAAAGTTATCCACATTTTGTTGTGATCCACACAGTCAAATGCCTTCACATAATCAATGAAACACAGATAGACATTCCTCTGCTACTCACTGCTTTCATCCAAGATCCATCTAAAATTAGCTATAATATCCCTAGTACCACAGCCTCTTCTAAACCCAGCCTGCACATCTATCAATTCTCTATTCATATGCTGTTCCAGTCATTATTGTATAATTTTCAGCAGGATCTTGCTTGCATGTGATATTAATATTGTTCAATAATTTCCACACTCTTTTGGGTGACCTTTATTGGGAATAGGAACAAATATGAATTTCTTCAATTCAGTTGGCCAGATTCTTCAGATTTCTTGGAACAACTTGCAGAGCACGTCCATGGCAGCGTCTGTTATTCTAGGGAGCTCTGGTGGTCTAGTGGTAAGGAGTAGTGCAGCCAACCCAAAGGCACTTGGTTTGAATCAACCAGCTGCTCTTCTGGAGCAAGGGGAACAGCCTCTTTCCATGAGATTTACAGCCCTTGAAAACCCACCAGAGAGTCAGCTACGAGTCAGTTCTGAGTCTAACAACATTGCTGTTTTGGAGCCTTGGTGGGTCACTGTGCGATGTGTCAGGCTACTAACTGGTGGGCTGGCTGTTTGAATCCACCAAGAGCTCTGAGAGGAGAAGGATGGGAATGTCACCTTGGGAACTCACGGAGGGTCGTTTAGTGTCAGAACAGATTCAATGGAGTGAGTAAGGTGATTTTAGAAACCTCTGGGTGGTGCAAACAGTTAAGGACCTGGCTGGAAGATTGCACGTTTGAAGAATGACCAAGTGATCCTGTGGAGTACATGTGGCATCACCATGAGCTGATTGGTGGCAAGAGGATTTTTTTTTGGTGGGTTTTAAAATTTTTTTTATTATTTTAAATTGATTTTTATGAAAGTTTACAGAGTCTTTGGATTTCTATTCATTCATTGTTGCACTTTTCTCCTTGCCCACTCCTCTCCCACAGTTTTTTAAAAGTCAGAGAAAAAATTCATTTCGTTGTTATTCAGTCCCTCTCCCCAAGTCCACTCTTGATGGCAAGAGGATTTTTTTAAATTATTATTTTAGTCCATAACTAAAGATTTTCCCTTTGTCTTGTTCAGTGTTATTATACTTCACAATGGTTCAGCCTTTTCAGTATGCTAAAGGTCTAATTACCTTCAAGAAATTATAATGCATCATAGAGGAAAAATATTTTACAGTCCTTAAGAGGAAGAGAGAGATCTGCTATACAATTCAGGAAAACTGTTGAAATTTTCAGATGGTGATTTGAAGTCCCACATTCATAAAAAGATTAACTTTTTTATTTTTTTGTTTTTTTTAATTTTTATTATTTTTTTTTCGTGTGTACCATCAAATTGGATCTGACTGATACAGGAGGAGATTGTCCCTCCTTCTCCAGCAGAGCATCTGGTGGATTCGAACTGCTCACCTCTGGGATTGCAGTGCAGCTTCTTGCCACTAGGTCACCAGAGCTCGCCAAAGATTAACTTTTGTAAACTGTCTCTTGGTAGGCATGTTTTGACAGTAGAGAAAAATATTATAAAGGGTAGATACAACTTTGGTGAATGGGTAAGAGGTTACATGAACATCTTCATGATTTACAAAGTGGTGAGATTATTGGTGACCTTCAGTGGCGTAGTCCCTTGGAAGGTCACGGCTAACCATTCCTCATGGCTGGAATCCACCAGCCTCTGTGTGGGGAAAGTTAGAACGTCTCCTCCTATACAATACACTGTCTCATAAACCTATGAGGGTCACCTATACGTCGGTTCCAACTGATCAACAATGAGAGCAGTGCTGAGAGAGTTTTCGACACAGAAATAATAAATTTAGTTATCCATGTAAGAGGAGCTCTGGTGGCCTAGTGGTAAAGAAGCCACGCTGCAATCCTGAAGGCGTGCAGTTAGAATCCACCAGCTGCTCCATGGGAGAAGGATGGACAATCTGCTCCCATGAAATTAACTGCCTCTGAAAACCCACTAGAGGGTTAGCTATGGGTTGGTTCTGACTTAATGGTACACAACAACAATGTATATGTATGTATGTTATTATGGATATGTTTCCTTTTTGTACATTTCAACAGTTTTTAAAACATCAAAACAAAAGAACATTTTCCAAAAATGCTAAATGTGAAAAAAAAGAACATTTTCCTTTTGTTTACCATGGATAGGCATTCTAATCAAAGTCTGTACACATGTCCTAGTTTTTTGTGTTTTGTTTTGTTTTTTTTAACCCAGATTCCCAAGAAGGACAAAATTCCCTTATTGCCTCACCTCACTCATAGTGATCTTCTAATGGGTCTCCAAGGCTGTCAGGCACCATGGGAAGAGACTGCCCTTCATTCTCCTGCAGAACCTCTGGGAGAGGCGAGCTGGTGATGCTGGTGGTTATGAACAACCTAAGCCTTTGGATTAGCATCACAACTGGAGAGATAATGCAGAACTTCTGCACTGGAGATAATGCTGGGAGACTTATTTTTCCTGAGTCAAAAGACAAAATAGTAATAGCCGAACTTATTTTCATGTGTGCGGGTTCAAAGAAAATATGTTGATCACAAAGCCCACTCATATGCAGGTGGAGGAAAATAAGTGCACGCAGTCTTAAAATGACTGAATGACTCGGAAAAATGACAAGTCTTTATGAAACAAAACGAAAGAGAAAAAAGCAAAAGAGTAGGAAAGGATAGGAAAAAAATCATATGTATTGTTGCTGTTTGTGCCATCAATGAAAAAATACATATAAATAAAACTATATAAATAAATAAATATATATATATTATATGTTTATATAGTTGTGTGATGTCGAGTCAGAACCAACCCATAGCTAACTCTCTAGCAGCCTTTCGGAGGCAGTAAATGTCATGGGAGGAGATTGCCCATCCTTCTCCCTTGGAGTGGCTGGTGAATTAGAATTTCATACCTTTGGAATTGCAACGCAGCTTCTTACCACTAGGCCACTAGGCCTCATATATGCTGGAAGGTCAGCTATGAGTTGGTTTCAACTCGATGGCATCTATCAAATATAAATATAAATATATATAAAAATATAAATAAATATATAAAATATATACATATAAATATATAAATATAAATCTCTCTCTCTCTCTCTCTCTATATATATATATCTCATAACCAACCCCATTGCAGGTTTTCAGAGGCAGTGAATTGCATGGGAGGAGATTGCCCATCTTTCTCCCAAAGAGCAGCTGATGAATTCGAACTGTCTGCCTTTGAGTTGTCAGTTCAACTCTTTACTATTAAATCATCAGAGCTCCCTCATATATGTATGCATGTATGTATATATGTATATATACACACACACATATATACACATACATACATATACACACTTCTAGACTTGTGATGTATACATTTGAATAGTTGTAAAGTAACTAATAATGAGTGCTCACTAATGTGCCAAGCAGTGTCCCAAGCATTTTGCCGTCATATTTGTCACCTATTTGTGTAACAAATGAATGTGTATGTGAGGGTGTACTTACTCTCGTATTTGTGATTGAGTGTGCAAACCTTGATCTGTCAGTCTACTGTCAGCTTAAAGAAGACAGCAGTGAACTCTTAATTATTCCTGAAGATAGATCTGCATTTTGTTTCCTGTATTAACTCCATTGTGAAAGTTCTACTTGCTGCAGAAGCAGCCTCTATCTGCATGAGATCTTTGTGCTGAGGTGCTAGAAGCCAATTTTTCCGTTTCTCCGCGGTCTCCTTTACCGTGTGCTGTCATGGGATGGAGATCTAGTCAGGAAGGGGAATGTGTATGTTATGTGACTCCGGGTCTTATGCATTTTGTGACAAAGGAATTCCCCTTGAGCCCTGCCCTGAAGCCCCTGGAGCCTCTGGCTCAAGCAGCGCAGTTGGTCTGTGCAGTGTCCCTGACGTCATCCAGTGTATGCATAAACCCTGCTATTGTCTTACTGCTACAGCAGGGCTGGAGATTGCAGTATCCGCTGGAGCTGCTGCTCCCAGCCCTGCCCCTGCTGCTACCTACTCCTGCCTCACTGCATCCCAGAAGAGCCACGTCGGCCTGCCTTTGCCTACTGGATTTTCACAAGCGGCTCTCCGGGTTTCGCTTCTATAGGGGACCTTTCTTTGCAATCACTCGGCAGCAAACTGAAGCTCGTAAGAGGAGAATCTGGCAGCTGGACACGGCTTGGACGGCATTGTCTGGCTCTGTGACCCCTGCAGTGAAGCGGTTCATCTCTCACAAGCACTCTCTCCTTGCTGTTTCTTCCTTTTCCCCTCCTCTTTCTTCTTATTTTTTTTAAAAACAGCATCTGGAGCCAGCCATGTTTGGCACTGAGTCTTCCTGTAAGTAAATGCATCCCACTTCTTCGCTATTTAGAAATCTGCTTGCTGTCATGGTCTCATTGGCTTTTGGTTCATATCACTTTGCCTTAGGTTACTAAGAGCGTTTGTATTTTTGGCTCTAATTACAAAAGCTCTGGTCTCAGGGAAGGGACTTTCCCTCAACTGGTTATTCATCCCTAAGGCCAGGGTGTCAATGTGGTCAAAACCAGGCCTCTAAGAGAGGGCGGAAGACAGGCATCCCGGCTGCCTCCTCAGAACGTGTTCATTAATGGGATCAGGTCTGTCACTGATCTATTGTTGTGGGTTCTGGAATGGTTCTTAAACCTGAAAATAGATCCTGAGAGGATCCAAGCCGATAGTGTTTATTAGAAAGGGATGGAAGGCTTAATAATTTTATCTAAAGGGAGAATAAGGTGTCATTGTACCCCCTTCCTCCGTGTATATATATATATATTTTTTACAAAAACCCAAGAGTAGAATGTTATATGTGGATTAAAAAAGAACAAGAAATAAGCTTTCTTTTTTAAGGGCTCTATCATTTTGACATACGATGGCTTGACTTTTGATAATGATGGCTAGCGTCACAGCCCAGCAAAATCATATCTGTCTTAAAACTTAGACAATGAAATTGCTTTGGTGCAGAGCAGGCCCTGCACAATGGAACAGGCTGGACAGCAGCTGAAATGGCTATCTAAAAAGGAGTGAAGCACCTGAATAATGTGAAGATTAGTTACTGCTGGGTGTAGACTGCAACAGAACTTGTCAAGGCAGTTGTACGGGCTCTGCAGAATATTTTCTTCAACATCTATAAGCAAATGTGGCAGTTGAGAATTTTAAAATAGACTCAAATTGCTGGCCCAGATCATTGAAAATTGCAAGACACTCTCATAGGGGGAGGGTGTAGGCAGACCTTCAGGGGAGATTCCCATTTCTTAGGAAGCTGCAGTTTGACCTTTTCTGAGCCTTCTCCAGGTGATCAGCGTGACTATTGATGATTATCCCAGAATAGTAGCATTTCAAGGGCGCTTAAAATCAGCAGCTCTTTTCTTTCTTGACTGACTTTTCTAAAGCGTCAGTTATTTTTGTTATTTCACTGTGGAAGCTCCCAATCTCCAGGACCACCACACTGCCAAATCAAGGTCAAGATCGACTAACAGTGAGACTTAATGTCCCACTCAGCATGTGGAGATATTATTTTCTAACGATCTGATTTTTTTTTTAAAATCCTCTTAATGGTACCTTTGCGTGGATCTTACAGTTTTGTTTCAGTCATGGAATTTTGTATATGTGGAAGTTTAGACATAAATACTTATATATGAAGGAAAATTTAGTCCTGTTACTTTGTTTGGCTGAACATGGCAGCCGAAACGTGTCTGTGTGTTTGCAGAAAGCAGGTAGACCAGGGCCGAGGCAGTGCAACATCGTTGGCTACACCCACCAAGCAGGTACAGCCATTCTTGATCTTTATACTTGACTTTGACAATATCATACAGTGCACTCTGCAAACCACCAATTGCTGCTGTTATAGCTACCAGGTTACTGACCAGCAGACAGGGCATCATCATGCAGGATTATAACAATTTTTTTTTACTTTCCTCAATATTAAGTTTTGTGTGTTTTTTTCTTGTCAGTGGAAGACCACAAATAGCTGTGGACTGTCAATGGTTGTGCAGTGTTGAGAATGGACAGCTTTCTAGAGCTTGAAAGATGCCCTAAGCCTGTGGTCAGACGGAAGGGTTTCTTCTGTATCTTAAGACATGACTTTCCATCCGGGCCTTAGATTTTTAACCAGTAGGCTTGAAACTACCCAGATTTAGCATATTCAGAACAATGGTCGTACTCGAAATTTTTACTAGGTTTAAAGGAACCCCATGAACCATCTTCATTGTTCTTACTAAATCATTAAAAGGAATACTTAAAAAATATCTACACTGAATACGGTCCTGGGCTAAATCTTGAAAAGGTTCATTTTCTTCCCCCCTAACATTATGATTTGACGATTCTTGCCTTCAGTTTCTGCTTGTGGTCTATTACTTGTCTTGGGGGCTTTGACTTTATGAATTGGGGTGTATGACACACACAATAAGACACATACATCAAAGATACACTTCAGTGAGTACTTACTCACGTCTCCACGCATGTAACCATTACCAAAATCAATGTGCAAAGCATTTACATGACTCTAGAAAGTTCCTCTTACTGGCCCCTTGCTAGTCGATAGTATTCTCACCTCACCTAGAGGTTGTGACTAGTCTGACTTATATTTGTTGACAGAAATCTGCTTTATAAATGTTGTTTTTGTGTACCATAGAGTCAGAACTGACCCATAGCTGACCCTCCAGTGGGTTTTCAGAGGCAATAAATTGCATGGGAGGAGGTTGCCCATCCTTTTCCTGAGGAGCAGCTGGTGGCCTCGAACCGTGTGTCCTTGGGATTGCAGTGCAGCTTCTTGCCACTAGGCCACCAGCACTCCCTTTATAAATGTGGGATTTTTTTTTTAAATTAATATTTTTCCTCTCCCTCTTGCTTGTAAGAAGAGGGGGAAAGAGCCACTATCTTCATTTTCAGCACTACAGTAAGTGCATTTTTTGTTTCAGGCTGTTTGGATAAGCAAGTTGTAGTAGCCTCAGTATGGTTGTACAACATATTCTAGATCATGGAAATACTATTGTTTAATTTAAATGAAAAAGAAGCCTTAAAACAACAACAACAGCATTTACCTGGAAGCCAAGATCCAAGCTCATAAAAATGACAAACTTGCTAAAAGTATTATATTTTAGGGCATTATTTTTATCGTAGGAGTATGCAATGAGGGTTGTAGAGTGGATTATATTTGGG
>NW_006399772.1:21585451-21627279 GCF_000299155.1 Elephantulus edwardii
CCCCGAGTATACTCCACTCTGCAACCTTTATTCCGGACTCTTATGATAATCATAATGCCCTATAATATATTGCTTTTAAACTGTTCTCTCCCTCATCGGCTTCAATACAGTATACATAATTCATCTCGTTTTTCTCATTCTTACCCCAACCCTGATGTCAGTCCCATTCTACTGCAGTGGCACTATGTAGTGTTTGTCCTTTTGTGACTGAGATACTTCACTCAGCATAATGTCCTCCAGAGTCACCCATTCTGAATAATATTGCATGAGTTCCTTGTTTTTCAATGCAGCATAGTATTCCTTGTGTGAATATACCACAGCTTCTCTATCTATTCGTTTGTTGATGGGCACTTAGGTTGTTTCCAACTCCTTGCTATTGTGAACAAAGCCATAATAAACATGGGTGTGTGGATATCTGCTTGGATGGCAGTTATGGTCTCTTTAGGGTATATTCCCTATAGTGGAATTGCTTGGTCAAATGATATCTCTATTTGCAACTTTTTGAGAAAGCACCGCACCGCTTTCCACAGTGGTTGCACCATTTTACACTTCCCATGTATTTAATTGAGCTTTTCCCTTACTGAAATTTCCCACTGCTGAAATGGGAGTAATATGTCTCCTCTTTATCTCCTTAAGGAAAAAGCAATTTTTAGCTGCTTTCTGTGGCCAGAATAATTTAAGAAGAAACTACTGATAAATAAAGTTTTGTTGAGGGACTAGACTGTTAAAATTCCTATTTTGGGTATTTGAATTTAAAGCCCAATGTATTAAATTCCACAAAAATGTTAACATTTTAACTTCCCATTTTGTGTTTATAAAGGAAGACAACAATTTCATCTTTTCTCTTGGTGGAGTAAAGAAACCTGGTCTTACAATGTTGCCATATGGTTGCACCCTCCCTGCTGAAAGCCAGACAATCCCCAAAGAGTAAATTCTTCACGTATGATTAACATTGATTCAATTAGTGTCTGTTGGACTCGGTCCTCCCCCATTCTGGGTTTCCATGTTGAACTTTGTCAAGTCTCAGGGGTCCTATTTAGGCTGTACTCCTGTAGGAATTGGGCCCCATGCCACCATTAATAGAACTTCTCAAGCGCCTGCCTTATTAATCCAGCAAGATAACAACATTGTACTTTTGGAGGAATGGATGCCTCAAGGGGTGGGGGGTATAGGGTCACATAAGCCCTTCTCATTTATTTATTTATTTATTTAATAAATTAAAGGTAGCATTTAGAGTATCTGTTAAAGGGAAAGAAGTTACTGAAGATTGAGCCAGGTTGTGGTGTAAGATTGACTCACCTAAGTGGTGGTAGGGAAATGGTATTCATAAAGCAGGCGTTTTCGTTAGTGCTGGCACCGGGTTTGGATTGGTTTGTTTCGGTTCAAATTCCTGCTGAGAACGTGACTTCCACCTCAGGTGAACTGAACCAGAACCTACAGTTCAACAAGGTCCCGAGGGCCAGACCCATTGAACCTTTTGGAAGCCCTGTGCTGACATGATTGGTTCAGTTGTTTTCCCTGGCAGTCTCTGGATCCCCAGATGCTAGTCAAAATTTGGGGGTGCATGTTATTTGCCTTTTGTGGGCTCCAAAAGTTCAGCTGTTGCCTTTTCTTTTCGTTCCTAATGAATGCATTCAGTGAGACGGACAGTTTCTCAGTTCTAACCGCTCAGGGGGTAGTATGTCTTCAAGAAGGCAGTTGCTTCAAGTTTGGAGGCATTGTGTGGGAGATAATCACATGGATATACGCTTGCCTATGTTAGGTCCTGAAGATACTGTACAATTAAACAGGGGAATGAGTCACACTTCCCTGTCATGTGTATTTCAGGGTCATACTTGGCAATAGATCAAAGTCATATTAAACCTGACTCTATTGTTTGCTGTAGTGCCTGGGAATTAGTTGTGATGGTAGTGACCATGACCATTCAGAAAGGACTCTTCACAACTGGACCATTTCTCAGTCCAAGCACTTAGTTCTTATGAAGTTTTAGAGCCTGCTGTTTCTCACCTACAGCCTGTTTGACATTTTAGCACTGTAGTTTGCTATTCCTCTTGTGAGTGTTTTCCATCTGTAGCTAGGTAATTCAGGAGCACGAGCTATTTTCCTTTCTTACAACTTCAATCTGGCTCTCTCAGTGTTTAACTGTACTAGATTTTGAATGCCATCATCTTACTTGAAGATAAAACACACATACACAGGCATCAACTAAAAAATGCCCCCACTTTGAAGCCTGCACTCAGGAGGCCTGGGTGGTGCAACCTGTTAAGCACTTGAGTACTAGTAAAAAAGTTGGTGTTTTGTATCCACCCTAGGGTACCTCAGAATGAGCCCGAGGCTTGGTTTTTTTTAACAGGTCTGGCACGTACATAGGTCAGAATCAACTTGATGGCATGTACCAACAACAGCAAGTCTGTTCTCAGAGCACTGAATTAAAAACAAACAAAGCAAAACTGGACCTAACTTTAGATAAGCAGAGTTCACAGACTCCAGCTTCACAAATACGGAAAAAGAATTATGGCTCATAGTGACTTGGGTTGTGGCACTGTCACACAGAAGCCTGGGAAGGGAAAGCTCGCAGTTTATTTCTCATTTATCTTCCTGCATCCTTTTTTTATTTCTTTATACTTTAAATTCTGATGTGGAATTTCCTTTTGGGGTTTTGACTATTAATAGTTTCCATCCTACATTTTAGTATTAAAATAACATTGTAAAGTAACTAAGATAGGACATCCCCCCTTTAGATATTTTTATACTTGTTCTCCTGTTACAAAAATGGAATCAAAATGCCCAGTGCTTATTTCTGCATCCTCACTCAGCTCTCCTTATTCTCACTATTGGTCTCCCTAATTGCTACTGTGTGGTTTGTTCAGCAAAAATTACATATGAGCTTTCAGTGATCTGTTGTTTTCCTTGTTACAGTGAACTAGATTCATATCCTGTATCAACTGTGGGGAGTCTTTGGGGAAAAATGACCTTATATGGAAACTTTCCCCCATCGACTCCCCATGGAGTTACACAGGATGTGAATGGGATTCATTGTTGTTATGGATTCTGAGCCGGAAAAGTCACTGATTATGTGGGTTTTTTAAACATTAAATGTAGTCACTGCATTAGATGGTAGTAAAATATCAGTGAATGTTCTACACAAGATCACATGGAACTCTAGAATGTGAATTGTCATTTTTTGTGTGTTGTTCTTTTCCAAAAATTATTTCTTGATAGTCCATTTAATTGAAACAATGAAATTGGTTGCTGTAGAGTCAACTTTGACTCATAAAAGATCTTACAGGATAGAGTGAATTCCCTGAAGGTTTCCAAGGTTGACATCTTTATGGAAACACCTACATCCTATGGAGCAGTTAGAAGGTTTAAACCACTGACTTTTTGATTTAGCCGTCTTATATCTTTTAACTATTCCACCGCAAGGGCTTCTTTGATTTAATCAGCACATTTGCCAATGTTTTTTAAAGTAGAAAATGCACAATGTTTGGATTACATTTCTGTAATATAGTCATATTTGCTATATTAGAGTTGTTGTTGATATGTGATGTTGAGTCACTTGTGCCTCATAGCAACCTTCGTACAACAGCCCTAAACCTGGCTCTATCTCCGCCAGTCTTACTATCTCTGACACACTTACCTCCATTACCACAGTCACTGAGTTAGTCTATCTCACTGAGGGTCTTTCTCTCTTGTGCTGTCCCTCTACTCTCACAAGCGTGATGCCCCTCTCCAAGGACTGGTCAGTCATTCCTTGCAGCATGCCCAAAGTATGTCAGATGGAGCTTTGGAAGTAGAGTTTTATATTCAAGTAGTAAGCAGATTTTTTTTCCCCAATAAAGATTTTATTTGTACTAATAGATTCAGATAATTATGAACTTAACCTACTGTATAACATGGAAGAATCTGGAGAGCATTATGCTGGGTGAGCTAACTCAGTCTCATAAAGGCAAATTATTGTAAATTTTTTTTACAATATGACTACTATTGTAAAAATAGAAGGATAACTAGTAAGATGTGGATAAAAGTCTAAAAGGGGAAGGGGAAGGAGCAGAGGTGAGGGAGGGGAGGACATCACTATGATAACAGTATGATGAATAGGGAATGAGGGGAATGAAGGAATTAGGAGAGATCTGAACTGAATAAACAGGGTAATAGTAGACATAGACAATGATGTTTAATTTTATAAAGCATAATACATGAGTGATCATTTGAAACAATGTAAATGTAGGAATGTGTGAATCGCACATGAATGATATGCTATATATATGAAGTTTGTATGTAAACCAATATAAAAGAAAAATAAAGTGGGGGAAAAAAGATAAGCGATCATTTAATACATATAGAAGTGGCAGCAACCGCATGCTGGATGTAAGGACTAGGTGCAGACTCTCAGGCAACTAATTGACTAGATTTGAATCACAGCTCTACCGTTTTTGTACCTTGATTTGTCCATTCACCATTTTCGCTTTTCTCACACAGAGTGGTATATCAAAATGAACCAGGGAATTGGCTTCTGGGGGCCAGGACACTTGCTCCAGAATAAGGTTTATCAAAGTTCATCCCAGGTCATAGCATCAGGAAGGACTAACCGGAGAAAGGGAAATGCTACTCCCTAGGAAGCTCTGGTGGCCTAGTGGTAAGAAGCTGTGCTGCAATCCCAAAGACAGTGGGGTTCAAATCCACTAGCTATTCTTTGGCAACAATGAATCGGTTCTGACTCAGTGGTCCACAGCCACACCATCATGGCATTTGTTAAAATGGCTTGTTGTTGTGTTATTTATTGCCTTCAAGTTGAGCATGACTCACATGACCCTATGAACAAAAGGCCTGAAGCCCCTCTATGACTATCAACATTTATCAAAGTCCATGGAGTTTCTGGAGGCATGTTATTTAGGAAGTGGATGCTTAGACTGCTTAAAATTGGGGTGTTCTTTACTTAACATACTATCTATGCAAGTATTTCCCACATTATTGTGACTAATGGCCCCATGGATACATTTTGAAGTAAACTTGCAAGTAGTTACTGAATTAGGAAAACATTAGGGATCACCAGAAGTTTCTGAGGGAGCAAGAGGGACGATTAGTCTGCCTTGTGATTTATATCTTTGAAAACCTAGTGGAGGGTCAGCTATGTGTTGATTCCAACTTGGAGGGACTAAGTTGAGGCTGGTCTGAATTTGAAGAAGTGTTGCAGAAATGCCGTATTAGATATAAAATCAACTCGCCATTCTGTTTCACATGGTGGTGTACGTAATGTGAGAGGGGGATGATTTGAAGCTACTACTGATAGCTTTTGAATGAAATTTATACTAGTTAAAGATCTATTTCCAGAGGTTGGCAGAGTACCTGGTGTATATTAAATACTTATGTTCTTTCAAATTTGATTCTGATATGGATTAAAGTAATGTCATTTAAAATATGATGTCATTTAAAATATGATGTATGTTCTTCTAGGGGGATAATAGAGAGTTTAATAAAAGTGTTCTAGGCTGATGAGTTTATCATGTAACTGGTGTATGTTGGAAACATATTATAAACAGTTCTTTCCTGTTACCCTTCAAAGTAGGAGGAATGGATACATACAGAATAGCTCAAGAGTTTTATTACTAAGTCCTCATTTGTTAAGGGACAAACTTTAACATACTCTTATCTTGCCATATATCAATAGCTTGACAGCATCTAGTCTAAGTTTCCTTATTGTTCTTTAAGTTTGTCAAATAAAAATGATGAGGCACTGTAATAACCAGATTATTAAAAGTATGAAAACTGAGACTTGTTTATTTACCAATCCTGATGTGATTTGAGGAATCAAAAAACAACTTTTGATCTCCTTGTGAGAGTTTCAGATTGTTAAAACCCAGGCTTATTGGCACATTTTGGGGTACAGAACAGCTTGATTGGAATACATACAGATGAGGAAGTTACAGCAACTCTTGAAATATCATTTATCACTCCCTCCACCTTTGGCTACTCCATGAATACCTAAGGTTAGGGGAAACTTGGATAGAGTTGGACTGGTGGTAACATAGATGGTTCCAGTCTGGGCTTCCCTCAGCAGACTAGGGAACTTTTTTTACACTTACTCCAGTGTAATGGTGACATAGGTAAGGAACTGCCAGCAGGATTTAGAAGAGTCCGTGGCACCAGGGATACCATTGCTGATGTCAGTGGATCCTGGCTGAAGTAAAGAATAGCAGAAGAATGAATATTTGTGCTTTATTGACTATGCAAAGGCATTTGACTGCATGGATCATAACAAGTTGTGGCTGACACTGAGAAGAATGGGAATCCCAGAGCACATGTGCTCGTGTGGAACCTATTCCTGGACCAGGAGGCTGTTGTGCAAACAGAGGATGATTTAAAATTGAGGCTGGAGTGTGTCAAGGTTGCATTCTCTCTCCATACCTTATTCATCTGTATGCTGAGCAAATTATTTGAGAAGCTGGACTCTGAGGAGGAGTGTGTCATCAGGGTTGGAGGGAAACTCATCGATAATCTGCATTATGCAGATGACACAATCTTGCTTGCTGAAAGTAAGGAGGACTTGAGGCACTTGTTGCAGACAATCAAGGAATGCAGCCTTCGGCATGGATTGCATCTCAGTATCAAATAAACAAAGATTCTTCCTGCTAGACTTACAGGCAACATCATGATGGATAGAGAGGAGATCAAAACTGTCAACAGCTTCATCTCGCTTAGATCCACAGTTAACACCCTTGGTACCAGAAATATGAAATAAAGAGATGCATTTCACAGGAAGGTCTGCAGTTAGGAACCTTTCCAAATTATTGAGGAGCAGTGATGTCAGTTTGAGGACTAGGTGCATCTGACTAGGGCCATCGTCTTTCTGATTACTTGCTATGCATCTGAGAACTGGGCAATGAATAAGGATGGCAGAAAAAGAATTGACACCTTTGAGCCATGGTGTTGGAGAAAAGCACTGATCATCCCATGGAATGCCAAGAGAACAGATTGTCTTGGAGAAGGTGCAGCTGGAGTGTTCTTTGGAGGCAAGACTTTGCCTCTCACACTTTGGGTGTGTTGCTCTGAGGGACTATTTCCTGGAGAGGGACATGATTCTGGGAAGGGTAGAGGGTCATCCAAGGAGAAAAAGACCCTCAACCAGGTGGACTGACACAGTGACTGCTGCAATGGGTGCTTGCGTGTCAGGAAGTGTGAGGATGGTGCAGGATAGAACAGGGTTCAGATCTTTTGTTCATAGGGTTGCTATGAGTTTTACTTGGCTCAATGGCACCTAACAACAACAGCAGTTAGCTATTGCTGTGTAACAAAGCACCTAAAAATATAGTGGCTTAGAATAATAGCATTTATTAGAATCTCTCCTATTCAGTGGATTAACCGGGCCCCTACGATGGTTCTCACAAAGGGTCTCCCATGGGGCTGGATGCTGGTGGAGACTGTAGCTAGTGCAGGACATGCTCAGCCGTGGTTGTGGGCAAGAATGACTCTCTTGACTTCTTCACTTGATTCAAGCTTTCCTCAGCATAGTGCTTAAGTCTCAGAGTACTTCATAAACAAATATTCTATAATGCTCTAGCTAAAGCTCCAAAAGTTCTTACAAAGTGAACTCGGAAGTCTCAGAGTCTCTTCTCCCATGTTCTGTTGACCAAAGAAGTCACTAGCACGAGTCTGGGTTCTATGAAGAGAGGAGTAGATGCCTCTTCTTGATTATCGATTGGCAAGATCACATTGTCGTAGAGAACGCAGGATGGAAATTTATAGTCATACATACATAATCAACACAGAAGAATAGTGTGTAAGACTGGAGGTAAGAAAGCAACTAGATTTCAAGAAAGTCAAATTCAATGGTGCCTAAGACAAGGTAATAGGGAAGGGAAAGTAGAAACTTATTTTAAAACTGTGTGTTTGGTTCAGTTAAGACTGCATGTGATGTGCTTTGTTTTATTTTGTTTTTGTTTTTTTTTTTACTGAAAGACCTAAATCAATAAAATATTGGCTCTCATTTGTTAGGTATGATATGGAGACTATGGCAAAGGCAGCCAGTTTTTTCTCTAAATACATTTAGTGAGGAACAATTCACTTGTACTAAAATGCATCCAATTAATGTGTCTTGTTAGGTGCCCTCCAGCTGACAGTGACTCATAGCAATCCCATGAAGAGCAGAGCCGAGCCCCTACCTCTCCTATAGGAAGTTCAAGATCTCCAACGTGCTCCAACCCACTGGGCGCAGAGTCCCTGTGGTAACCCATCTCCTGGAGGGTCTTCCTTTCTTCCACTGACTCTCTGTCCTTCCCAGCATGATGTCTTTTTTCCAAGACCAGTCTCTGCTGATTGCTGTTGTTGTTAGGTGCTGTCGAGGAGAGCAGGATCATAGCAACCATATGAACAACAGACCTGCACCCTGTCCTATCCTGTGCCATCTTCGTCATCTCTGACACACTTGAGCCCATTGTGGCAGTCATTGTGTTGGTCCATCTCGTTTTGGGGGCCTTCCTCTTTTTTCCTGACCCTCTATATTTTCAAGCATGCTGCTCTTTTCTAAGGAATAGCCTCTCCTAGCAACAAGTCTGAAGTATGAGAGATGAAACTTCACCATCTTTGCCTCCAAGGAGCTGTCAGCCCAAAGTATGTAAGAAAACATTTCATCATCCTTGCCTCTAAGGAGCGCTCTGGTTACACTTTGTCCAAAGATTTAAATGTAAAGTTTGATGGCTTTTGAGGCATACATATATCATTGCAATTAAGATACGGAGCATTTCTATCACCTCAAATAAACGGTTCCCCTGAGCCCCTTTGCACACAATCTCCAATTCCCAGGCACTTGTCAATTTGTTTCCTAGCACTGTAATTTAGTTTTCTATCTTCCAGAATTTCATATAAATGGAATTATACAATAAATGTATTTTTGTGTTTGGCTTTCAATCAGTGTACTATTTTTTAGATTGATTCTGTTGTTGTGGGTATTGTAATTCTTTTTTATTGCCAAGTAAATGTTTTATTGTAGAAATAGTGTACTTCATTGTAAAAATAGCTTATTCACTTCTCTATCAATGCTAGGTTGTTTCCTGTTTGGGTTCTAATGAACAGAACGGCTACAAAAATTCATGCATAATTCTTTGTGTGAATGTATACTTGTGTTTCTCTGTGGTTAGTTCCTCAGAATATAGTTGTTGAAAAACTGCCAACGTGGTCATCAGTGTATGAGAGTTCCAGTTGCTTCTCATCTTTTTTTTTTTTTAATTTAGGTTATTTTTCATTTCAATGAACATCTACAGAGATTTTGGGATTCCATTCATTCATTGTTGCACCCTTCTCCCCGCACAAACCCCTCCCCCCTCTTCTCATCTTTGTCAACACATGTGCTGAATTAATGAGTGTGTGGCTGTATCTGGTGATTATAATTTGTGTTTCCCGAAGTCCTTCTATATGTTGAACTTATTTTCAATTTAATGACAATTATTATAGTTTCTTTGATGAAGTGTCTCTTCAAAACCTTTGTTATTCTAAAAATGGAGTCATTTGCCTTATTGCATTTTCTGAGGTCATTACACATCCTAATACAAGAACTTTGTTAGATATGTACTGAAGTGTAGATATATTTCTTATAGACTGTCACTTCCTCTTCCTCCATTTTTTTCAGTGTTGAGTTTTTTTCTTCTGATAAAATCCTTGTTATCCATTTCTTTTTTTTTCTATATTTTATTAATTTTCATAAACATTTACAGAGATTTTGGGTTTCCATTCATTCATTGTTGCACCATTCTCTCTACCCTCCTCCCAGTTTGTTCTTGTCCAAATGCCACAGTGCTTGTCAAAGCCAGTTCTGATCAATCTTCTTTGTCAGTGTGTCCTTTGCCATGTTATCCATTTCTTGTATTCTACGTAGGAGATTGCTACCTATTCTTGGGTAGGGAAGATGTTTCTCCTATATTTTCTTTTAGATGTTTTATATGTCTACCTCTTCTATGTAAGACTGTGCTCCATTTTGAGTAAAGTGTTGTGGTTTGAATGACATAAGGGTGGAGATTCATTCCTGCCTCACTTCTTGCCTTACTCTAATGAATATTCAGCTATTCTTCCAGCATTGACCTTTCTGATTGAATTGGTAATTTTGGAGACAATCAATTAACCCTCCTTTCTGGTGTTTCCGTTTTATTCCAGTGACTTGTATGTTTATCTTTAGTCCAGTACCATGATCTTGATTGCTATTGCTTTATAATAAATCCAGAAAGCAGATAATGAAGACTTCTCTATTTAAAAAATACTTTTGCCACACTAGATATTTTCATTTCCCTATACGTTTTAAAATTTGATTGTCACTGTTTATTAAAAAATGTTCTGGCATTTCGATTGTTAGTGTTTAACCTGCAGAGCAATTAGGAGGAGAATTGACATTTTAACAATTTTAAGTTTTCTAATTTGTGAACATTGCATTTCTCTCTGCTTATTTAGATCTTTCACCAGAGATGACAAAACTGGCTATGAAATGAAAAGGACAGTAATGGATTTTCTTCAATGATTAAAAAATTTGTATTTGGTTGGTAATTTATTTTCTCTTTCATATGGCCTAGTGGTAAGGAGCTGCGCTGCCATCCCAAAGGCACACATTTCAAATCCACCACAGGAGAAAGATGCTCAATCTCTTCTCCTGGAATTAAACTGCCTCCAAAAACCTGCAGGAGGGTCAATGAAGAGTCGATTCCCACTCAACGGTATACAGCAGCAACAACAACAACAACAACAACAATATTATTAAAGTGCCAGCAACTATAGTACAACTCATAGCGACCCTATGAACAACAGTTCTGACCTCTGGCCTCCTCTGCACCATTCTTATCATCCTCGACACATTGAGTCCATTGCTGCAGACATTGGATCAGTCCACCTTGTTGAAGGAGGACCTGCCTCTCCTTTGATGACCCTCCTCCACCTTTCCAAGCATAAAGTCCATGTCTAAGGAATAGCCTCTCCTAACAACATGTCCAAAATTTGCGAGACAAAGTTTCACCACCTTTGCCTCCAAGGAACATTTTGGATGCACTTTCCCCAGGATCTATCTGTTCTTCTGTCCATTCATGGAATGCTCAGCGCTCTTCTCCAGCACCACAGCTCTCACACACATCAGTTTTTCTTCTGTGATCATAATTTCATTGTCCAGCTCCTGGATGCATAGCAGGCGACTGATAAGGCTATGGCTTAATTCAGGTGCACCTTGGTCTTTAAACTGACACCATTGCTCTTCAGGGCTCTAGAGGGATTCCTGACAGCAGACTTTTCCCAGTGCTATACGTCTCCCGATCTCCTGACTGCTGGTACCAAGGATGTTAACTGTGGATCCAACAAGATGAAACACTTGACAATTTCAATCTTTTCTTCGTGTAGCATGATGTTTTCTATTGGTCCAGTGGTAAGAAATTTTGTTTTCTTGGTGTTGAGAACTGCCGTCCTTGATACTCTGCAGCAAGCGCTTCAGGTCCTATTCACTTTCAGCAAGTGAGGTCATGTCATGTTCATAACACAGTCGTCGATGGCTCTTCCTCTGATCCTGATGCCACACTATTCTTCACAGAGTCCAGCTTCTTGAATGATTTGGTTCAGCATATAGAATGGATATGTATGGAGAAAGGTTCCAGCCCCTATGCACACCTTTCCCAGTTTTAAACCATGCAGTATTTATTTCCTTGCTTTCTTCAGACAACAGATTCTTGGTCTAGGTGTAGATTTCATATAAGAATAATTAGGTATTCTGGAATTCTCATTCTTTTTTAAAATAATTTTTTATTTTTTATTTTTTTTTTTTAACAGAGGTTTTGGATTTCCATTCATTCATTGCCACAATTTTCTCCCTTCCCACCCCTCCCCACCAGCTCACTTCCCCCTCCGAAGAGAGAAAAAAAAAAGAAAAAAAAATTCCTTCATTAGTATACAATTCCCACATCCCTTCCCCCCACCCCGAGTACACTTCTCTATGCAATCTTAATTCTGGATTCCTGTGCTAACCATAATACTCAATCATATATCACTTCTAATCTGTTCTTTCCCTCATCTGTTTCAATACAATATACATAATTTATCCAGTTTTTTCTGTCATACCCCCACCCTGATGTCAGACCCATTCTACAACAGTGGCACTTTGCAGTATTTGTCCCTTTGTGACTGAGATATTTCACTCAGCATAATGTCCTCCAGGGTCACCCACTTTGAATAATATTGCATGAGTTCCTTGTTTTTCAATGCTGCATAGTATTCCATTGTGTGGGTATACCACAGCTTCTCTATCCATTCGTTTGTTGATGGGCCCTTAGGCTGCTTCCAACTCTTTGCTATTGTAAACAAAGCTGCAATAAACATGGGTGTGCATATATCTGCTTGGATGGCAGACATGGTCTCTCCGGGGTATATTCCCAGTAATGGGATTGCTGGGTCAAATGGTATCTCTATTTGCAATTTTTTGAGAAAGCGCCACACTGCCTTCCACAATGGTTGCACCATCTTACATTCCCACCAACAGTGAATAAGAGTTCCAGTTTCTCCACATCCTCGCCAGCATTTATTGCTTGCTGTTCTGTTATATTTTGCTATTCTTACTGGGGTGAGATGATATCTCATAGTTGTTTTGATTTGCATCTCTCTTAGAGCTAGGGACTTTGAACATTTCTTCATGTGCTTGTTGGCCATCTGAATGTCTTCTTCGGTGAAGTGGGAATTCCCATTCTTTTCAAGAGTCACCTTGGCTTGTTAAATTTAGGAAATTTATAGAAAATACAAAACTTGTGATGTTAATGAAGGCACTAATCAGAACTTGGAGTTCGACTCCTTTTAACTCATGAAAAGTCTAAAATATCTGATAAAGATGAAATTTCACTAACCAAATATTGCCATGAAAAGTCTTTTGGGCTTTACTTTCATAAATAGATAGAATGCATGTACTTGAATACTTAAAATTGCATTCATGTAAATGCTCCTTTTATGCCCTTTTAAATGTTTGTTCTTTTGACAAAGTTAACTATTATTTTACTTTTTATCTTTGGTTATATTTTAGGAAATTATGTTATTACATTTTTAAAATAAACTTGACTCTAATAGTAACATTTCTTTAATTAAAAAAATCTGAACTAAAGAGAGTTTATATCTGGAAATAGAAATCCCTTTTTTAGAATGTTTTCTACTTTGACATTTTTTAAGATGATGTGAAAAATCCTTAGACTTTCTGCAGCCATGTTTTATAAGTATTACAAGTTTTATACAGTATTATAGTGTTATATGTAGTATACATGTGAAACTATAGACATGTGAACACACCATAAAACATTAAGTAACTAACACTGTGGCTCTTTACTCTTTTTTTTTTTTGTTAACTTATAAAACAGTATTTGTACAGTAATAGTTCATAGTTTGACTAATATTTTTTTTTAACTTGGGGAGGAATTTACTTAGTGGGTTATGAGTTCTTCTGTGTGGATTTTTCATCCTTTTCCTAACTTGGTCCCAGGCCATCCCACTTTGTTATTTTAAGGATGTAGCACAATGGCTTAAGGATTTGCTCTTTGAGTTACTTGATAAAGAAGCATAGTCTTATTGTGTTGCTTTGGGCATTTTAGCTGTTAGCCTCTTTGTAAAATAGGGCTAATACTTAACCTTGGAATGTTTTGATTCTTGAAAAAGGTAAGTAGAGTTGAAAGCTTTTAATGGTTCTTGATAAGCAGGGAATGTTGTTTTGGTCCACCCCCCCCCCCATACTAGGAATATGTTGTTGTTGTTGTTGTTATGTGCTATCAAGTTGGAACAGCCTCATAGCTGATCCCCCAGCAGGTTCTCAGAGACTTTAGATTGCACAGGAAGAGATTACCCATCTTCCACCTACCCAGAAGAGCCACTGGTGGGTTCAAACTGCATGCCTTTAGTTTGGCAACTTCTTTTTTGAAAATTTTGTTTATTTTTCTTTCATTTTTTTTGTGTTTTAAAATTTTATTATTATTAATTTTAATGAAAATTTACAGAGATTTTAGATTTCCATTCCTTCATTGTTGCACTTTTCTCCCTGCCCACCCCACTCTTCCAGTTCGTTCTTCTTTTTGAAGAGTAAAATAAAAATTCTTTCATTATTACACAGTCCCTCCCCCCAAGCCCACTCCACTATGCAGCCTTTGTTCTGAACTCCTGTCATGACAATAATACCTAGTCATATATCCCTTTTAAATAGTTCTCTCTCTCATCCGTTTCGATGCAGTATACATTATTTAGCCCATCTTTCTCAGTCTCCCCCCAACCCTAATTTCAGTCCTGTTTTACAACAGTGGCACAAGGCAGTATTTGTCCTTTTGCATCTGAGATGTTTCACTCAGCATAATGTCCTCTAGGATCACCCATTTTGAATAGTATTTCATGAGTTCCTTGTTTTTCAATGCAGCATAGTATTCCATTCTCTATCCGTTCATTTGTTTTATTGTGATTTTGAAGAAAGTTTACAGAAAAGTTGACTTTCCATTCATTCATTGTTGTCCATTTTGCTCCCTGCCCCCTCCCCTGCTCCCCCCGCCAGATCACTCTTTTTTTAACCACTAATCCATCAATGTTCCCTTACAATATAGTATTAACAATATACTATGTTTACATTATTTAGAATAAAGTATGAGGATAGGAAGAGCAGTATCAAATACATACAAATGAGAAAAGAGGAATGAAAACAGTGGTTTAAAGCTATATTGTTCCATGTCATGAAATGTAAAATTTGGCTCCTGTTGTCTAGTGGCTTATATTTAAAGAAAACAAAAGAAATGAAACAATAATTCATACACATATTTTATATTGCTATAGATTTGTCTATTTTTATGTTAATTGTGATTTGGGTGAGAGTTTATAGGGAAATGTATGTATATTTTATTGTCTGACTTTTGTTGTGGTTTGTACATGTGTTTTTACACACACGCATTTCCATATCACCAGTTCTATTTAAACCTACAGTCTTCTCACTACAGGTGTTATTCTATTGTGTCTACAAAACAGCCACCTGAACTCATTTCTTATTTTCCTTCCTTCCTTAAGGTATAACTAATACACATTAAAATATATGTACATTAATTATTCAGTTTGACAAATTTTGACAATTGTAGACACTCCTTTAGCAGTCAAAACTTAGAATATATCTGTCACTCTAGGAAATTTTCTTCATTCTCTTTGCAGTTTTCCTTTCTAATAGCCATCATTTCCTTATTTTATCAGTATAGATTATTTTTCCTTTGAATTAACATATAATTATTAATTAATATGTAATATATTAATGTAGTCTGTATTCTTTTATGTTGTTCATTTTACTTGGATTTACAATCAACATCCACGAAACCAGCCGTCAAAAAATTTAAGTTACAGGAGTCCAAAATGAAGGCTGCACAGTGGAGTAGACTTGAGGGGAGGGATTGCATAACAATGGAAGAGTTTTTTCTTTTACTTTTCAAGAAGAGTGAAGGCAGGGAGGGGGTAGCCAGGGAGAAAAGTGCAACATTGAATGGCTGGAAACTCTAAGTCTCTGTAAACTTTCATTAAAATTAATTTTTAAAAATGCTGTCTGTGGAAAACCCTGAGAAAAAAAATCAAATGACATATTGCATTGGACAAAAGATATGCAGCAAAAGACCTTTCTAAAGTGTTAAAAAGCCAAGATGTCATTATGAGGACTAAGGTACACCTGACATTTTCAGTTGTGTAACAGATATGTAAAAGTTGCACTGTGAATTAAGGAAGACTGAAGAAGAATTGATGCCTCTGTGTTATATTATTGGTGAATAGTGGTGACTATATATATGGACCAACAGAAGAAGGAACAAGTCTGCCTGGGCAGTACTGCCAGAATACTCTTTGGAATTGAGGATGGCAAAATTTATGTTCTTTGGGCATCTTATCAGAAGGGACCAGCCCCTGGAGAAAGAGCATGCTAGGAGAAGTAGAAAGTCAGCAAAAACCAGGAAGAATGTCAAGAACGTAGTGGCTGCAACAGTGAACTCAAGCAGAGCATTTGTGAGGATGGTGCAAACCTGGAGAGGGTTTCATTCTGGTGTGTTTGTAGGAACCAACCTGATGGCCCCTAACAGCAGCAGCTGACTGTGCCTCTTTGCAAAACTCTCTCAGTGACTTTTCCTTGTATTTAAAAATGAAATACAAAATATTTGCTTTGCGTATTCAAAGCTAGCTACCATATGGTCCCAACTTTCTTTTCTTGTCTTAACTTGAACACAACTCCCCTGTATGTGTTGTAACGGACTGTGTTTATTTGTTCCTCCCCTCCCCCTCTCCTGAGTGCCTTTTCTCATGCAAAGCCTTCTATTTGGTTATATATCTTCCCTGATCCCCATATCCAGCTATTCAAACCTTAAGCACTCTTTTGAAGTTCATCCATGAAGATTTTCCTAGGTCTCTTGAGGTAAATCTCAAACTCTTTTCTGCCTTCATACCATGATCATCATCTATTAAATATTAAGGATTTCTCCTTTCTTTTCTGATACCATCTTTCACCTCCATCACTAGAATCACTGTCCTCCACCAAAACCTGTCATGCATATTTTAATACTCCATTGTATATTACAATGCAAGGAACCCTGGAGTCAGACATTGTGGACTGGAAACCTCGTTCTACTACCTAGTGACCATGGGCAAATTAATTAACTTCTCTGGGCCTCAGTTTCTTCTTCTGTAAAAGGGAGTTACAAAGGACATAAAATAGTTACTACCTTTTAAAGATTCAATGAATACTGCCTACTATTATTATTATTTTATTAAATATTATTTTAAGATATCTTTTTCTAACTTGTTCTTACAAATGCCTTAGACTAAGATTTTCTTAGTATATACCAAACTAGTAGCAGTAATTTTGCTGATGTGAGAGTTGATGATACTTTGGGAAGTGGTATGGAAATTATTTAAAGTAGTTCTGGGGTTTGTGTTCTTCTTACCTCATAGTTGGTCTTAGTTTATTTTACATATAAACACGATGATGCCATTACTCTTGTCTTAATTCAACAAAACATCTGAATAAGTGAATGGCATTTGTATCTTTGTAATGGTATCTTCCTTTATCTCAAATTTTATTTGTAAGGTGACTCTTTCTAAATATTATTAGTCATTCTCTGATTTAGAAGTTTATATATTTGCCACAATTTTAAAATTCATACATATCTTTAAGTCTTTTTTCTTTTTAAAGGCTTTCTAATACTTGGTCATAGGGAGCTCTGATTCTATTAACCAAGAAATTTGATGAACTCTTCTTACTTAATGTGCACAGAGTTATAACTGTTTAAGGAGGAATAATAGGGAGGTGAAAGCTCTTATGGCCTAGAGGTAAGAAGCCACACTGTAATCCCAAAGGTGTGTTGTTCGAATCCACAGCTACTCTTCAGAAAAAGGTTGGTGTCCTCCTGTGTGATTTACTGCCTCTGAAAACCCACTGGAGGGTCACCTATGAGATGGTTCCAAATTGACAGTACACAGCAAAACAACTGTCTATTATTTTGGATTGTTTCTTTTCGGCTTTGTACTAATATGCATCAGAACTGCTTTTGTCTCATGTGTCAGCAGGAATAGGCAACTTTGCTTCTCTTTCCAGTATTTATGCATATTGTGAAAGACTTTTACTGTTACCACAAACCTAGTTTCTCTACCAGCTTTCACTAGGCAAAGACGTGGTGTGACCTTTCACTCCAGGCAGAGGACTGGAGTGCTGGTTTTCTTAGATATAGGTCCTGGGCCCTCAGAGCGTCACCCAGCAGCACACCTGACTAGCGCCCGTGTTTGTTTTTACAACAGCACAGCAATGTTAAATTGACCTTTCCAGGCACCATGCTCGAGGAAGTTGGAGCACATCCATTCTAACCAGCTGTGTGTGGTGTCAGAGTGGAACAATAATTCAGGGATGCAAAGTATGCCTCGCCTTCGTTTCCTGAAATTGTGCATTGATTTCTTTGGTCAATAGAATATTTCAAGTGAATGAAGCACTATTCTATTTTTGGTCTTTGTTTTTTAAGGGTTGAGGGCAAAGACTTCTTTAAGAAGCAAATAACTCCTCTGCAAATTAGAATTTGCCTACAGTGAAATATGCACATATATTGTAGAAACTGTCATTAATGAGCCTCCCAGTTTCATGATTGTCAGATTGTTTCTTTTCATTGCAGCTTGATTACTTACATTTATTTTTATGGCCTTTCTAACCACAGCTTTCTGTCTGAGAACACTTTTTCATGAGTATTTCCAATACCCAGCAATTCTAAGTAGATGAAACGAGGTATGTTCAAAGAGATGATTTCTCTTTTTCTTTGGACTGAATGTAATTTGTAGCTTCAAAAATTAGGGTTAACACTAGGCCTTTTATTTTTTTTTCCTTAGTGAATTCTTAGTAGTGTTGATGCTCTTCAAAGAATTCTTTCACTTGGACTATAATATAAATGAATAAATACCAAACCCTTCTGCTGTGGAGTCTCACGGTGACCATCAGCTTTCTGAAGCTGCAGATCTTAGTGTGAGGAAGTTGTTTACCTTTCTCCTGAGGAGCTGCTGGTGGTTGGGACTGCTGACCTTCTGCTTAGAGGCCCAGCCCTTAACCTGTTACACAGCAGGACTCCTTTTACTAGCGTGAAGGCAAGAGACTTGGGAGCACCTGAGAAGTGTCCAAAGAAACCTATCGCTTCCCACTTACTTCACGAATCAGTGTGGAGGTTTCTCAGACTGTTAGCATGGCACACCTGAGATGCTGGCTTTTCCTTTTCTGACCTGGAATAGGTTTGATGAGAGTCTAGATGGAAAAAAGTACAGTGGTTACTTCTTAATTACTAATTGCTCCTGAGGATTGCTCATTACTCTTTGGGAAGCTTGTTCCTTCCATAGTGATGGGTAAATCACACACTTGAGGATTCTGCTTGCCTGTGTGTTAGTAAGACTCCTTCGTCCTAACCCTTCATGCCTTTGTGCCATCTCCCTGACGATGACCAGCCAGCTCTCGACAGGCAGTCACACGGGCGTTGTCGGATGGAATGAGCGTCAGCTGGAGTGATGAAAAATACCTCTTTGTCTTTTGCACCATGTAGGGTCTCCCCAAGAACGTCATGCTTTGAATAAGGGACAACATAACATGCATCCTTTATTAGTGATCTTGAGGAATCTAAACAGAAAATTATTGGATATTCTTTCCTTTAGCAGACTGGGTTTTATTATTATGATTTGCATTTTTGCTTTTGCGAAGTGAGAGCAGGAATAAGATGATGTGCCAGCTGTGCTCTGTTGTGGACCGTTTGCTGCCTTTCCAACCGCTGTGGAGATGAGACATGCTCACTCCTGCTGCCTTTTGTTAGAACCTGGTTAAACACAGGAAGGGGGTGGGCAGGAGCACCTTGGTGGCAATTATGTCTCTCCTGGAGGCAACCATATGTCATAGTCATAGTATTTTGTGTTTGAAGCAATAGTTGCCTAAGAACAAAGGGCCCTGCATTTGGTGGAAAAGTCCCACCTGGGTAAGTTTCCCAACCCAACCTCAGTTTAAAGGCCTTTGTTCTGGGTAGGAGCAGGTGTGACAAAGGTGCCAGACTTCTCTTTGCCTGACTTTCCTTCCTTCCTCCCTTCCTTCCTCCCTCCCTCCCTCCCTCCCTCCCTTCCTTCCTTCCTTCCTTCCTTCCTTCCTTTCTTCCTTCCTTCCTTCTCTCCCTCTCCCTCCCTCCCTGTCCCTTCCTTCTTTCCCCTTTCTATACTTCTATTCAGCACTTTTTAGCCTAAAGATCCATTATGCCCTCATGAAACCTATCAGTTCACTTCATGACCAGTTTCTTCTCTCTTCTGACCAGATGTAAAAGCTGTTGGCTGGATGCAGCATCCTGGCTCTGAGAACACTGGCAATGCAGCTCTGCCCTGAACAGCTGCCACAGAGCTGCGGAGCAGCACGGCGATTGCTGGGGCCCTGCTGTGTGAGGCAGCCTTCTACTCAGCACTGACACTTTATGCTGGTGATTAGGAGAATTTGGCATGTGGGAGTAAGGTTCTGTGACCTTGTATCTTGTCAGAAAATACACAGCATTGCATTTTTATGTTGTACACTTAATGCACAGCCCTACCACAAATGCTTGCAAGGAGAGCCAATTTCAAACTGAAGAGGAAAGAAAAAAATTATGATGCTATTTAAACTGAGCAATTCCCTTAGAGGTAGTAGATTAGAACAGAGTAAAAACAGACAAGCCAGTGCTAAAATGGTTGACCCTAGAGTCTCTCTGTCCAACCTTTCTTAGAATACTTGCACTTGAGTTAATAGTAGATGTTTGCTTATAGAATCAGGATAATTGAGTGCTATAATCTTTTCAAGTTTTCCTGTTGGAGATGGGGAGAGAACATATTATTTGATTCAAGTTTCATTATTAAAATTGCCCATCACATGCTCAGCACACTATGTTATACGTTAAAGATTTAAAATATAATGTTCTTACGTTTCCCAAGGACTTTTACTGTGAACCTATATTCTGAATGGGGAAAAGTTTAAATGAGACTTCTAATTGTATGGTAGTAGTTCTAATTTTATGAGATTGTTTCTGGATAGCATTGGATCCTCTACCTGACATCGTAATTTAGCCCATGGACTTCTCAACATTTAAGCTGTCTATTTAAATGGTAAATGGAAGCTTCAGGAAATAATTTACTAGTGAAGGCTCTGGAGCACAGTAGTGCTTTCAGCCTCTGAGAACGCACTGGAGGATCAGCTTGAGTCAGTTCCAACTGACTCAAGTTTAAGTTTGATACATATTGTTCAATGGAATTGGTTACCTTTTTCACAGTACACCCTTATTTTACATTCTGGTTGTTCTGTTTTCATTATTCTTGTTTCCTTGCCCATCCCCTCTCAACCTTTTCATCTTAATAATTTGGTTTCAAATAAACTTTCCCTTCCTCCCCTTTCTATCTTTATTTCTTCTTGTTTTGAATATATAAGGAGCATAGTGTTCACGGATGATATTATTTATTGTATGAGCCACTCTCATATATTTGAAAGGTGACCTCCAGAATTATTTTTCATTCTATTTGCAAGGTAATCTCAGAGCACTAGGTACCCTGGGAGTTCCATCAGTCTCTGCTGGTCTCAGTAGGTGAAACATTTTAAGAAAGATTCTGAGTTTTGTTCTACACTTTTCTCTCATTCTATCTGAGACTCTACTGTGGCTCCATTCAGAACGATTGAGAGTGGTCACCAGGTGACACCTCATCCTTCTGGTCTCTGCATGACCAGAAGGTAAGGCTGTGGCTCATGTGGTCAGTTGCTGTAGACTAGTTTCTTTCTTTCTTCCTTTTACTTTTTTTAGATAACCACATTAAGCTTTTAAAACTCCAGATGCTACTTACCAAGTAGGATGTAAAAAATAAACTTTGTAGATTTTATATTGGAGCAGGATATGACAGGGTTCAGATCTATTGTTGACAGGGTCACTCTGAGTTGTACTTGACGGCACCTAACACCAATTAATCACAATGTCAAGGGAACACTATTTTCTTTTTCTTTTTTGAGATAAACTCTCAGCGCTATACTCTTTAAAAAAAGTCATTGGGAGAATAGGAGATGATAGGTTTGCTAGCATCACTGCCTTAAATGAAAAAAAAAAATCCGGTGATAGATTCTCCATACTAAGAAGGTAGATATGAGAACCTTTAAAAAGGGATAATTGAAAGTATTAGAGATGGTGATAGTGCCTGCCAAAAATGAGGATGTAATCAATGCTATTAAATTGTGAAGTTAAAAAGAGCTGAAAAATTTGGCAAACTATATGCTGTATATAATTTATTACCACAAACTTTTTTTTTAAGTAGATCTAATGTGATAATTTTAAAGGGACAATTAAAGGACCTCTCGAGTGATAGCTTTTACAGGGAAAGTATAACTTAGCTAGAGTCCTCTTCATTGATAATGATCGTTTATGAACTTACCTGAAAATCTTAGTATACTAATTGCAAAGACACTTTGGTAGTGTAGTGATGAAGCACTGAGCTGTTGCCTGTTCGTGCCCATCAAGGAACCGCACCAGAGGCAAGACTTAGCCTTATGCTCCCTTAATGATTATAGCCTACAAATTCTAATGGGCAACTCTGCTCTGCTGTAGAGGGTTGCTATGAGTCAGAAATTCACTTACAGGCATACAGCAACATGCACACTTGAGGGCACTGGAGCAAATGGCAGCATTTGGCAGCTCCTAGTGCTCAGAGAGACTTGGTTCCTGCATTCATTTAGAAGGGTCTATTGTAAGTCTTTATCCACCCCCCGCCCCCCCAGTGAGTATTGACTGACAACTGATGACATTTTCATTTTCATGTTTAGAATAAGAGCTATTTTAATATACATTTTAAAAAAGTAAAATTGGGCAGTGAATAAGGAAAACCAAAGAAACAATCCTATCTTGGAAGGAGTGCAGCTAAACAGGTCCTTAGACGAGGATAGTGAGAATTAAAGGCAAGTACAAAATTAGGCACTGTTGCATTCTCTTGTACCTAGGGTCGCTTTAAGTAGGATCCAACTCAGCGACACCTTGCAATAATAGTAATAGTAGTAGTAGTAGTTGTTGTTGTTATTATGTGCCTTCGAGTCGTTTCTGACTCATAGCGACCCTATGCACAACAGCCCTAAACCCTGCTCTATCCTGCTGCCAACCGCACTTCCTCTGACACACCCATCCCTATTACCCCAGTCACCGAATCAATCCCTCTCATAGAGGATCTTCCCCTCCTGCGCCGTCCCTCCACCCTACCAAGCATGATGTCCCTCTCCAAGGACCCGTCCCTCCTGGCAACATGTCCAAAGTATGTCAGATGAAGCCCCAGAATCCTTGCCTCCAAGGAGTAACTTGGTTTAATCCTCTCCAAGATGAATTTGTTTGTTTTCCTGGCAGTCCATGGTACATTCAGTACTCTTCTCCAGCACCACAGCTCAAAAGCATCCACTCTCCTTCTGTCCTCCGTAGTCATTGTCCAACTCTCTGATGCTTAACAAGCGATTGCAAATACCATGGCCTGTATCAGGTGCACCTTAGTCTCCAGAGAGACAATGTTGCTCCTGAGTACTTTAGAGAGGTCCCTAACAGCAGACTTTCCCATTGCGATATGCTTTTTGATTTCCTGACTGCTGGTGCCAAGAGTGTTGACTGTAGAGCCGAGCAAATTGAAGCTGTGAACAATCTCAATCTCTTCGTCATCCATCCTGACGCTGCCAATTGGTCCAGTGGTGAGAATCTTTGTCTTCTTGACATTGAGCCTCAGTCATAGTAGTAGTAATAATAATAACAACAATAACAACTGCTATAGTGTATCCTTAACACCAGAATTAATTTTCTTAGTAGAAACCTTAAACAGTACAAATAATGAAAATTAACCCCCCCCTACCCAACAGATAATGAGAAAATAAAGGGGAAGAAAAAGAAGGCCATGAACTTTGGAACCAACCAGACATGAAAAACATGTATTGAGCATTTGTATTTTACATAATATGCGAAGAGATTTACATGATAAGTAACTATATTAAACAAAATGCAAACTCACTACCGTTGAGCAGATTCTAACTAATAGCAAATTTATGAAATAGAGAACAGTCACCCAGGGTTTTTGAGGTTATAAATCTGTATGGGAGCAGACTGCCACATATTTTTCTTTCGACACCTTTCAGTTAGCAGCAGAATGTTTTAACCATTATACTACCAGGATGCCTTATACATGGATGGATCTATAGTTATATGTAAAGGTATGTGTGATCTAATGACCATCTTTTGCTTTATTTTTAAAGCTCAGTGCTCTGCTAAAAAATTTGAGCTATTATCATTATTAATAACATCCCAAAGGAGCTCTGGTGGCATTATGTATTCCATGCTGTTGCTGTGTTGTTAACTGAAATGTCAGTGGCTCGAATCTATCAGCTTTTCTGTGGGAGAAAGACGGGCAGTCTTTTCCTGTAATGATTTCTGGCCTCAGACAATCTGTGGAGGGTCACTATGAATTGGGATTGACTCCAGGGCAATGGGTAATAACATCACTTCCTCTCAGTGACAGCTTCTCTCAACACATTTTAGCAGAAAATTGTCTTTGCATAAAAACATCCTTTTTGTTTACTCTTTTACCATCTTTTTTCCTCAATTTAACAGTATTTTGTAAGTATTTTGCCATAACTAAATAGAATAGGCACAGAATATTTTTTGTAGGTTGAAACATATTTTAAGTCAGCCTTGTACTAATGGTTATGGAGGATTTCCTCCTGTGTTTTCTCTATAAACACCGATGTGTGGATTCTCATGATTAAGTCTGTACATTGTTACGCTTTTACTTTTTCCTTAGGATAACTTCTTAGATATAGAAATGTAAGACAAAAGAAATGTGACAATTTAAGCTCTCGGTTCCTATTACTAATTTCCTCTGGGAATTTGTATACTTGGCATATATTTTACAAATACCTTGCAAATTTAGGATACATAGAAGGCAGTACTATCATTCATATTCTCCTGTTTATGTAGAAAAAAAATAACTTTAAGCTCTATTTAATCCCCCCCGCCCCCCTTCTATCAAGGAAGGGTGCCTGGGAATGAAGCCTGCTGCTCTGCTTGCTTGGGGTGGTTCCCAGGTGGGTGCTTGGGGCCAGTAACAGGCTGTGATCTTAAGAAGTCTAATTGAGCTCAGACTGTCCCAGCCCTCTTTTATGGTCACAGACCATGCTGCCGAGCCCATCCAACCACCTCACAAATCTTGGGCAGCAGACTCCAGGGAGAACTGGTAGTTTGAAGAACACAAAAAGGTTTGTCAACGGCCTGATAAACAGCTCATTTGAGAAACTCACATACTGTCAGTAGGTAAGTAGGCGTATGTTACTCCTGCCTATAAATCTCCTTTCTGGGTAGCACATTCATCCCCTGGGAATGGTGATAGGTAAGCTGTTAGAAAAGAAGCTGGAGTTCTATGGTGATCCAGTGCATTTCTTTACTGATTGTTCTGGGTAGGCTTGTCCATCATGCTAGAGAGCTGAGGGATGTTAGTTCTCCTGGGAAACCATCCCTGGGAAGACAGTTGTTGATATATTTAGCCTTTCATATTCGCATTTAAAGGTACCCAGGCAGCTATGTCATAGTGAAAAGTACCTGTGGTTAACTCTGATTTAGTCTGTTGTTTGAAGTGTTCCTTTCTAATTTTATTCTATCAAATTTATTCCATGAAATTGCAGTCTCACATCCACATCCACCTACCCCTCCCCACACACCTCATACCTTCATTTATACAATATTACTATTCACCTTACGTATTTTTTCTTCTTATTCCTTCCATTCTTCCTCCTTCCATTTCTGTATCTATCTTATCACTTGACTTTCCGTTAGACTGAGACCATAACCATCAGTGGAAGGTGGTTTCTGGAGTATTCAAGGAGTTCTTTACTAGCACAACCCTTAGGGGCTTTGTGTGAAGCATATGCTTTGTAATATGAATGCTCTGAACATAAGGGGAAAAGACTTGGCAATTATGTGTGCAAAGGTATTAGCTGATTTCTATTTAAGAGACTTAGAAATATGTCATCCTGAAATATCGAACTGAATTTTTACTGCATGTGTATTTTTCTACACAGAGGATGAATGTTATTTTAGTAGACTGACAAGCAGATTGATTGGTTATTCATTGCAAACTATGCTCTGACTGGAGTGTTCTGCTCTTCTCCTTCAGTGAAGCCTGGAGATGTTTATGTGCTAAGGAATCCAGTTACAGTTCTGAAATTGGCCAGAACATCATAGCTACACTTTTAAAGAATTTATATTCATACATAGTGAAGGTATGCAAAGCAGTGGCTATGGGGAGAAATTACTTGATTAATACTTAGTTCTGATTGGAATTCATCCTTCTTTACTGTATGTTTTCCTTTAAGTTGATTTTCATTGTATTATTGCTTTTGACATGGATCTTCTTCCTGCATATCCATCTATATCATCTTTTGAAAAGATCACTTTTCTTCATTTATACAAATGTTCCTTCTCTCTGCATGCATTTGTTCCTGTTCCTTCTCTCTGCATACATTTGTTCCTATGTTCCCAAAATAGCTGTGTAGACTATTCCACCAAGACATAGAGTGCCTAGGAGAAAGTCCTTTAGTACTCAAATATTCATCCTCAGATTACCTGTACCCTAGTCTCTAGACCATGGGAATATGGTACTCTAATTGCCAAAGGAAAATGAAAGTAGCACATGGAATTAAGGCTGTTAATCTCCTGACTTTAAAACAAATTGCCTTGAACTACCCTGGTGGGCTTGTTGTAATTGCAAAGGTATTTTTATGGGAGAGGAGGACAGAAGAAGAGATGAGTGTGATGTGATCTGAGAAGAACTCAACCTGCTCTTGCTGGCTTTGAAGATGAAGGAAGAATATAATGAGTCAAGGAATGTGGGTGACATTTAGAAGCTGGAAAGGACAAAGAAACGGCTTCTCTCGAGCCTCTAGAAAGGACCTTAGTCCTGCTGACAAATGACTCAGTGGGATTCATTTTAAACTTCTAGGTATTATGATGAACCTGTGTTATTTTAAACACTAAACTTATAATAATGGGAGAAGAATTAGCAGTCTCCTCCCTTCTGCCTCTGAAAACCCACTGGAAGGTTGGCTATGGCTTGGTTCTGACTCTGGTACACAGCAACAACAGACTGATGGTAACTTGTTCCAGCGGCAGCAGAAAAGGAATACAATACCTTATACATAACCTATTCTATATTCTATCCTGTCACCCATCTGTCAAGTTGTCAGACTGGGTTACCTTGTATGTTGCTATGAGGTCGGAAGCTGGACTACTGGTATTTCAAATACCATCAGTCAACATAGTGGACAGGTTTCAGTGTAGCTTCTAGGTTATGAACAACAACCTGATGATCTATTTCTAAAAATTAGCCTCTGAAAACCCTGTACATCACAATGCAATATTGTCTAATGTAGTGGTAAAGGATGCACCCACTAGCTTGGAAAGCTCTCAGAATACACTGTGGATTCAACAGTGAACTTGAACACACACCCATGATCAATGAGAATTGACCAGGGCAACATTTTGTTGTTTTGTACGTGGGTCAACATAAGCACGAGTTAACTCATTGGCAGCCAACAACATTTTTATTGGAGTATTCAGTTTCTCACTTTTTCTGATTTTTTTGAATAGCCAGCCTATTATTCCAATGACTAGGGATGACAGAAAGAGAATTGATGCCTTTGAGCTGTGGTGCTGGAGAAGAGTGTTGAATATATTGACTGCTAGGAGAATAAACGAGATTGTCCTGAAGAAGGTGAAACCAGGCTGCTCCCTGGAGGCAAGGATTCTGAAGCTCTGTCTGATAGACTTTGGGCATGTTGCAAGGAGGGACCAGTTTTTGGAGAGGGACATCATGCTTGGGAGAGTGGAGGGACAGCACAGGAGAGGAAGACTCTAGATGAGATGGATTGATTAATTCACTGGAGCAATGGGGGTAGGTGTGTCTGAGACAATAAGGTTGGCACAGGATAGAGCAGGGCTTGGGGCTCTAGTACGTAGGGTCGCTATGAGTCGCAGGTGGCTCAGTGGCACATAACAACATTATTCCTTGATCCAAACATGTTGTTGTTATGTCCTGTTGAGTTGGACCCACTTCATAGATGACCCCTCAGCAGGATTTTAGAAACAGTGAATCACCAAGGAGGAGATTACCCATCTTTCTCCCAAGGAGTAGCTAGCTGGTTGTTTGAACGGTGTGCCTTTGAGTTGACAGCAGAGTTGCCAGTAAGCCATCATGTAGCAGCTCAAGTATGTTAGAGATTCGTTCTCTTTTAAAGTAAAGATGTGGGGGTGGACAATTCCAAAGCCGGTGTGACGCCACAAAATTATTAAGAACGGCAGCTCTTTTTGCCACTGGCTTCCATCCGCATGGCCACAGGACTGTTGTTAGAGCTCCAGCCATCATTTTCCTCCCAGATGTGAAGAAGGCAAAGGATCTCTTCATACCAGGCGTCTTTCCCTTTCGACAGGGCTTTTCTGGACATTTCGCCCAAAACATTACACTTCTGTCTCACTAAGGAAATACTGGAAAGCTAGGTTTGTGGCCTCCCAGAATGAAATTGGCATCGATGCTGTGTAGTTAACTAGCAGTTTTTACTTTGATTTCTCTTCTTACCCTCCATATGCCTTTGCACTTACCATTTGCTGTAAAGGCAGCCAGGCTTACTAGGCTTCTTATATAACCTTCCAGAAATACCCTTGCATAAGACATGCACATGCATATGCATTTTCTCCTGCTCTTCTTTTGCACAAAAGAGAGTTTACTATCTATATTTTTATATATTTTAAGAATTTTTGCTTTTTAAAACTCTATACAGACTATCATATCTAGATCAGCTCTGTTCTTTTTTAAACAGCATTCCAGTATTCCCTTATATAACTTTACCATGCTTTATTGAAGTACTATTCTACTGATGACTTTTAGATTGTTTTTGGGGTTTGGATATGATAAGTCTCTGTGAATGTGCACAAGTATATTCATAGTACAGATTTCTAAAAGTGAAAGTGATGGATCAGCGTGTGGATTTAAAATATTGGTGAATAATGTAAAACTACTCTCCAAAGAGACCAGCCAATTATTGATTGTCTGTTTTATAGCCTCTTTCCACGCTAAATTATAGCTTGGTTTTCAGTGAAGTGGAAAGTTAAAGACTCTAAGAGACAGATATCAAACAGTGTGCCCCTCTCTCTCTATTCCCCATTTCCTACAATACCACCGCTGTTGAGTGATTGTCAGCTGTCCAGATGATGCTGCATCTTCCAGCCTATGTGGCTCCTTTGGCCATGAGCAAAGTGCCCATGCTTTGTGTCCTGGCATCTGTGGGCATGACAGTAAGGAGAGCAGAAGGGAGAGAAAGCGGATGACATAAAGCCTGGGCTTTTACCTCATTTCTAGACTGGTAGATGTACAAACAGAATATTTAGTTTGTATGCATGCTTCTGCTGTCAGAGACCTCTCCAAAGTACAGAAGAGCAACGATGTCAGTCTGGAGACTAAAGTGTGCTTGATATAGGCCATGGTCTTTGCAATCACTTGCTATGCATCAGAGCTGGACAATGACTAAGGATGATAGAAGGAGAATTGATGCATTTGAGCCATGTCGTTGGAGAAGAGTACTGAATATACCATGGACTGCTAAGAGAAAAATAGGTTCATCCTGGAGAGGATCAGACCAGGCTGCTCCTTGGACACAAGGATTCTGAAGCTTCATCTGACATTCTTTGGACATGTTGCAAGGAGGGACCAGTCCTTGGAGAGGGACGTCATGCTTGGGAAGGTGGCGGACAGAGCAGGACAGGAAGCCCCTCTATGAGGTGGATTGATTCAGTGACTAAGGAAATGGGGACAATGAGATTGGCACAGAATAGAGCAGCATTTAGGGCTGTTGTACATAGTCACTATGAGTCGCAAGCGACTCATTGGCACCTAACAACAACATGCACGCTTTCTGCCTATGATTATTCTTCTGTTTTGGAAATATATACCTTATCTCTAGAAAGGACACAAGACGTTGGCATCACTGGATTTTTCAGTGATGATAAGATACATGTCCCATGAGAAGAAGAAGTCATATATTACTTTCAGACACCTTAGATTTCACATAGGACTTTCTCTTCTTCCCCTGTCCCCACGGAACCATGGGACATTATCAGCAATGTGGATAAATGCTGCTTCTCACACTTACAAATTCCATTGAATAAGAAACTTTTAGAGATGACAGTTCTGAGGGAGAATATGTGGATTCCATATCATTTATAAACTTAATAGAATATAAAGTTGTTGTGTGCCATTGAGTTGAGTACAACTCATAGTGACCCTTTGAACAATACATCTAATCCCTGTCCTGCCCTATGCTGTCCTCACAATCGGACACTCTCAAGTCCATTGCTGTAATCCCTGTGTCCAAATATGATGTCCCTTACAATTATCATTGCTCTTTATCTTGGTGAACCTGATAGACTAAGTTACTATCTTATTTTAATTTGTGTTTCTTTAATTATGGATGAAGTTGAATATTATAAATTGGGTTTTTTCTTATTAATATACAATAACTTGTTTTATATTATGAGAAAACTCGTCCCTTTTTCTGCCATATAGAAACATGCACTGCAGAAAATGTCTGGTAGGAAAATATCCAAATATATGTATTTTCATGATCTCATAAAGTTATAATGTTGTTGTTATTGTTAGGTGCTGTCAAGTACAACTCATAGTGACCCTGTGAACACCAGATAAGAACCCTGCCCTATCCTGTGCCATCCTCATCATCTCTGCCACACTAGAACCCATTGCTACAGTCAGTATATTTAATCCATTTCATCAAAAGTCTTCCACTCCTTCACTGACCTTTCACTCTTCCAACCATGATGTCTTTTTCCAAGGATCAGACCATCTGAATAACATACTCAAAGTATGTGATACAAAGTTTCACCATTCTTCCCTCTAAGGAACATCCTGGCTAGAATCTCTCCAAGACATATGTCTTCATTCTTTTGGCAGTTTATGGGTCATTTAGTGTCCTTGTAGAGCACCACAACTCAAAAGACATTGATTCTTTTTTACTGTCCAACTTTCAAATGAATGGCAAGTACTTGGAAAAAAAAATCATGGCTTACATCTTGTGCACCTTAGTCTTTAAATTGATATCCTTGCTCTTCAGCACTTTGGAGAAGTCCCTTATTTCACACTTTTCCAATGCAACATATCTTTTGATTTTCTAACTGCTGATACAAAGGTTGTTGATTGTGGATCTAAGTAAGAGGAAATAATTGACAATTTCTATATTTTCTCCAACTATCATGATGTTGCCTATTGGTGCCATGGTCAGGATTCTTGTTTTCTTGATGTGATATAATCCATACCTAAAGACTATAGTCCTTGATATTTTCCATCAAGCACTTCAAGTCCTCATCACTTTCAGCAAGCAAGATTGTGTCATGTCCATAAGGCAGGTTGTTGATGAATCTTCTTCTCATCCTGGTGCCATATTCTTTCTCATAAAGTTCAGCTTCTCAAATGGTTTGTTCTGTATAGAGGTTAAACTGGTATGGAGAAAGGATGCAACTCTGACACAAACCCTTCTTGTTTTAAAACCATGTAGTATTTCCTTATTCTGTTTGGACAAAACAGCTGTCTGGTCTATGTACAGGTTTCACATGAGCACAATTGAATGTTCTGGGATTCCCATTCTTCTCAATGTTAATCCATAATTTGTTATAATCCACTCAGTCAAATGCCATTACAAAATCAATAAAACACAAATAGATGTCTTTCTGGTACTCCCTGCTTTCAACTAGCATTGACATTAGCAGTGATATCCCTGGTGTTATGGCCTCTTATAAATCCACATTGAATTTCTGTCCATGTGCTTGCTCTAGCCATTTCTGGAAAATGTTCAGCAAGATTTTACTAGCATGTTCTAGTAACAGTACTGTTCAGTACTTTCCACATTCTGTTCATTCACCTTTCTTGAGGGAATAAGAACAAATAAAGATCTCCTCCAGTCTTTTGCCCAGGTCTTCCATATTTCATGGTATAGCCAACTTAGCCATCCAGGACTGCATCTGTTGGTTGAAGAATGTCAGCTGGTATCACGTCATTTCCTGGGGCCTAAATTTTTTACCAATGCCTTCAGTGCAGCTTGAACTTCTTCCTTCATCACCATTGGTTCCTGATATGCTACCTCCTGAAAAGGTTCCAGAACAAAGTAACAGACTTCAGAAATTCCTAGGTGGAGAATAGGACATAGTGAATGTAAGCTTCCCCACCATATAACATGTGTTTGCATGTCTCTTATAAAAAGCAGTTATGATTCTGGGTATATAATGTTGTTAAGTGCCAGGGAGTTGACTCTGACTCATTGGTACAGTGGAACAAAGCCCTGCCCTATCCTGCACCCTCTGTATAATCTCTGCAACTCTTAACCCTGTTATTTTAGACACTGTGTAAATCCATCTCCCTAAGATAACCTTCTCTCTTTCTTGGTGATCTTCGGCTTTTTGAAGCATGATGCTGTTTTTCAGGGACTGTCCCTTCCTGATAACATGTCTAAATGTAGATGAGATGAAGTTTTCTCATCCTTACTTCTAATGAATGCTTCTTTTACTGTCATATGTATATATTGTTGTTATGTGCCGTCAAGTCACCTGTGACTCATAGCAACCCTATGTACAACAGCCCTAAACTCCGCTCTGTCCTGTGCCAATATCACTGTCTCCGACACTCCCATCCCAATTATCCCAGTCACTGAATCAATCCACCTCCTAGAGGGCCTTCCCCTCCTGCGCTGTCCCTCCACCCTCCCAAGCATGATGTCCCTCTCCAAGGACCAGTCCCTCCTCACAACATGTCCAAAGTATGTCAGACGAAGCCTCAGAATCCTTGCCTCCAAGGAGCAACACAGTTTAACCCTTTCCAGGATGAATCTGTTTGTTTTCCTAGCAGTCCATGGTACTCTGAATACTCTTCTCCAGCACCACAGCTCAAAGGCATCAATTCTCCTTCTATCCTCCTTATTCACTGTCCAACTCGTTGATGCATAACAAGTGATTGCAAAGACCACGGCTTGTATCAGACACACCCTAGTCTCCAGAGAGACACCAATATTAGCTATTGAAAATATTAGCATGAAATACATCCTGGCTTCCAGATACAGCCAAACCAGTGATAGTGAAAATAGCTGCAAGAGGCAAAGGGAAAATAAGGATTTGGATGTGAAACAGAATGTAACATGGAAGTAGGAAAATGGGTGAAAGCTAATGCTGTGATTAGGTACACGGCACCTTGCAATCATGACAGTCCAAAGAAACAAAGACAAGTTCTCTAAGTTGTGAAAGGATCGGCTCCATTGAAAATGATCAGGTTAATGATAGTGCAAGAAGGACCTTTGTCCAACTGGAGAAGTTACTAGGATCAGACTCAAAAACAAAAGCATCTCAGTCAGTTGATGATCACCACTAAGGCACCAAGCTTGTTGGAGATGTTTAACAAAAAAGCAGGATCATGCCACAGAATGGTGTTTGCATAATATCCAACTCCCACAGACATAGTCTTTCATGGAATTTTTTGTGGTCATTAAATGACACATGACTCTGTTTTGAAAATACAATTTTCCAGTTTGTCACTTGTCCCTATTAATAACATTCTTTTCTTGTGTTGGAATTTTTATTATTTGTAAAGTGAGTACTTTTTATGGCTTTGGTTTTGTCTTATCTTCTACAAAAGCCTTCTTCAAAACAAAAATGAAATTACAAACCTTCTTTTATTCCTTTCTTAGATTTTTACACTTTTCTACTTTTGAGACTTGGATAATTAATGAATTTTTAAAATCTGTGGTTTTCTCTTGTTAAGGAAAAGTGTATGCAATTAAACGTTAAAATATCATTTGATAGAATTTGTAGGACCTTATATTAGTGATATATTTTTGCTTAGAGATCTTACTCAGTATATTCTTTCATGATGATCATTCTTTGCTGTTGAAATACTTATAACTATTTATGGATGGATTAAGAGATGTTTGAACTATCAGTACAGCCTACACAGCGGTTCACTCTTTGAGTGAGTCTTAAAAGCTTAGGAGGAGGCATCTAAGGTGGGGCCTTGGTTTCTCTACATTTGGAACAAGAAAGACTGTAAAAAAGAAAGGATGCCTGGAAATAATTAATCCAAAAGACAAGTGGGTTTAAGCCAAGTGAGCTCAAACCCCCTTTCTTCCAGGAGGACAGCAGCAGAGCATGAGGGTGCCTGGCTCCCAATGCTGACCCCCTTAAAAGGGATTCCAGCAGAAGGCCCTGCACAGAGTAGGGGAAAATGTGGAACAAAACTCAGAATCACCAAGATGCTCAGTATTCTGGTCTGATAGACACAGGGGAGCCCCTGTCCCTTTGGCCCTTATTATCTCTACAAGCCTGGAATTAAACTCACCTCTGCACCTCAATATTCATCCAAAGGCTACACATGCCTAGAAGGTGAACAAAATACCAGAGAGGTACTCGTTCCTTACAACAGTCAACCATAGGAGATGAAAAGGGAGTCCTGGCCCAAAGATAAAGCTCAGAAATCTGGAAGGAGTATGATAGGTGGATAATGGAAAAGAGAATCTCAGGGAAGAAGTTTGAAATATGTAGTCACAATATGGATGTTGTCATTAATCTCATAAATGTTTTGAAAAGTTGAATGGAAAACCAATTTCCTCTATAAACTTTCACTCAAATAACAATTTAAAAAAGCCTCAAATTCACCATTCTGTCTCATAGCTGACTCTCCAGTGGGGTTTCAGAGATTCATCCTTCTCCCGCAGAGCACCTGGTGGATTCAAACCATTTACCTTTGCATTGGCAGCACAGATCCTTACCACTGAGCTACCAGAGCTCCAGGATGATGGTAGTAGTTAATAAGAATATAAGCCAACTTTTAAGAATGAGTAGTCATTGACTCAGCACAAAACACACATGCTGTTAATAATCTTTATAACACCTTGTTGTTTTCCAGTATTATTTTTTGATCTCTGGTTATAGCAGTTTGAAGGAGGAAAAATATATTTAGCCTTAATAATTTTTTAAGAGGGGCTATTCCTTGGAGAAGGACATGATGCTTAGAAGGGTAGAGGGTTGGCACGGGAGAGGAAGACCCTCAACCAGGTGGATTGACACAGTGACTGCTACATCAGGTTCCAGTGTCAGCAAGTGTGAAGATGGCACAGGACAGGATGAGTTTCATATCCTCTGTTAATAGGGTCACTAGGGTCACTGTAAGTCATACTCGACAGTACCTAACAACAACAACATTTTATTTTGACTTAAGCTTTCTAATGGGAGAAATGAAGACAAATTATTATTTTAAAATTTTGCTTTATTTTATTTTATTTATTTTATTTTTGTGTGTGTGTGCATGTACTGTCAAATAGGATCTGACTGGTACAGGAGTCGATTGACCCTCCTTCTCCAGCAGAGCATCTGGTGGATTCAAACAGCACACCTCTGGGATTGCAGTGCAGCTTCTTGCCACTATGCCACCAGAGCTACATTGGCCTAGTGGACAGAAAGTTATGCTACCAAGCCCAAGGTGGGTGATTTTACGCTGTCACCCTCAGGCCTGGTTTAAATGTTTGGGGTTTTTTTGTTGTTGTTTTTGGGTTTTTTGGTTGTGTTTTTTCTTTTTTTGTCAAACATCCTTCTAAGTTGCATAACACTGGTCTGTGAATTGCTGTACAGAGGTAACTCATGGTTGCTGTGATGCTATACATTGTGACAGTGATTTGCCAAATACGATAATGGTTACCCATGGTGGACAGTGTTTGGTGAAGCTCCTTGAATAAAACAAGTTTGGAAGCTGGAATGGCATCCACTTCCGAAATAGCTTGCCTCCAGAAACTCTATGTATGAACAGTGCTCAGGCTTTTCGTTCATAGAGTCGCTATGAGTCATCTATGATTTGACGGCACCTAACAACAACAACAACATTTGAAATTGGTCCAAATGAAAATAGTGACTACTGAGCACAACATTGATGTACATTCTTGGAGCATTTGAGACTATTTCAGTTTCTCCATTGTGACCAATTTTCTGTTTCTTGAAGTCATATGTTTAAGACAAATCAAATTTTGGGATCTATAAATATTTGTACATAGATCTATCAACAATCTGCGTTATGGAGATGACACAACCTTGCTCACTGAAACTGAGGAGGACCTCATGCACTTACTGCAGAGGGTCAAGGACTGCAGCCTTCAGTATGGACTGAGACTCAATGTCAAGAAGACAAAGATTCTCACCACTGGACCAATTGGTAGCACCAGGATGGATGGCGAGGAGATTGAGATTGTTAACAGCTTCAGTTTGCTCGGCTCCACAATCAACAGTCTTGGCACCAGCAGCCAGTAAATAAAAAAACGTATTGCGATGGGAAAGTCTGCTGTTAGGGACCTCTCTAAAGTACTCAAGAGCAACGGTGTCTCTTTGGAGACAAAGGTGTGCCTGATACAGGCCATGGTCTTTGCAAGCACTTGTTATGCATCAGAGAGCTGGACAATGACTAGGGAGGACAGAAGGAGAATTGACGCCTTTGAGCTGTGGTGCTGGAGAAGAGTATTGAATGTACCATGCACTTCCAAGAAAACAAACAGATTCATCCTAGAGAGGGTTAAATCAGGCTACTCCTTGGAGGCAAGGATTCTGGGGCTTCGTCTGACATACTTTGGACATGTTGCAAGGAGAGACAGGTCTTTGGAGAGGGACATCATGCTGGGTAGAGTAGAGGGACAGCGCAGGAGGGGAAGACCCTCTATGAGGTGGATCGATTCAGTGACTGGGGTAATCGGAATGGGTGTGTCAGAGGCAACGTGATTGGCACAGGATAGAGCAGGGTTTAGGGCTGTTGTACATAGGGTTGCTATGAGTCACAAATGACTCGATGGCACACAACAACAACAACAACAAAAATATTTCATTAAGCCTCTATTGGTGTGAGAATCCCTCACACCTCACACCAGGCATACCTTGATCCATTGTTCTTGGCTTTTTTGTGCCTCATCAATACGACAATGTTGGTTTTCTTTAACACATTGAAGATTTGTGCCAACCCTGAAGAGAGCAAGCCTATCAGTGCTGTGCTCACTTCTTATTCCTGTGCCACATTTTGGTAATTCTCACAGTATTTCAGGATCTTCATGATGCTATTGCATGAGTCCAGCGTGATGTAAACGAACTTTTATGTGCTCCAGGAAACAACAAAAATTATTATGTGAATTGCTTCATCACAACATTTTTTTTTTTTTTGCTACTTTATTTTGGAGCCACCCTGATAAGTGCATTTCCTGGATAAGGGGACCTCTTAGAAGAGGGCAGCAAGTTTCCTGTACATTTAATTGGCTGTAGCCAATTTAGACTTGACATGAGTTGATCTCAAGGAAGCCGTCTATTACTTCTTCAAGTAATAGAACAGTTTGGTAAGCCATGATGGAAAAAATGAAAAAGAAATAATCTCAGATGTCACCAGAACACACACCAATATGGGATTCATTAGTCACTGTCTTTTTTTATTAGCAGCGATTTATAACAATAACTATAAATTTTACCTCCCATGATAGGGAAGCGATTGTCTACGTCATCATTATCCACAGATACTGCCATTCATGAAAGTCCTTACAAGTAATTCATAAGGATAAACACGACATAAAACCACTATTGTAAAAATAAAAGGATGACTGTTAAGATATGGATGAAAGTATCAAGGCAGAAGGGGAGGATGAGGGGGCTAAGGGTGAGGAGGGTGGAAAAATCACAAGGTTACAGAGTTTGGTGGGCAGAGGGAGCAGGTGAAGGGATGGGAAGGATCTAGTGGGGACCTGTAAAGGCAGGGTAATGGTGGGCACAGATCAAGGGCCGTTAGTTTTATAGAACACAAAGTCAACAGAAGAAAAGTGTGAAACACAATGTATATAAATGATACACAATGTATATAAAAGATATACAATGCATATAAATGAAACATAATATATATAAAAATTATATACAATGTATAAAAAGGAAACACAATGTATATAAATGAAGCTCAACTTATGTGGATTTCATATGCAAACCAAGACAAAAGAAAAATTATTTCAAAAATATTTCATAAATATTATTTCAGGTCTTCCGATTTTATCACTAGTGCTAGGTTAAATTTGTCAGACAGCACCTCCGCTTCCCTGTGAGATAACAAATACATCCACTTGCAGTTGCAGGGATACCAGTTGTGTGGGTATGAGTGCTTGCTTTGCCTGAGTGTGACCATGGCAGTCTGATTCTTAACTTGCCAGCCAGTTTTGTTCATTTACTTTTGCATTTACCAGGGTTAAAGAGGGTAGATAGGAAATCACACTCTTATCAGGACTGGCAGCAACTCTGAAGAACAATACCCAACTTTGCCAGTTGGACTCCCCTGCCTTTTGTCACTGCTTAGTATTCAAGGTAGTTTCTTCTGTCACCATGCACAGTGCCAGGCTGGGGTGGTGTTTAAATACTTACCTTTTCCTTTGCCCTTCCCTCTCAGAAGTCTTCATCCCTTTTCTTTATAAAGAAAGACAGTGGAATTGTTGCAGTTTTGATTTACATTTTTCTTTAAAACATTCATTTTAGGAGGAGTAGGCAGGCATGAAAGACCTGGAAGAAAGAAAAGAAAGGAAAAAGGAATCATCCACAAAACCCTGATAGAGTCAGGGCATGTTTCAGTGCTTGACATGTTCAGTTAATCCTTAAGGTAGACTTAGCATTCCATTTAACACTGAGGAGAGTGAATGCAGAAAAATGAAAAGTTTGTCCAGAGATGCCACAACCATGTCAAAACGAAGCCTTAAACCTATGAGGCTATGAGCCAAAGTGAATGTTCTTTGTTCATTCTTCCAGTCTTGTTATGTGTGTATTATGTGCCATCAAGTCATCTGTGACTCATTTGGCAAACTCACTTGGTAAAACAGCTCTGAACCCTGCTATATTCTGAGCCAACCTCCTCATCTCTGACAGACCTAACCCCAATATTCCAGTCACTGAATCAATCCATCTCATCATCCTGGGTCTTTCACTCCAGCACTGTCCCTCCACCCTTCCAAGAATGATGTTCTCCAAGGACTGGTTCCTCCTGGCCACATGCCCAGAGTATGTGAGATGGAGCTTTAAAATCCTTGCCTCCAAGGAGAAACTTCATTTCACCTTCAGGAAGGACCTGTTTGTTCTCCTGGCAGTCCATGGTAAGTTCATCACTCTTCTCCAGCACCACAACTCAAAGGCATCAATTCTTCAATCATCCTTGCGCACTGTTCAGCTCTCTGATGCATAGTAAGTAATGCGAAGACCGTGGCCTGGATCAGGTGCACCTTAGCCCCCAGACTGACATCGTTGCTCTTCAGTACTCTGGAGAGGTCCCTGACAAATGATTTTTCCAATGTAATTCATCTTTTGATTTCCTAATTGCTGGTGCCAAGAGTGTTGCTTGTGGAATCAAGCAAGCTGAAGTTACCAACAATCTCAATGTCTTCTCCATCTATCATGAAGTTTCCATTTGGCCCAGTTGTGAGAATATTTGCTTTCTTGATGTTGAGCTTCAGTCCATATCTGGCCTCTTTAAATATGTTTCAGAGAGTTCACAAATTTCTATCTCTGTACCTCTCCTCTGAACTCATCCAGCTCATCCAATGACCTAACTCAATGTCTTTACTTGTATGTTCCACAGATATAACAAACTCACTAGTTCTCAAATTCAGAATATCCCTAAAGTCCTGTTTTCCAATTCTTCTCTTCACTTATGACTCATCTGGTCATCACATTTTCAGGTCATGACAGCCCCATCTCTCCACTTGTTCAGGATAAAAACCTTGAAGCCATCTGTGGCTTTTATTTCTTGCCCTTAATTTGTACTTTTTCAAGAAATCTTATTAGCTCTGTCTTCATTACGTCTGCCTTTGCCTCTATCATTACTGCCTTGGTCTACAGCACCAGTTTCTGCCTGAATTACTTCAAAAGTCTCCTGCCTGGCAACCCTATTTTCACTTTTGCTTCTCACCAGTTTATTCCAGACATGATTCAGACAGCCTTTTTCCAAACTCCAGCTATATGATTCTGTTCAAATATTCTAATAACTTCCCTTCACTCTCAGAATTAAAGCTCTGTGGGATCTAACCCCATTGCTTCTCTGAACTTTCTTTGTTCCAAGCTGACCTGTTCTACTATTTCCGGAGCACGTCAGGAGCACTGCTGACATAGGATCTTGGACTAAATGTCTTTCCTTCTTGAATGTGCTTGAATGTTGCATGCTCCACTCCACACTTTTTTTTTTTCAAATTAAGCTGAAGTTCTAAATGAAGCCTACTCTGACCACCTCATTTGTTGACGTTCTTTACCTCTCTCACCCTTTTTCACTTTTCTTCATTACACTTAAGACTTCCTAGTGGATTATAGGATTTACTTGTTAAGGCAAGTTGTCTATCTCCCCATCCCCCACCCTCTCACTCTCAACTGAAAACTCTCTAGGACAGAGGTTTCTGTCAGTGAGGCTTGTTGTTTTACACCTAGAATTTACATCAAGACCTGGCATATCATAGATCATGAATGATAAAAGTGCATCAGTCTTTATGGTAAGAACTAGAGCTATTGTTGACCTTTGGATTTTAGTGGCTATTTCTTTTGTCTGATTTCTGTCTCTCAGTTAAAGGGGAATCAGTCTTTAGAAGGGCTACAATTGGGGTTACCTGGAACGTCCAGTAGTGTTGAATGAACCAGCATTTGGTACGCTATGGCTTGGTATCAAATGCATCAGGCAGATAGAGAGAATGAATGTATTTTGTACACTTCACAGATGAGTACATTGTGGTTCTGGGAGATTGTGTAGCTCTCTGAGAACTAGACATATCATAACCGGCATGAAGAGTCAAGCCCAAATCTGTCTGTCTGTGTTTTATTTCTACTGCATTCCCCCTCCCTGCACCAATAGCTTTCCATTGCCTGTGCGGTAAGCTGCATTTCCTTATGTAAGGACCCAGTTTTTCGGCCTCCTCTGAAGTGCACCAGGGCCAACCTCTCTGTAGACTTAACTTTCACCTAACAGGGCCATGTTCCTGGGGAGTTTTATAGCTTTATAAGTTCTGTTTCCTCTAATTGAAATGTTCTTTATTTTTTGCCTAGAGACTCTGTGCTTGTCCTTTGAACCCCGGCTTATGTGTTACCCTCTCCACGAAAGCCTTCATAGTTCTGAAAAATGTCTGCTCCTCAAAATGCCTTTGCATTATGTAATTATTCTGTCCCTTTCATTTTGTTCCAGTTAATCCTCCAGATGGGACTCTATTTTCTTCTTTACTTTATCAATGCTTAGAATATATATATGCCTACAAGATAATGTAGAATATAATATATAACATATAGTATATATTCTATATAACATAGAATATATACTATACTATTATATTATATTAATTGTATTATTTAATACAAAACTCACAACTCAAGCTCACTGCTTTTGAGTCCAGGACCACTCATTGCGGACCGTCGCAGGTTTTCTGCAGGTGTAAATTTCACAAGAGGAGACCACCTGTCTTTCTCCCTCAGATTAGCTGATGGATTTGAACCGCCTGCGAGGCACCACCTTTGGGCCAGAAGTGCAGCTCCCCACGGACCACACCACCAGAGCTCCCTAGAATAGAAACTATGTGAAGGAAATGTTTCTTCATTTACTTACTGGTGATATGCTGTGTAATAGGGAATGGTAACATGGCAATTTTGAATTTAGAAAGAAAGGATGATAGGTATAATCCAAGAAAAGTCTAGAAGCCATCTCAGAAATACTGTGTGGATGAAACACACCTAATTAGTCATCGCTGTATTTTTCAAGCCCTAGAGCTGTTGCTGACAGCATTTGTGACTCTGTTGTTGCCACTAAATCACAGAGCAAGAGGATACTGCAAGCAAAATGACTTCTGAAACTGGCACCTGAGGAATTCTTTTGTTTTGCTTTCAAGTTGGTGCTTTTTTTACAGCCAATCAGTATTAAAGCTCTCAAACTACAGTCTTGGAGTTTCTCCTCATGCACATTTTAGCAGATTCTCCATCAGAATTCTGAAACCTTAAGCCTTTATGAGGGGGGAATCTGCCATTTTAAGTTGTACAGGAAGGACAGTTTATTCACGGAAACTAAGCAATCGTGGTGCCCCCAGTGGGAAAAATCTAGAACAAGACCTCTTCTTCCTAGATCCATGTAGGTGAAATCTGATCAAGGACTACCCACCACCACCCTGAAAAAGAATTTTTTTTAATATATATATAAAACTCATATATAGAGAT
>NW_006399772.1:21627679-21651810 GCF_000299155.1 Elephantulus edwardii
CGGTTGAAACAAACTTGGAAGCAGGAGTGGCATCCACTTCCGTAAATAGCTTACCTTGGGAAACCCTACAAACATGGAGAAAGGGTGAAAGTCACGCAAGTGTTGAGGACTTTCATTCACAGGGCCGTTATGAGTTGCATATGACTCGACGCCACTTAACAACAACAACAACAATTATATATATAATTTTTATATTCATATGTAGGGAATGCTGATAGTCTAGTGGTAAGAATCTGCTATAATCCCGAAGGCATGTGATTCAAATCCATCCGTATGATTGACTTGACTCCAAAAACCCACTCTAGGGTCAGCTATGGATCTGTTCTGACTAGCTCATACCCAACAATAACAACAACAACAATAGCGTAGTTAGTTGTCATGGTGGTGCAGTGGTTAAAACACTCAGCTATTAACTAAGGTGGTTCAATCCCACCTACCCATCATTCTCTAGGAAGAAGATGACAGGCTGCCTCCTTAAAGACTCACCAGCAGCTAATCCACACTGTGGCTGAGCTGATTCAGACCCTTGGTTGGGTTTCTAGAGCTGTGAATCTTTATGGGATGAGACCGCACATCTGTCTCCCAGTGAGTGACTAGTGGATTCGAACTGCTGATCAACCTGATGCTTTACACACTAACAAACTTGTAAAACTGGGGGGCTGTGTATCCAGTAGAGTCATTCTGAATAGTAATCGACTCAGGGGTGGTTGGCTTGCACATAGTTACCAAGTGAATGGACTTTGGTGCCAGATGAATTTGGGGTTAAACCCTACCCTGCCACTTTGGGTGTGACATTGCCTCACTCTGCTTGTGAAGTGGAGATAATAGCAGTGTTGCTGGGAAGAATTAATGGGCTAATGCATGCATCGCAGCTACCACATATTAAAGAGTAATGCACAGTATTACAACAGAGATTTTTGGAAGATTTGAAATTTATACATTAGGGCGCTCTAGTGGCCTATTGGCAAGAAGCTGCGCTGCAGTCCTGAAGGCACATGGTTCAAGCCCACCAGCTGCTCCTCGGGAAAAGGATGGGCAATCTCCTCTCATGCAATTTACTGCCTCTGAAAACCTGCCTGATAGTCAGCTATGAGTCGGTTCCAACTCTATGGTATACAACAAGACCACCACCAACAACAACATGGTGGCTTAGTAGCAGGTAGCTGCACAGGCAGCTCAAATTCCCCAGCTGCTCTGTGGGAGAAAGATGGGCAATCACTTCTTGTGCAACGGATGGTCAGATGTGAGTTAGTTGTGACTCGACGACACATGACAACAAAATATAAATGCATAGCTCTATACTTTTTGTGTTCTATGCTCTTGCAGCCTAGTGGTTGAAGCATTCCTCTGCTCTTGGAGAGGGCAGCAGTTTCAAACCACTGGGCTTTCTACTGAAGAAGATGTGGGAACTGATGCTGTCAAGATCCCATAACCTTGGGAGCATTACAGGGGCATCCTCCTCTGTCCCTTAAGGCCTTTTTCTGAGTCACAGTCAACTCCACAGCAAGAATTGGGCTCCCCACCCAGTGTACTTAGTCTTAGATTTAAATTACATTGAGTAGATTATGCAAAATACTAAAGGAAGGACATTAGTCATTAAGGAGGGGGGAAAGTAAGCTACTTTTTCTTTGTGCTACCCTGTGGCTTTATCCTTTGGCATTATTCTTATCATACATCATTTCCACCCCCAGACGGAGCCCTTAATTGAGGGAACAAATCGAGCACCACCAGCACTCGAATGATGTGGGCTTTTTGTTGTTGTGAGTAGGTGCCAGTGAGTTAACTATGCCTCGGAGACCCCAGGGACGCCAGATCTGAACCTCGTCCTAACCCACCATGCCAGCCTCACCAAGTGCTGGTTGCAGTGCCAGTGCTCTTACTGAGAATCCTCCCTTTTCCCACATGATGCCTTTTTCCAAGGACAGACTCCCCTTTATAACACACCCAGTGTATATGAGATGAAGTTTTACCATCGTTGCCTCTAAGAAACACTCTGGTTTAGAAATGTCCTTTATTGCAGGGGTCAGAATTGGAATCCAAGAGTCGTGGGCATTTTCAGGATAATTGCAAACATGTGACAATCTTAGTGTTGTTTATGAAATGAAGTAATGAGAGAGGATACTAAGAGTGACTTCAAGAGTTGAAGACTCACTCAGAATCTGGTAAAGGGCCCTGTGATATGGTGCCCATGGAATGTGATTAAGTTTAGACAGTCCTCAAAGAAAATTTTAAAACCATGCAAAAATGCATATCCAGCTATAATGCGACTTTACATTGATTTGGTTTCTAGCACTTTATACTCTCTGTGCATCATCAGATAAGATCCCAGGCTGGCTATAATTAAATGATTTGGATTAAAAAGATGAAATGTGAAGTCTCTGACATGTGTGGGTGGGTTAACCAGATTAATACCAGGTGTTGTTGGCTGAGGATGCTTTCCTGGTTATAAGATAGCAAGCCAAAATTTTATTCTAGAAACTGGCCTGAGAGGACATGCAGGGAAAATAAATGTAGAAGTAGACAGTGACATCAGGGCTTTTCTCGTCCTACTTTAATGAACTATCACTAGTTACCAGACTCCATTAAAATGTGTTATGATTAGGTGACCAAGAGTTCTATGCTTTCATGGAATGCTTAATTTCATGAATAAAATAATCAACAGACAAATTCATATTTAACCACACAGAGTGCAGAGGTCAAGGATAATCAGAATATTTGCATAGATAAAGTGGATTTAGTAGTTAACATACAAAGTACCACCACCCTACACAATTAAACCCCTTGTTGTCAAATTAATTCCAACTTACGGCAACCCTACGTGTTGCACAGTAGAAATGAGCTTTGTTGAGCTTCCTTTGCTGTAATCTGTATGGAAGCAGATTGCCAGGCCTTTCTTTCATGGTACTTCAGGGTGGGCTGCAACCACCAGCCCTTCTGTTAGTAGACAATAGTTATTTTTGCCACCCAAAGATCTCTAGAAAGGAAGCCAATGTGAGTAAAATGATGGTCAAGGTAGCAAATGCAGGCAAACCCCAGATCTTCAAGAGCTTGTATTCATAATTTTTAAGAGTAGACATAGTGAAACATGCCCCAATTCAAATTTCTACATGTACAACTCCGTGACATCGATTACATTCTTTGAGTTGTACAGCCATTCTCATCCTCCCCTATTAATGTAAATTTACTGCCCTAAGGTTCCTAGCTGGTCTTTCAAATTACTGTTGTCATTTTGATGCCCTATAAATAATTCTTTAGAGAGTGTAGTGCTCTTCTTTAGAGAGTGTAGTGCTCAGGCAGGCATTTAACTTTTTTTTTTTATAGTTAAGCTAAACTAGTTTAAGACTTCTGTATTTATTATTATTATTATTTTAAACTTAAGTCTTAATGTGGTGCTGGAGAAGAATATTGAATGTATCATGAACTGCTAAGAAAACAAACAGGTTCATCCTAGAGAGGGTTAAACCGGGCTGCTCCTTGGAGGCAAGGATTCTGAGTCTTCATCTTACATACTCTGGTCATGTTGTAAGGAGGGACCAGTCCTTGGAGAGGGATGTCATGCTTGATAGGGTGGCGGGAGAGCACAAGAGGGGAAGACCCTCTATGAGGTGGATTGATTCAGTGACTGGGGTAATCAGGGTGGGTGTGTTGGAGACAGTGAGATCGACACAGGACAGAGCAGGGTTTAGGGCTGTTGTACATAGGGTCACTATCAGTGGCAAGTGACTCAGTGGCACATTAATAACAATAACAACAACAGCAAGGCTTAATGATTATCCCAAGGCAGTATTTTCAGGGCTCCTGAAAATCTGGAATATCTGAGGAGTTTAAAATCTGTATAGCAGCCACCCCCCCCCCCCCCCTTTAGATCAGGATACTCCTATAGAATCTTTGATGAAAATGTTCAGTAATAGTAACCGGGAACCTTCTACTTAATCGAGTGTCTTGGCAAAGGAGTCAGTTGTTCGTTGTAGCATTTAGCCACACATTTCAAATCCTCCTCCCATTCTTAACTTTCCTTATTTCCCTGGTGTCCAATTGGATAGAGATCAATTCTTGTTCCTTGGATGTCTTTTTTCAAGCTTTTCAGACCTTAGGCACTGCTCATTGAGCCAGGAGATAAAAAAGAGGCATTACAAATATTATTTTTGGAAGCAGGAGTGGCATCCACTTCCTAAACAACATGCATCTGGAAGCTCTATGAACTTTGGGAAATGACAATAGTTATAGAAAGGCTTCAAGTCTTTTTTTTTCATAGGATTGCTATGAGTTGTTCTTGACTAAATGGCAATCATCAACCCCACCACCACCACATGTTACAGGGCAGTTGACTGATATTTTTTTTTTGGGGGGGGGGCTGTATTTGTGAAACCATGACCTAAACCTCCAACTCAAGAAACCAAATTCCATAATCAGCCTCAGCAGATACTATTTTTAAATTTTCCCCTAGTAGTTGTGATTATGTCCATCACACAAGTTTTATGTATTCAGCACTTTTGCAGGGATATAACTTATTGACAGTAATTATAATAATTAACTAAATAATCCTACAGTTGACTTGTTTCCATTACTGCTTACTCTTTCCCCTCTACACCTTCACTTTAGTCCCTGGTAACCACTAATAAAATCTATTGTCAGTACATTTGCTTTTTTTTTGCCTTTTTGATGAACAAGATCATGCAGTAGTTGTCCATTTGTGATTGATGTACTTCATTCAGCATAGTATCTCCCAGCACCATCCATAAATGTATCTTTATTTCTCCTACTTTCTGAGTAGCATTCCACTATACCACATTTTATCTACTCATCTCTCGATGGACATTTATTTAGATTATTTAAGCTTTTTGGATGTTGTGAATACTACTACTATATTGATGTACAAGTTTCTGAGTTTTCACTTTCAAGTCTATTGGGTATATACTTTGGAGTGGCACTGCTGGGTCATATGGTAGTTTATTTTTCATTTTTAAAGGAATTACTACTATGTTTTCCACAATGTGGAAACCTACTAGCTATGCACAAGGAAAAGTTCCAATTTCTCCACATCCTTGCTAACACTTATTATTTTCAGATGTGGTGTTACTCTTTTAAAATGCTAGCAAATCCAGTGAGAGTGAAATCAGAGTTTGTTTTCCATTGGCAACTGACGACGCTGAGCATCTTTTCATATGTTTGGTGATCATTTGAATATCCTCTCTAGCGAGATGTCTATCCAAGTCCTTTACTCATTTTATGACAGTTATTTTTTGAGTTTATGTTAAGCTGTTAAGGCTTCAGCCTTTTGATTAATCATTCTTTTCTGGTATATAGTTTCTGAAGATATTCTCCTAGTTGCTTTTTTTATCTAGTCTTTTAATGAACAAAAATGTGCATTATTATTATTATTATTATTATTATTATTTTTTTATGAGAGCATGTGATTTAAATCCACTAGTTGCTTAGCAGGAGAGTGAGAAGCATGACCTCCCATGTGATTTATTGCCTCTGGAACCCCCTGGAAGGTCAGCTATGGGTCAGGTCCAACTTGATGGTACACAACAGCAACAATAGCTTATTTACTTTGCCTTTTACTATTTACACTTTTGTTATTATACTAGACAAACCTTGTTACCCTTATTGTTTTATTCCTTCTAAAAAAGTCACTAGTTTAGTTTGTATATTTAAGTTCTTGATCTATTTTGAATTTGCTTTGTTTGGTTTGATTTGAGGTATGGATCCTGTTTCATTTTCCTGTATGTAGAAATCTAGCTTCCCCTAAAGAGAGAACCGATTCTTTCTCCACTGAAAGGATTTAGCATCCCTGTCAAACATCATTGACCGTGGTACAGTGGGTTTATCTTTAAACTCCCAATTCTATACCAGTTATTTGTATGCCTCTTGTTAGACTAGGACCAGGCTCTCATGATTTAAATCTGTAATTAAATCATGATTAAAACAGTATTGGTTATTTTTAAATCAGAAAATGTGAGTTCCCCAACTCTCCTTTTTAAACATTGCTTTAGCTATCTGGGACCTCTTGCTTTCCATAAAAGTCAAGGATTGAGTTTTCTGTTTCTGTAAATAATTGTTGAAATCCATCTATTCCTGTGGGTAGTACTGATATCTGGATAATATTAAATGTCTCAATCCATGAACATGAACATTATTTAAGTTTTCTGTAGCTGTATTCAACAGTGTTTTATTGTTTTCACTTATTAGTATCCCAGCAGAATTTTGGATAAAGACGCAACATAGTCCAGTGTTTGTAGGAATTGGATTGGAGAAAATGGAACCGGAATGGGAGTGAGAGGTCAGCTAGAAGGTGGCTTCATTTCATAGTGCTGCTATGGCAGAAATAGCACAAGTGTATGGTTGAATCAACAAATTTGTTTTCTCACAATTTAGAAGGTGAAAAGCCTGAATTTAGGGCATTGCCTTTTGGGGCTGCCTTTGTCTGCTCTGGCAGAGAGGAAAAACAAAACAAAACAAAACAAAACAAAACACTTTATTTCAACTTCTCTAGCATTCTTCTTTTTTTTTAATTTTATTTATTTATTTTATGTGTGTACTGTCAAATTGGATCTGACTGGTACAGGAGGCGATTGTTCCTCCTCCTTCAGCAGAGCATCTGGTGGATTTGAACCGCGTACCTCTGGGATTGCAGTGCAGTTTCCTGCCACTAGGCCACCAGAGCTCGCCATCTAGCATTCTTCTGATTGGTTGTTAGAGATCTCCACTTGGCAACTTGCTTTTTTGCTGAGTCTGCTTTTTTATATCCAAAAGGAATTGACTTGAGACACACCCTGTACTGACAAGGCCTCACTAGCATTAAAAGAAAGCCCTCTTCCCAAGTAGAATTAAGTCCAAAGGCATAAGGGTGAGGATTTACAACACATATTTTGGAAGACACAATTCCATTCATACTGGGAAGCTATTGTGTAAGTCCAGATGAGGGGTGATGGTGCTTTGGACCAAGAGGAGAGGGGAAGAAAGAGGGAGAGAGGAGAAAATGCACTGGGGATTTTCTTGGCAAATAGAACTATCAGGATTTGTGGGTTGGGTGTGGGAGTGAGGGAGATGGAGAAATGAGGGATGATTCCCAAGTTTCTAACTCATGGATGGGAGTGTTGTTACTGACATAGGGAATTTTCTGAGGGGGAAAAAAAAAAAAAGAAATGCATATCCAAAAAAGGCCAAAGGAAATATGCAGGTTGGCAGCCCTTCACAGAGTCTAGCCACCCACATGTTTTTATTCCTATTCTCTTGCTTTTTACCCAAATAAAAGCTTTTCATCTGCTGCAGACTCTTTGAACACAGTGCGGCCTCTGTATCATCCATAATTTATGCAGAGTTCTCAAGCAAAAGCGTTACTGTCCACGGCCTTGTGTTCTTGTTAGGGCCTCCCAGGATATTTCACAGGGCAGATATAAAAGAGAATATTAAAAACAAAAATGAAAACCACTATGATGCAATTCAAAGGCCCGTGATTAAATGATACCCAGTTCACTCACTTTTGATCAGTGTGTGATTTGCCTATAAAGGTTATCATTCTTCTGGGCTTTGTTGTGCCAACACCTCTACCATGTTGATAGGAAACCAACAGGCTGACTGATGTGCTTTATCTGGAGCTATTCCCTCTCCCCTCACACCCCACCATACCCTCGTAGTGCCAGAAAAGACTTTGGAGGTGTAGCTTCTCTCCCCTTCATTCTAGTATTGTAATTACTTTTTCAGGAAAATACTTATTCTTATCACTTCTTATTCTTTAATTAATAAATATATTTCCTATGCTAAAAATATAAGATCACTGTAGACAACTTGAAAAGTGCTTAAAATGATTTTTAAAATGCAAATAGTTTGTAATCTGAATACCTAAACCCCAAGCCTAACATCTATGAGTCAATTCCAGTTCAGGAAAATATTTCATGTGGTTTCTGGGACTGTAAATTTGTCTACAAGACCACCTCATCTTGCTTCTGTAAAGCGGATGATGGATTTGAGCCATTGACCTTTTGGGATTAGGAGCCCAACCAAATGGCAATACCAATAAATAGTGTTTTCTAAAAAAAATCAATTGCATACTTTATGTGCTGCGTTCTCTCTACTGGCTTTTTTCGGTTATTAATACTGTCAGGCTGGATCCTCAGACGTCTCTTTGCAGGTCTGCTACAATCCTTGGAGGTTAGCAACTACCCTTCCCGCTGTGCCTGTGAAACAGTGCACCTCATATCAAAGGTGGGGGACCATGGAGCAGAGTGTGTAGTCTGACTGGAAGGTGAATGTTACTCTTGTGTTGCCTTTTCTTTTCAGAGGACACCGCGGACAGAGAATACGTCTGGTCATTGCATCTGTAAGATTGAATCTGTGCTCTGTTTGAGGTGTGGACTCTAGTTCCTTTGGAAATTTAGGAAATATGTCTGGATAGATTAGGAACAAAAGCTTCACCAGCTGATGATGGGTGCATTACCCCATCTCAATTTCTTTTTATTAACAACAGCAAAATTGAATTTCTGATAGATGTAGTTGCTATTGAACTCTGCTGGATTTATTAGGGAAAAGGAACCTGGGTTTTTTCGAACACCTCTATCTTATGATATTCCTTTGCAAAGATGAAGATATAAGGAAAAGCAAGCAAACTGGGGAAAGCAGAAATGGATTTATTGGTGATGTGGAATGAGGAATCATGGATGAGCATTAACTCTAGTGGTTCAAGTTCACATTTGGACTACACCTCTTAATAGTTACATAGTTCTGGACAATTAAACATTAATAATCATAGTAATGTTTCATAGCAATTTCCATTTATCCACTAATTGCTCAATTACTAAACAGCAATTCATGATACTATGGAGTAAATGTGGCGAATTGAACCTTAACTCTGTGAGATGTAGGTAGTTATTATCTCCTAACTAGATGGGAAGGAACAGAGGAGTAGAGAAGCTGAATGACTGATTGGTCCCAGCTGCCATGGCTGGTGGTTGCTGCAGCCAGGAACGCACCCAGGCCACTGACTGAACAGCTTGTGCTCTGTGTGTTCGTAACCTTTCTAAGTCCCAGTCCCCCAGTTACGTGACGGGAATTGCTTATCTGATAAAATGGTAGGTGCTGTGGGTGCTCATATTTTGGAAAATTCCAAGTCACTCCCTTTCTGGCACTCTTTCTTCCTTCTATTCCAAGTTGGCAGTAGGACATTTTGTTCTGAGTTAATGAGCCAGGTAAGACAGGGACAGTGATTTGTGCCAGGTAAGAAAAACGGGTTTCAGTGCATTACCAACAGTATGGCACCAGCTCTGCGTTGTGAGGGTTACAGGAGATTACAAGGGATAAAATAGAAGAAAATATCTAGAAAATTGGAAAGCCTTTTCACATACATTTTTTTTTTTTTTTTACTTTATTACTTTTGTGTGAGTGTACCTTCAAATCAGATCTGACTGGTACAGGAGGAGATTGTCCCTCCTTCCCCGGCAAAGCATCTGGTGGATTCGAACCGTGCGCCTCTGGGATTGTAGTTGTAGCTCATTTCCACTAGGCCACCAGAGCTCCCCTCACATACATATTTTTAAAGTCTCAAGGATACTGTGGGAGGATGCTGGTGGTATACTGCACAGCTGTAATGTCTAGCCTCATCTGCCAGTGGAGACTCATGTGGTGCTGCCGATGAATAGGTTTCAGCAGAGCGTGCAGATCAAAAGAGACTAGGAAGAAAGGCCTGGCAATCTACTTCCAAGATTCAGCCAATGGAAATCTTATCTATATCACCTGTTCAATCCTGTTGTGCATTGGCTTACCATGAGTTAGGGACGGCTAACAACCTCAGTTCTGCCCACTTCAACCTTGAAGCAGTACCTTGGATGAGGAAAAATGCTCATCTTCTATTTTTAGATGAAGTCAATAACTTTCTCTTACTTGGATCTATAAACAATACGGGTGTTACAAGCAGTCTGGAGATCAGGACCAGTTTTGCACTGGGAATGTCTGTAGTCAGAGACATCTCCAAATTATTGAGGAGCAATGATGTTGGTTTGAAGACTAAGGTATGTCTGATTCAGGCTATAGTCACTTTCTAAGCATCTGAGAGCTGGACAATGACTAAGGATGACAGAAGAAGTAATGGCGTTGAACAGTGATGTTAGAGAAGTGTGCTGAAGATCTCATGGACTGCCAAAAGAACAAACAGCAATGTCTTGGGGAAGGTCTAGCCACATTGCTTCTTGCAGGCAAAGATGAGGAAGCTTCATCTCACATAATCTGGGCATGTTGCTAGGAGAGGTTACTCCTTGGAGAGGGGCATCATGCTTGGGACGGTGGAGGGGAAGTGAAGGAGATGAAGACCCTCAACCAGGTGGATTGACACAGTGAGTGCAGCAGTGGGCTTGAGTGTATCAGAGATTGTGAGATAGCACAGGGTTCAGATCTATTGTTCAAAGGGTCACTTCAAGTCCTACTTGACTTGACAGTGTCTAACAACAACATTAACATTATAAAACCTATTATAACAAAAAACCCCTCACTGCTGTTGAGTCTGAACCGACTCATAACTGACTCTCCAGCAGGTTTTCGAACTCTATAAATCACATGAGAGGAGAGACTCCTTCTTCTATAAAGCCCCTGGTGTATTCGAACTACCAGAGTGGTGCCCTTATGTACAGCTGATGACAGAATGTCCTTTGTGACCCAAAATTGTTGGTGCTGGGTGCCATTGAATTGATTTTTTTCTTATACCAACTCCACATGACCATGTAGAAGTTCCCCTTAGGGTTTTATTGGCTTAATCTCGATGCAAGCAGAACACCAGAGCTTTTTCCCACAGAGCTGATATATAGCACACATGATTTCATTTTTATTAGTAGGTTTGATTTTCCTTAATGATTTGAAAGGTAGACTTTTTAACATGTAATGCTTTTTAATTGTACCAAATTTAAAGCTTTTCATAATTATATTTAAAATGGCATTTCAGGAACTTATTTGCCTCTTTATACTAATTAAAGCTGATTAACTTTTTATTCATTCTTATTATGCCTGAAAGTGCCTTTCTTTGGTTTGTATCTATGAGTGGAATTTTATCCAGAATTAAAATAAACTAAATTTTAAGTTCCTCAATCAGGGACTGTGTCTTCCACTCAAACAATGCCTCACATTATATTTTATATGTAATTCACACTCATTGATATTGTTGATTTGATAAGAATTTTGCAAATAAAAAATTAAGCTTTTGGAAATTGTAAGATATTTGTTCAGATGCTTTGGTTAGAGTTGCACTTAATAAGTCATGTTTGTCATGTTCTAACAGGTCTATGCTTGATTGTTACTCTTGGATGCTGTTGGGTTGGTTCCAACTGTTAGTGACCATACAGTAGAATGAAGACTATACTTTCTGCAACATTCTCATAATTACTTCTGTGTTTGGGTCCATTATTGCAGCCATCATCAGTCCATCTAGTGAGGGATCTTCTTATTTGCCAGCTCTCTATCCTACCAAGCATGTTGTTCTTCTCCAGACTGGTCACTCTTGATCAAATATCCAAAGTGCATAGATGAAGTTTTCATTCTCCTTTCTAAGGAACATTTTAACTGCACTTATTTCAAGACAGATGTGTATATTCCACTGGCAATGTATGGTATACATTGTTATGTGTATGTGTTCTTTACTGACACCATTAAAAATGTCACGCTTGACTTTTTGTTATTATGTGCTGTTTAATCAGAACCAACTCATAGCTGATCCTCCAGCAGGTTTTCAGAGACAGTAAATGACACGGGAGGAGATTGCCCATTTTTCACCTGGGGAGCAGCTGGTGGACTCGAGCTACCTGCCTTTGAGTTGGCAATACAACATTTTACTCACTAAACCACCAGAGCTACTTTGTTGCTGTTTAGTGTCATCAAGTCAACTGTAACTGGTGGCAACCCTATGGAAACCCTGAACCTTGCTCTGTCCTGTGCCCTCAGGACCTCTGATGCGCTTGGACACATGTTTGTAGTTATTCTGTCAGTTCATCTTGTTGAGGGTCTTCTTGTTCTATGACTCTCTACCTTTCCCACATGATATATTCTTCTGAAGAGTGACCCCTCCAAACAACATGGCCAAAGCATTGAGCTGAAATTCCACTAGCCTTGCTCTAAAGAAGCACACTGGTTGCACTATTCTATGTGTATGCTTTTTTTTTTACCTTTTAAGATACATTATATATATATATTTTTCACTGTTGTACATTTTCTTTCCCTCCCCGACTCCCTTTCCTCCAGCCCACCTTGCAATGAATGCAGCCTGTGTTTCAGATTGTCATCATACATATAATGCCTAATCATATATTTCTTTGAATTCCTTTGAGGGGATAGTTCTTCCCCTCATCTGTTCTATTGTAGTGTTTCTTATCTGTCCCCTCTTTATTCATTCTCTCCCCAACACCTCATGTCTGTCCTATTTTGTATCAGTGGTTTTAGGCAGTATTTGTCCTTTGTGATATTTCACTCTACGAAATATCCTCAGGCTCTTGCATGTTATGTAATGTTTTAAGAGTTAGTTCTCTTTCACTGCTGTGTAATATTTCGTTTTGAGCATGTACCATAGGTTTTCTATGTAGATGTCATTTTATGTGTGTATTTTATACACACCCCACACACATAAACATGCCTGAGGGAAAGCTTTATTATTTTAGAACTATAGGCTTAGACATATTCTGAAACTGAGAATTATGACTTGCCTTAGACACTTTCTTCAAGTGCTGTACAAATAAATTCTCTTCTTTTACTCTTTTTTATTAATTTTTCTTTATTTACATGCAGTCATTCATAGACAATTGTATTTTGTTTAATTAATTACTATTGGTGTATGCCTGTTATTACCCTTTCTCTTCAGGTCCTTATGGAATGTTTCCTATTCCTTCACCCCACTCTTCACCCTTCTTCCCATTAACCCCAAATACCTCTTGGTGTTTTTTCCCTTTCCCCTTCATCTTTTGAGCATGTTTCACAATGGCAGTTTTGTGCAATATTTGTCCTTATATGACTGGGCGGTTTTTACTCAGCATAATGCTCTCTAGTTTTTCTCATGTTACATATTATTTCTTATTTCTGCATAGTATTCCATTGTGTTAATGCACTGCAGTTTCTCAAGCTATTCATTTGTTGATGAGCTTTTGAACTGGTTTTCCCATTTTCTTGCTATTGTGAAGAATGCTGCTATAAACATAGGTGTACACATCTCCATTTGTTTCTCAGTCCTGATTTCCTTGGATTATATTCCTATCAGTGAAATAACTGGGTCATATGGGATTTCTGTGTTCAGATTTTTGAGGAAGTGCCGAATTGCCTTCCATAGCAGTTGTACCATTTTACAATCTCACAGCAGCGCATGAGCATTCCAATCTCTCCATATCATCTCCAACGTTTATTTTGCTCTATTGTTAAACTTTGCTACTGCTTCTGGTGTGAGATGGTATCTCTCTTATTTTGATTTACATGTTTCTAATCGCTAATGATTTTGAGCATTTCTTCATGTGTTTGTTAGCCATCTGAATGTCCTCTTTTGACAAGAGTCTTGCACATTTTGTAATTGTGTTATCAGGTCTTTTCTTGTGGAGGCCCTATTGTTGTTGATGTTGTTGAGTCGAGCATGACTTATAACAACCCTATGAACAAAAGACCTGGAGCCTTTCCAGAACTATCGTCATTTATCAAAGTTCATGTTTCCAGAGGCATGCTGTTTAGGAAGTGGATGCCACTCCTGCTTCTAAACCTTTTTTAAACAGGGAACTCCACCAACACTGTCCACCATGGGCAACTGTTATGGCATTTGACACCCAATGGCACAAGGTTCAGCACCACAGCAACCTCAAAAGGCAGACAGTGCTAGATATTAGTTGATCAAAGTATAAGATTCTGCAGATGAAATGGCCCCCAATGAGCATTCAGTTGAAGCAGGTGATGGCAAACAAGGCCAACAGAATATCAAGTAATTCATGACTGCAACACAAAAAAGCCAAAGTTGATTCTGACCCATGGCAACCTCCTGTATTATAGAGTAGAACGGCTTCATATGATTTTTCTTGGCTGTTACCTTTACAGAGGCAAATCTGCAGGTGTTGATTTCTCTGAATGGGTTTGAACTTCCAACCTTTAGTTTAGTAGTTGAGTGTAAACCACTTGTGCCACCAGGACCTGGTGTAAGAGCTGTTGTTTTGTTCTCTCCCCTTGAGTTTATTCCAGTTCACAATGACAGAAGTTTCCAATATCCTTTCTGAGATTATAATGACTCTCTTTCATAGGGTGCTCTGGTGACATAGTTCTAAAAGAGTTGTGCTGTTAATTCAAAGGTTGTACTTGTCTGGCAGTTCTAATTCATCAGTAGAGGAGAAGGAGGGGCACTTCACAACCTTGGAAAATCAATGGCAGGTCAGCTATGAGTTGGTTCCAACTTAGCGGCAGTGACTTTATAGAGTATGTTTTTCATGAGCCCAGTTGAGCATGGAAAACCTGGTCTCTCCAGGTATCTTTGTCGCTAGAAGAGAAGGTGAGCCTTCAAGTCTGACTTGATCTTAGTAAAGCTGGATATGAAAAGAGAGTCACAGAGAAATCATTATGTATAACCATCCTGGGAAAAAGCCTGAAGCTGCTTTCCCCTGAGAAAAATGGTTCAAAATAGGGAAGGGTGTACGCCAGGGATGCATCCTGTCTCCATACCTTTTCAACATGTATGCAGAGCAGATTATTCGAGAGGCTGGGCTCTATGAGGAGAATTGTGGCATCAGGATTGGTGGAAGATCTATTAACAATCTCCGTTATGCAGATGACACAACCTTGCTTGCTGAAACTGAGGAGGACCTCATGCACTTGCTGCGAAGGGTCAAGGACTGCAGCCTTCAGTATGGACTAAGGCTCAACGTCAAGAAGACAAAGATTCTCACCACTGGACCAATTGGCAGCGTCAGGATGGATGACGAAGAGATTGAGAGTGTTCACAGCTTCACTTTGCTCGGCTCCACAGTCAACACTCTTGGTACCAGCAGTCAGGAAATCAAAAAGCGTATCGCGATGGGAAAGTCTGCCGTTAGGGACCTCTCAAGGGTACTCAGGAGCAACAGTGTCTCTCTGGAGACTAAGGTGCGCCTGATACAGGTCATGGTATTTGCAGTCGCTTGTTGTGCATCAGAGAGTTGGAGAATGACTAGGGAGGACAGAAGGAGGGTGGATGCTTTTGAGCTGTGGTGCTGGAGAAGGGTGCTGAATATACCATGGACTGCCAGGAAAACAAACAGATTTATCTTGGAGAGGATTAAACCAAGCTACTCCTTGGAGGCAAGGATTCTGGGGCTTCATCTGACATACTTTGGACATGTTGCCAGGAGGGACGGGTCCTTGGAGAGGGACATCATGCTTGGGAGGGTGGAGGGACAGCGCAGGAGGGGAAGACCCTCTATGAGATGGATTGATTCGGTGACTTGGGTAATCGGGATGGGTGTGTCAGAGGCGGTGCAGTTGGCGCAGGATAGAGCAGGGTTTAGAGCTGTTGTGCATAGGGTTGCTATGAGTCGGAAACGACTCGATGGCACATAACAACAACAACAACATTAGGAAACCAACGTCTAACTGGTGGTGTTTTGTTGGTTTTTTAATTTTGTTTTATTTTGTAGAGAATTTTACTATACAAATCCAATCTCTGACCTTTTCAGTTTTTCTTTTTTCCTTGTGGGGAATTTTAGTTTATAAATCTAATCCCTGACCTTTCCAATAAAACACACTTTAAGATAACATCATTCCAGGAACTGAGAATAGCTTGAAAGATGATTTAGTAGAAAAGTAAACGTAGGGGCTTTCCAAGGAACTTTCTTAAAATGAAGAGCAATGAGTATTAATGAATGAGAAGATTAAAATGCAAATTGAAAAGTTGAGCCTAGAAATGGACTTATCAGCATATAAACAAGAAAATGTTTTCTCAAAAAAAGTGGTCCTGAGTAGCTAGATAGAAAGTATAACTTTTTTTAAAAAAAGGTTTTCTTGCTATTGTGAATAACACTGCTATGAGCATAGGGTGTAAAAATCTCCATTCCTGTCTCAGTTATGATTTCCTTGAGATATATTCCTAGCAGTGAAAAAGCTGGATCACATGGGATTTCTATGCTCAGCTTTTTGAGAAAACGCTAAAAACCACTTTCCATAGTAATTGTACCATTTTACAATTTCACCAACAGTGCATCAGAGCTCCAATCTCTCGGCATCCTCTCCAAAATTGATTGTTTGCCGTTTTGTTGATCTTTGCTGCTGCCGCTGCAGTGAGTTGGTATCTCACTGTTGTTTGGATTTGCATCTCTCTGATTGCTAGTGATTATGAACATTTTCTCCTTTGTCTCTTGGCCATCTAAACGTCGTCTTTTGTGAAGAGTCTTTTCATGTCTTTTGCCCATTTTCTGATTTGGTTATTGGTCTTATGCCTATCAAAAAACAAATGGATTGAGAAATTGTGATACATTACCACAGTGTAATAATATGTGGCACTACGGAGCAATGATTTTGCAAATACTATGTAACTTAGGAGACACTGGAAAGCTTTTTGCAGAGTGAAATATTTCCATCACATAAATATTGCATAAAGCCTCTATTGTGAAAGTAGCAAAATAACGAAGAAAGGGGTGTATAAATGTTCAAAAGTAGAGGATTGAAGGGGAGGAACATAAGGGGAGGGGGAAGATCTCTGGGATAGCAGAGATTAGTGGGTGGAGGGAGGATGAAGTAATTGGAAATGTTTAAAGGAGGCTTGAAAAGACACGATGATGACAAGCATACCGCAATAGTTATTACAGAAAATCTGATATGTACCATGATTGTATAGAACACAAAGTATACGTTCAAAACATGATATAGATGAACAATTATGTCAAACCAAGAAGTTTTTTAAAAAGTAGTTATATTGCCAGCTTTTAATGTATACCAATAAAAATTTGAAGTGAATTAAATGGAAAATATAGTAATTCTAGAAAGAACAAAATAGAACTATGAATGGAATCCATGTTAGTTTTAAGGGAATTGTTTTTTGGTTGTTTTGTTTTGTTTTGTTTTTAAATTTTATTTTATTATTTTTGTGTGCGTGTACCGTCAAATCAGATCTGACTGGTACAGGAGGAGATTGCCCCTCCTTCTCCGGCAGAGCATCTGGTGGATTCGAACCGTGAAGGGAATTGTTATAGTTAGGTACCATCACATCGAACTGACTCAACTGTCCCTCCAGTGGGTTTTCAGAAGCTGTAAATAGCGTGGGACGAGTTTGCCTCTCTTTGACTTGTGGAGCAGCTGGTGGATTTGAACTGAGTACTTTGAGGTTGGCAGCGCAGCTCCTTACCGCTGGACCACCAGAGCTCTCTTTTGAATGAGTAAAAGAAATAAAAAAAGAAAAGGTACATTTGAAAAATATAAATATTTAAAACTTAGGCTCAGTGATACAGTTTTCAACAGGCTATTAGCAAAGTGAAACAAACACAACTAGAGAAGAGTATTAAATATAAAGGACTTACTCATATTTATAGCTCAAACATTGAGACTTAGATGAATGTGCAAAGCTATATAAACAGATAATTTAGACAAGAAAGAATACATTAAGTAAAATTGACTTGAAAAAGTTCATCTTCAGTTAGAATAAATAATCTAGACTTTATAATTCAGGAATTTTTATAATTACTATTCTCTCACTTTTGTGTTCTTTTTGAACACTTAATGTTGATGAAGTTGCAGTAATGTTTGCATGCTTTAAAAAAAACAGAAAAAAAGGGTGAAAGAAAACATTATTCAAGCCTATTTTTTATTATAAATTATATTTATTGCATTGCAAGAATAATTTAATATACATGTTAATTGATAAATCTTGAGTGTTAATAATGTCTTTAAACCTCTTACACACAGAGATAAAAACCATAAAAGTGTATCTTGTGTTTATTTGAAAATCAGCAATTCCTCTGGGAAGTATGAAGTACTTTTGTTATGGGATCTTTTTCTTCTACCTTGTTTCTTTTCTTTTTTTTTTTTTTAATTCAAGTCTATTAATCATTCAATTCCTTCTTAAGAGAGTTTGGGTGAACAATGTGATCAGATCCTATTTCGTGGAACAGCAAACAATAGGAAATGATTGTAGTGTTCACTTAATGGGAACTGGTCTATAAGTGATACAACATCAACATGGAAGTATCTTGTGAAGCCATTGCAATAACATTTTTTAAGAATAACTAACTATGTCAGTAATATGTTTAAGATATATTAGAGTGTTATGATACAATTACAATGATAATAAATGTGCTTGAAAACTAATAGACAATAATGTAAGTAAGTCTATTGAATTGTTTATAGTAATTGCAGCACAACTTCTTACCATTAAACCATAGGAGATTTTTTTTTCCTGATAGGAGATTTTTAAAGAAATAAAATAATGCATAGTGTAATAATATGACCTTTCTCATAAATAAAAAGAAGCCTAAATTCTAATTCACATCCTTGTGAAGTCAATTATATGCATAGTAGAAATGACATCTAAGATCAGAACTTTGAGTCCACTGAGGTAAGCAGACTTAGAAAATAAAACAAATTGATCATTTGGCAACTCTCCTGCAATCTTCCCTCCCCCTTCCCCCTTCAGTTCAGCTCTAAAAACTCATATGCAAACAAGGAGGGAAGAGAGAGCAGGTCTCATGAGAGTGAAGCCCATTAACCCAGCTTTTTTCCTGGGCAGCTTGGTGAAGAGTATGTGTGTTTAGGAAAGTAAGGTTAATGTTGTTGTTAGACCAATTGAGTCAATTACAACTCATAGCGACCTATGAACAACAGATTTGAACCCTCTTCTGTCCTGTACCGTCCTCATCATCTCTGACATAGACAACTTGCTGCTATAGTTACTGTGTCAATCCATCTTGTTGAGGGTCTTTTTCTCTTTCACTGATCTTGAACCCTTAGAAGCATCCTGTTTCTTTCCAAAGAACACCCACTCCTAACAACATGCTCACAGCCTGTGAGATGAAGCTTTGCCATCCTTGCCTCCAAGGAGCATTCTGGCTGCACTTTCTCCAAGACATATGCTTGGGTTTTTGACAGTCCATGGGATATTTAGTACCCTTCTCCAGCACCACAATTCAAAGACATCAATTATACTTCTTTCATCTGTAATCACTGTCTAGCTCTCAGATGCTGTTGTTGTTAAGTGCCGTCGCGTCATAGGCTACTCATAGCGACTCTATGAACTTAAGTCCTGTATAACTTTCATCCTTTCTTCAAGTTAATAGGGTTTCCAGAGGCAAGCTATTATGGAAGTGGATGCCACTCCTGCTTCCAAGCTAGTTTTAATCGGGGAGCTCCACCAAACACTATCTGCCATGGGCAACCATTATTGCATTTGATACATCGGTGTCACAGTGTCCAGCTTAATAGCAACCACAGGTTACTTCTGTACAGCAAGTGGACACACCAGGGCTATACGACCTTGAAGAATGTTTGAACAAAAACAATGAAAAACAGGCCTGAGGGCCGTGGATTAAAAGTCACCCACCTTTGGCTTGGTAGCATCACTTTCTGTCCACTAGGTCAACTAATCTCTCTCTATTGAAAAAGTCCATGGCTTTAATTAGGCACACCTTAGTTTTAAATTGACATCGTTGCTCATCAGTACTTTTGAAGAGGTCCCTGACAGCAGACTTTCTCAATGTGATACATCTTTTGACTTCTTGATAGCTGATACCAAAGTTGTTGATTGTGGGTTAAAAAAAAACAAAACTAAATTGTTGACAATTTCAATCTTTTCACCATTTGTATTGATGTTGCCTATTGTCCCAGTGGTGAGGAGTTAATAATGATAAGTTAATAATAATTTAATATGCATTTTACAAGTAATTTTTTTAGATTTATTATGCAAACAAATAAGATACTCAGGAGAAAATTAAATCACCTGAATCCTATATTAAGCAATAAGAAGTTACAAGTAAATGCTCTACTTTCCAGAAGACATTAGTTAAAGTCTCTAAATTTTACTTCTCTAAAGGTAGCTCTGGTAGTCTAGTGGTAAGGAGCTACACTGACAGCCCAAAGGTACATGGTTTGAATCCACTATCTACTGTGAAGGAGAAAGATGAGCAATCTCCATGCATGAGATTTATTGCCTCTGAAAACCCACTTATGGATCAGTTTTGACTCTCTGGTACATAGCAACAATAACAAAGGCAAGGGAAGAATGTCAGAAGAGTTAGTAATGTAGTTGGGAAGTCTGATTTTACAGATGTAGGAAATGGACAATTACATTTAAGAAAAGATTGCAGGGTGAAACTAACATCAATCGAAATGAATAGCCCTTGCTGTGCTAGAAAAATAAAATTTAAAAAATGAGATGTACTAGTTGTCATTTGGAAAATGAATACATAGAACAAAGCTTAAAAACACAAGCCCTTTTTCAGATTATCATTCTATTCTGTCCCCTGTTCCAAAGGAGAGGGAGCTCCAATAACCTAGTGAATAAGGAGTTACATTGCCAACCCCAAAGCGGAGGGTTTAAATCCACCATTTGCTCCAAGGGAGGAAGTTTGGCAGGCTCTTCTCATGGGATTTACAGCCTCTGAAAACTCGCTGGAGGGCCAACTCTGAGTTGGTTCCTACCTGATGACAATGAGTTGAGTTGGTTGTTAGTGGAAGAGAGAAAGACCCTCAAAATGTGAATTGACACAATGACTGCAGCAAAGGGCTTAAAGCACAGCAGAGGTTGAGGCTGGCACAGGATTGAGGAAGGTTGTCCATAGCTGGCACAGAATTGAGGAAGGTTGTCCAAAGGTAGCTCTGAATTCTAGTCATCTTGACAGCCTGCATCCTTGCCCTTCCTCACCCCACAAAAAGTCATATAGAGTAGAACATCAGACACAGGAAACTCTTTAATGTTTTATATTTTCCAAGATTGATACGGGGGGTGGGGGGGGGTGGAGAAAGGCATTAAGAAATCCTTTGTGTATTAGTTTCCTAGGTCAACCATAAAGAAATTCCACAAAGTGGGTGGTTTAGGAATAATAATGTGTTGTCTCGGTTCTGGAGTCTGAGATCTGCACGTCAGCTGTGTTGATTCCTTGTGAGAGTTCTGAGAGAGTAACTGCTCCATGCCTCTCTCCTGGCCTCCCTAGGGGGGAGTCCGTGTTCCTTTGGGTGGCATTCACCTCCATCACAATATGACTGTTCTTTGTCCTGTTCTCCATCTGTTCCCTGCTTTTATGAGGACACAACTCATAAAATGAGATTAGGAGTCACCCTTCTCGGATATGACCTAGTGTTTACTAATCACCTCTTCAGAGACCATATTTCCAAACAAGGTCATGTTCTCAGGTACTAGAGATTGTCTTTAACATCATTTTTAGAAACAATTCAATCCAATCCATCTTGGTTTTGAATTTTGCTGAAATACTCTCATTAATCTGGTGTAGTTTGGGAAGTCTTGGACCTTGTTGACTTTTGTAAGGTCAGCAGTTGGGGTCTGCCAGTTGCTGTTCAGGAGAAAAATGGACCATACTCTCCCATAAAGATTTCTAGTGTTGGAAATCCAGTGGAGGGTCCCGAGGAGTTGGAATCATCTTGATGGCAGTGGGTCTTTGGTTTAACGGTATTTTAAAATGCTACTTCTTAAAAATCATACTGTGATGACGCATTAGCCTGTAGGTAGGAAAATATTTTGTTAAAAAGAAAAAAGATTGACTGGAAATAGAGTCTATATTTGTCCCTGCTTCCTCTCTCTTCATTGTACACTATTCATAGAGGTCTCAATTAGAAGTGAAATTAGAAAGGAAAGAAAACCTAGGGATAAGATTTTGATGATCTTATGTAAATGATAAAATAGCTCCAATCTTTTTTTCTTTTTTTTTTTTACTTTTTAAGCTCAGGACAAAGATTTTTAAAAATTTAGAATGATAAGGCTTCTTCTTTCATTTATTTTTGGTTTCCTTAAGATGCTACCTCACAGAATAAGGGTTTTTGTGTGTATATTTAGTAAATGTAATTTCACTGCTGATTTCTTGGTTTCGTCTATCTTCTCAGACAAGGAGGCTTACTTGCTCCTTTGAAGGAAGCTGGAATTTTTTAAACATACATCAATTTAAAAAAGAAAAATCTATATAAACTTTGGCTACTCTTACCCTCCAGAATATCTCTATCCCCTGAGAGAGTTTCATGTCAGATTATATATGTCTTTCATAGCATTTTCTGATCAAAATGAATCCTATTAATCATTATCTATCCCTGCATTTAAGATTTGTAGTTACAGTAATTTTCAGAATACTAAAATCCTTGTTTAGTAATCATGAGCTAAATGATAAAAAGTAAGGTGCTAAAAAGTCTTTAGTCATAGAAATAATTCCATTTTCTCATTTTTACTTTATAATTCAGTTTTCCCTATAACACCATACATAGTATGGCATACATTTTAAAGTGTCTTTTATTTTACTACTTTTGATTTCTTAATATGATTATTTTACTAAGCAATAGAAAATCTACCTTTTTTCCTATTGAATATAAACTTTATTTATGAGATAATGTATATGGGAAAGGTGACTTTATATACTGGTAAATAAATACATATTTGTTTGCTTTACCTTTATTTAATATTTTCTTAGAAAAAAATAAGAAAAACTGTTATGTAATAATTATAAAAAGTCAGCAAAAAAATTTTAATGAAATACCCAGGTAATTAAAACACTACCTCCCTATAGGCTTTTGTCAGGGGCTTCCAGAAAAATCTCAGAAGAATTTGGGTTTTTTTTTTTTCACAACTGTTTAATTAACCGAGATCACTCTCCTCTGAACCTTTATTACAAACGCACCCAGAAGAGGTAATGACTCTCAGTGTACAGTCATGTTCTCCTGAGTGGCAAAGCCAACATGATGTGTTTTTCACGGTGGAGTTGGGGTTCTGTTATTAATTTCAGAAGGATGATCAACATATAAAGAGGATGTGTTTGCTGTAGTATGTCCCCCAAATATCTCCCAGTGTTAACCCACATGTTTCACTCCCTGCCGTCGAGTTGATCTGGACTCACAGTGACTTCCCTTCAGGATTCCGAGGCTGTAAATCTCAGTTGAAGAGACTGCCCCTCTTTCCCCCGGAGCGGTTTGTGTTGTTATGAGCTCTCAAGAAGGAACCAGTTCAGAGCTGGCTCTCCAGCCAATTTTCAGAGGCTGTTAGTGGCACTGGCAGAGATTGCCTGTCCTTCTCCCATGGAGCAGCTGGTGGCTTTGCACCATGTGTCTTGGGGACACCATGTGTTTTGGGGATTGTTGTGCAGTTTCTTACCACTAAGGCCACCAGAGGTTCCTAGAGGACTCAAACCACAGGAGAGATACAGCCTTTTACTTAGCAGCAGGACTTGTTACAGACAATGTCACCAGTGCTTCCTAATATTGCTTGCTTCATAAACCTGTCCTGCAGCACATTTTTAAAAATTAAAATAGAATGTGTAATAGTTCAGAAGATTCATTTACACCTTCTGTCTTTTGTTTAGAGTTGTGGATATTTACTGAACATCTGTGCCCTTGATGAGGTTGATGAGGGCACACCCATTGTTACAATGGTACAAGAGGTGGCATCAGATAGAATCCCTTCTAGCAGCTTATAGTTTTAAAACAAGCATAAAACTGTGGAGAGGAACAAACATCTTCAAGTGACTCTCTATGACTAAGGAGGGTGATACACTAAATAAATTCAGGGGCTCTGGGGAGATTTCTGTCTCCTGCCATTCTTAATGGGAGGATAGAGTGCTTGGTCTAATGTCTAAATCCCTTAGAGACAAAATCACTAAGATGAAAAAGGGGTGTGTGTGTGTGTGTGTGTGTGTGTGTGTGTGTGTGTGTGTAAAATAGCCTTAAAAGTCATAAAGAACCAAAATATATGTAACTATCATGTACTTCTGCACATATTTTTCTCCTAAGCAGAGATTCTTTAGGCTTTCTGACAAGTAAAATGTGCTCTTTGAGGCTGGATAAAAACAGCTCGCTTTGGTTCCTAACTAGCTGTGTCCCAGCAGCCCCTCAGCTACCACTGCTCTTGAGAGAATCATTTCCCGTCTCAGTATCAATCTATCCCCAGTGCTCCTAGAGCCAGGTGATTGAAAGAGGGGCTTTTATCTGCAACAACTTGAAGATCTCACCAGCAACCATGTGCC
>NW_006399772.1:21651910-21733596 GCF_000299155.1 Elephantulus edwardii
GGGGGGGGGGGAAGCCCTTCTCTGTCACATGGAGTCACTATGAGTTAAAAATAGACTCTGCAGCAATGAACAACAAATGTCACGGAAGAATCGTGAAAAGTAGACAGATCCCTACTGTGCTCTCTATCTACCTCTTGTCTTGAAGAAACCAGCACATGCACGTTCATGTACAGGCTGTACTAGAGTTACCCAGTGAGGTAGAGAGATTATTCTAATGATAGTGATACGGCAGCTTTGGCTCAGTGAGCAAGTATTTGCTAAGATTCCATTTTAATTGGACACAGAAGTAGAGTTTTTTTAAAAAAAAATTCCATTTGGGTACAGTACATGGTAGGGATCCCTGGTGGCATAGTCCATGGAAAGTTGCACTGCCAAGCCAAAGGCTGCCCCTCTCCAGCAGTTCGAATCCACCGGTGGCTTTAAGTGAGAAAGATGAGCAGCCTCCTCGCGTTACACTTGACAGCTTTGGAAATCCAGTGAAGGGTCGCAGTGAGTGAGTGACAGACAGTACACTTCCCTCCATACCACACTTATTCTTACACTTTTGTTCTGTCCAGTTTAGGTCGAGTATGTGAGACAGGAAGGGAAAGAAGCCCAAGGTGGGTGATTTTAATCTGCAGCCCTCAGGCCTGGTTTAAATGGTTTTTTGTCAAAAATTCTTCTAGATCATATAGCCCTGATCTGTGCATTGCTGTACAGAGGTAACTCACAGTTGCTGTGAAGCTGAACACTGTGACACTGATGTGCCAAATGTGATAATGGTCACCCATGGTGGACAGTATTTCGTGGAGCTCCCCGATTAAAACAAGCCTGAAAGCAGGAGTGGCATCCACTTCTGAAATGGCTAGCCTCCGGAAACTCTATGAACAGTGCTCAGGTCTTTAATTCATAGGGTCGCTATGAGTCGTTTACAACTCTTAACAACAACAGCATGTGGGACAGGAAAGGAAGGAAGTCTGCTGCAAATCCTTTGTTTTTGTCTCTGTGTATCTGTCAAGGCTGTTCGGATTTCTACAAGACTCTTCCAAACCATTGTCTTTCTGTTGGAGCACTGCTGTAGAGGTGATTCCCCCTCACAACAGCCAGTGTTCATTCTGAAATGTAGTTTAGAACATCCCTGTGTGTGAAAACCCTTCAGCAATTTTCCATTGTCCTTGGAATAAACTACTTATGTTGGTCTGTAAGATGCAGCACATGTGGGTTCCTGCTTCCCTGGCCCTCTCTTGCTGGTGGTTCTCTGAACTCTAGTGTCTGATCCTCAAGTTCTTTCTTGCTACAGGAACTTTGCATGTGTGCTTTCCTCTGACTGCTGCCTCTCACTGAGCCTCCTAGAAAGATTTTCTCCATTTTCCCATTCTGAGTCCTCACTTAGCACCACAAATAACTAGCCCTCTTGTTTTTTAAATTATATTCCTTTTCTCTTATGACATTTATGATTTGTTTTCATATTGAAAATGATAACTAATATTTGGCAGGTATTTCCAGTGTGTCCATCACCAAGATACGGCCTTTAGAGTATAGATGAGGAAGTAAAGCACTTTCCTGGATTACATAAGTGGGTGATGAACCAGAATTTAAATCGAGGTTTCCTCTAACCTAGTCATTTCCGTACTCAGAGTGAACTCAGAAGTGACCCATTAGCGAGTTTTCCAAGGCTGTTAATCACATGGGAGGAGATTGCCTGGCTTTCTCAGTGCGAACAATGGATTTGAACCTGCCAAAGAATTGGTACGTTTGGGTTAATAAGGCAAATCCTTGCTGACTACATCACCAGACCACGGTAACCTATGTAGGCACTCCTGTCAGACAAGGTAGACCCCAGAGGGGCTCCAGGCTGCAGATCATTACAGGATCACTACTTTATCGTCTTCCCACAGAACAGCTTTGTTATGAGCCACTGAGGTGGAGCCAACTCATAGCTGACCCTCCAACAGGTCTTAAAGGCTGTAAGTCACACAGGAGGAGATTGTCCATCTTTCTCCTACAGAGCAGCCTAGTGTATTTGAACTGAATGCCTTTGTGTTGGCAGCACAACTCCTTACCACTTATCTACCAGAGAAGTTGGTGGCTTCCGGCTTGTTGGTGGCTTCCGGCTTGTGACTATACAGTTAGCTGTCCACTTCACAACACACTGCACTATCCGGGCATCTTCAGCTTTCCCGCGTGAAACTATCAACTGTAGGATGACAGGGACCATGTCCTTCTTTCTCCCTCTGTCTCTCAGTCTTTCACTCTTGTTGCCTTCACGTTAGAACCAAACGCCTAGCTGACTGAGGCTGTAGGTTCCATAGGAAGAGATTGCCCATCCTTCTCCCTCATGTCCTCTGGTGAATTTGAACTGTTCACATTCAAAGGGGTGGCCTTTTTGGTAGTAGCCCAACTCTCTACAGATACATCACCAGTGCTCCAAACCCTTGTGACATAGTGTGTAAAGTAGCAAGCTGTTAACTGAAAGGTCAGCTGTTTAAATTCTCACCAGCAAACACAAAGATGAGGCAGTCGCCTCCCAGAAATATACAGTCTTGGGAATCCGGTGGAGGGCGGCTGTGAGGGGAATCAGCTTGAAGACAGTATGTTTGGTTTGGTGTTTTGTATTAAAATACAACTCAGATACTATAACATTAGTCCTTTTAGAATATATGTAATACAATGACTTATAATAGTTTCATAGGATTTTGCCGAGCCATCCACTACTATCTAATTTCATAACATTTTCATGACTTCAAGACTTATACCCATCAGTGATCACTCTCCATTTCCCCAGTCACTGTCTCCTAAAAACCACTCTTCTACCTTCTTCCTCTATTTATTTATCTACTCTAGAAGCTTCATATAAATAGAATCATCATATCATATGTGGTCTGTGTAACTGACTTTTCATTTAGCATAATGTTTTCAGAATTCATCCATATTGCACCATCTACCAGTAGTTCATTGTTTTTTTATTGTCAACTAATACTCTCCTAGGAGCCCTGGTGGTATAGTATCCAGTGTTATGAGGCTACTAACCAAAAGGTCACTGGTTCAAATTCATCAGCTTCTCTTCAGGAGAAAGATGAGCAGGGGCCTTCTGTAAAGACCCTCTGCCTCCCGAAGGAATGTCTTTATGAGTTGGGATAGACTCAGCAGCGATTGGTCAGCTCCTAGTGTGTGGATCCCCTGCATTTGATTTATCCGTTCATCAGTTCACAGACATTTGAGTTCTTTCCAACTTTTGGTTATTGCAAATAGTAATACTTATGAACATTTACATGCAAGTTTTTACTTTGTTCTCTTGTATACATAGGAGTGGAATTGCTAGACCAGGAGGTACCTCAGTGTTTAATATTTTGAAGAATTATCGAACCATTTTCTCAAATTAGAACAATGTTTTTTAAGACCCATAAAAAAAAAGAATTCAGACATTCTATTTTCAGTGGTTTTCCCTCTGCGTGTTAACAAGAAGGCCTCCCTTATACTCCCTAATCCACAGTGACAGGTCCAACTGGCATCATTGCCTATCATTGTGGTGACTGAGCTGGGATATTGTCTATGAGTGTTTTCTTGAAGTTACTAAATAAAAGTTTTTCTCTTTCTAATTTACATGTTTACATTGTTGTTAAGTGCCATCAAATTGGTTCTGACTTTGTGTTTTATGGTTGTTCAGAGGTGTTGGGAAATATTCAGTGAGGGGTTTTTTTTTGTTGTGTCTCTTTTAAAATGTTATACTGTGAAGAATGAGAGGCATCATATGTTATTAATGAGTTGGCAGTATTAGACACTGGTGTCATTTAGAGAGATGACTGTCCTCATCATAAATGTACATTAAAACATTTAATTATGTCTGTTTTCCCCATTCTTTTCTATTCTTTTAAATCATTCTTTTATAAGAAGTTCTTTTTTATTCCCATGCTTTAGAGTGGCAATGGCCCCGTGCCCATCCACTAAGATGTTATTATCATTTTATTCCAGTGACTGACACCTGGTTGGATAGATCATTTCAGAAATAAACCAGCTTCTTCTATTTTCTTACATTGCATCACCTTTGTGCATTATGCCATCTGCCTTCATTTCACTCAGAACCTCCTTGCCTTTGAGTCAGAAGCAATTCATAACTGACCCTCCCTCCATTACGTTTCTGTGGCTGTGCATCCTGTTGCAGGAGGTTGCCTGTCTGTCTTTTGTGGATCGACTGACGGTGGATTCGAACTCCCAGAAAGCTTGGCCTCAGGATCAGCAGTGCGACTCCCTGGGGACCACACCAGCAGGGCTCTCTTCAGTTAATGCATATGCAAATTCATCTGGCTTCTTGAACAGTTAGAACTTCTAGAAACAATTGATTGTCTTGAGGACGTGGGAATGCAGAGTTGTTACTGGGTTAGCAAAATGAAGGCCACCTGTGGGTGACCAAAGTGGGGGCGGCGGGGTGTGCCTGACCTTTCCCCAAGGTTGACCGCTGCCTTCTCCGTCCAGTTAGTCAGGAGCACGTGCCAGCGCCCATTGTCTGGGCTTTTATCACAGGAAGTGGATGCTAATGAGTATAATTGCTTGCATCACATTAATATTCATGGCACATGCCTCTTACCTTACATGGCACTAATTCTCTGTATATTTAACTAATGTACCATTTTGCCTTTCTTTTCTGGCGGAGGGGACCTGGATTTTAGAGGGTGTGAAGCAAAGAGCAGCTGGAGGAGGAATGAATATGCAGAACGCGGTGCCAGGATTAACATGCTGTCCCCTTGTAGAGAATCGAGAAGAGATCTTTTGAGGCAGGTTAAAAGGAAATGCCAAGTGGGAGCGAAGCGGCCCTGCCCTGGCATGTGATGTGAGTCAAAGAGGTGTCTGGCTTTCCTGGGCTGTGTTTTGTGCTCGGCTTGCCAGCTGCGTCAAGCCAGCAGCTGCCTGGGCACGGCTCAGATAAAGAAAATTATTACGGTGTATTTTATATTTGCAAATTTGGCTGCAGTTTCTAAAGCTTAGCATTCTGACTGATAGACAGTGGAGACTGTAAGTAGCAGATGGAGAGAAGCTTAGCAAAGAAACCGTCTTCTCCTGCCTCCTTTTGCAGAATTATCCTCAAACAACTATGCTTGCTTGCTTTGGATACATTTTGATTAAAGGAGAAACATTTTTCAGTCTTTATTATGATGTAATTAGATGTAACCAAATTTTGATAGATTGAAAAAAAAATTAGGGAGGCAGAAAGAGTGTGGCATTTCCAGAGGGGGAGTAGTTACTGGAATCAGATGCCATCCCACATTGGGCCTTCGCAATGGCAGTGGGATGGGTAATTCAACCGTTTTCCTTCCTGATCAACTCCCTCCTTTCATCCTGATGTCTATCCAGAGACCAGCTCCCTCCTCTCTGCATTCTTCTGGGTGATTATTGTGACTGGAAGACTCCCTCCCTTGTTCTGTGAACTCTTTGGAGGCACAGGGAGGGCATGGGGCTCAAGAGCTTCATTAATTGGCCTGAACTCACCACATGTGTGTGCAAGTGTGGTTCACATGTGACCTCCTGGGCTGTGTCTACTGGGCCTGCTCCCTCAATGTGGAGCTTCTCAAGCCTCCCTGGGAACAGGGGGATGGGAATAAGGAACATGGTCCCTTTGGTGCTCTATTCAGTTAGGGTAAGAGTCTTGGGAAGGGTCAGCTATCAGTCAACTCAGTGGTACACAACAACTACACAGCATGCCCATGGTTATATTTATATTGAAATGTTTCATTTTCTAATCACCGAGTGCTCTGGTGGTGGAGTCCGTGGAGAGCTGTGCTGCTCACCCAGAGGTTTGAATCCACCAATGGCCATGTGGGAGAAGGATGGATTGTCTCCCTTTGTGCAACTCAACAGCCTCCAAAGACCACTGAAGGGTCAATTCTAACATGATGGCAAAGAGAAAAGGTGAGAAAAATAAGTCTGGGCCAACTTCCTTTTTCTCCTGGTACTTTCCGGTCATGTTATGTGCCATTGACTTGGAGCTGACTCAAAGCTGAACCGTTCCTTACCCACTAGGCCACTGGAGCTCCTGTCTGAACATAAGGTGCTGAATTTGGAAAACTAGTCATTTACTTCTGCTTTATGTGCTTAGTGAGGTGGTTCAAACCCACCAACTGCTGCTTCAAGAGAGAAAAGACCAGCCGATCAGCTCCTGCAAAGAGACTACACCAAGGAAACTGGGGTTTTCTACTCTGTTCTGTCAGCTTTCTGCTAGAAGCCTGGTGCAGGGTCTTTGGGAGTTGCAGTTGACTCCATGGCAGTGGGTAGGTCTTTATGAGCCAGAATAGACTTGATGGCAATCAGCAACCTTCATATTATTGAGGCAATTGTTTTTTCTTTACCTAATATTTCCTAGAGGAATAATTATTTGGGGAAATGAGATGGATTGGACATGGGGACAATAGCGTATTTATTAGTTGTTGTTATTATGTATCATCAAGTTGCCCAAGACTCATAGCAACCCTTTGTCCAACAGCTCTGAAGCCTGCCTTGTCCTGAGCCAGTCTCACTGACCCCCATACTCATTGCCTTAGTTACTGTATGGAACCGTTGCATCAGTGGTCTTCCTCTTGTGTGCTGTTCCTCCGCCTTTTTGAGCATGTTCTTCTCCAAGGACCTGTTCTTCCTGGTCACGTGCCCAAATTGTGTGAAATGGAATGTCAAAATCCTAATCTTCAAGGATAAACTTGATTTCACCCTCTCCAAGGCAGATTTATTTATTTCCTTGGTGGTCCATGGTATGTTCAAACTCTTTTCCAGAACCAAAACTCAAAGCCATCAATTCTTCTGTCATCTCTAGTCATTATCAAGCTCTCTGATGCAAAGCAAGTAATTGAGAAGACCATAGACTGGATCAGGTACACCTTAGTCTATAAATTGACATCGTTGCTTCTCAGTACTCTGGAGTGGTCCCTGACAGTAGATTTTCCTAGTGTAATTCTTTTTTTGATTTTTCTGACTGATCAAAAAGTGTATCGTGATGGGAAAGTCTGCTGTTAGGGACCTCTCTAAAGTACTCAAGAGCAACAGTGTCTCTCTGGAGACTAAGGTGCACCTGATACAGGTCATGGTCTTTGCAATGGCTTGTTATGCATCAGAGAGTTGGACAATGACTAGGGAGGACAGAAGGAGAATTGATGCCTTTGAGCTGTGGTGCTGGAGAAGAGTATTGAATGTACCATGGACTGCCAAGAAAACAAATAAATTCATCCTGGAGAGGATTAAACCAAGCAACTCCTTGGAGGCAAGGATTCTGGGGCTTCTTCTGACATACTTTGGACATGTTGTGAGGACATGTCCTTGGAGAGGGACATCATGCTTGGGAGGGTGGAGGGATGGCGCAGGAGGGGAAGACCCTCTATGAGATGGATTGATTCGGTGACTGGGGTAATCGGGATGGGTGTGTCGGAAGCAGTGCGGTTGGCGCAGGATAGAGCAGGGTTTAGGGCTGTTGTGCATAGGGTCGCTATGAGTCGCAGGCGACTTGATGGCACATAACAATAACAACAACAGTGTCAAGAGGGTTGATTGTGGAGCCGAGCAAGCTCTAATTGCTAATAACCTCAATCTCTTCTCCATCTATCATGGTGCTGCCAGAGAATCTTTGTCTTCTTCACGTTGAGCTTCAATCCATATTAAAGTCTATGTAGTTCTTGGCCTGCAGCAAGCGCTTCAGGTCATTCTCAGTTTCAGCAAGTAGGGTTGTGTCATCTATATAGCATAGATTGTTGATGAGTTTTCCTCCAATTCTCATGACACTTTCCTTATCATAAAGCCCATCCTCTTGAATGATCTGTTCTGCATTTAGATTGAAAAGATAAGGAGACAGGATGCATCACTGACACACTCCTTTCCTTATTATGTTTTTTTGCTCTGTTCCGAGGATTGCTTCCTGGTCCAAGTATGTTGTTAAGTGCTGTCGAGTCGTAGATGACTCATAGCGACCCCATGAATGAAAGACCTGAGCATTTGTATAACTTTCATCCTCTCTCCAAGGGTTTCCGGAGGCAAGCTATTTCAGAAGTGGATCCAACTATTGCTTCCAAGCTTGTTTTAATCGGGGAGCTCCACCAAACATGTCACCACGGGTAACCATTATTACATTTGACACATCAGTGTCACAGTGTTTAGCATCACAGCAACCATGAGTTACCTCTGTACAGAAAATGGACAGACCAGGGCTCTGCCACTTAGAAGAATGTTTGACCAAAAACAATTAAAACCAGGCCTGAGGGTCTCAGATTAAAATTACCCGCGTTTGGCTTGGTAGCATCACTTTCTATCCACTAGGCCAACAGAGCTCTCTCTTTGTTGTTGTTGTTGTGGTCCAAGTATATATTTCACATTTATTAGTAGTATATTCTTAAATATTATTTAGATCTGTTAGTGAAAATAGTGGGTTTTTTTTGCGTTAGGCCTCTGTCTGGAATCATCCTTAATCCTCTCTCTTAATTAATCTCCCTCACTTGTGTCTTCTGAATGACTTAAAGATTCTAGACTAAAGGAAAAACTTGAAGAGATTAAATTTGAAAAGTGCCTTGATGATTGACCAGTTACTGTTTCAACTCAGCTCACCTGGAAATTAAGGCAAATGATCACAATCCACTGAGTTATAGACATTTGATTTTCAGAAATGCAGGTCCTTCTCCTTTTCCTCTTGAGATGGTACTTATTTTTGCTTTTATCCACTGTTTGTTGTTGTCTCTCAAAATCCTACTGGAGAGAGTTAAAACTAAACTTAAAGTTCCATTTGTTCTGTGTCAGAGTTCCACTGAGAAACCCTAATGACAATCTATTCTGGGCTTCTGAGTCAGAAGTCTAATTACCTATCGGGTGAGTGTGATTTGGTACTTCTTGGGATCTGGCCATGAAGAATGAATTCCTTCTACTATCAAGGCAGGCTGATGGGAGCCAGACAGGAAAGAGATAGAAGCATGGCACCTGGCCCAGCTTTAGGTATGTCAGACCATGTCTAGAGTCTCATCTCTGTCTGTACCCCTATGGAATGCAGTAACTAGAGGCAGTCAAGACACAAGGTTGACCATAGCATCAAGAGTTTGAGGCAAAGTAAAGGGAGAATGTAGCAAGAAAACAAGTGCAAGACTGCAGTTCTCAGAACCCTGGCCAGGCAGTGCTGACAGCTCGTCAGGGAGCTTTGAGGGTGGACTCCTCTCTCAGTGAGGTTCTGGTAAGAACAAGACTGAGAAGGAGATGGATATTAAATGGGTTACTAGATTGAAAGTTAGAAAACAAAGACTCATAAATAAAAATGGAGAGAAATCAACTGCCTATGTGACGGTATCACTAGGCCTCCCCACTTCCTCATTCCTTACAGCATTTTTCATGAATGAGGGAGATCTGAATTCTGAAAACAAAAAATGATCTATGATTTGTAAGTGAAAATTTGAATGATAGTAAATTATGTACTATGTTGTTGGTTTTTCAAATAATCTGTGATCTCAGTGAGTGGAATTTAGGACTTGATAAGGTGGACAGTATTGACACATACCTGAGGCATTTTAAATACTTAGTCATTTGGTCTCATTTTTCTGGTCCTTTGGAAGTCTCCACAAGTATTGAATAGTAATTCCCAACCATGGCAAGTTCTTGCTGACACTCATTTGAGAGACAGCATGTATGTGTGATGGGTTATGAACTCTGGGTCCCAAGGCTTAAAGCTTGCTTCTGTCACTGACTGCCTTCTTGTATGACTTGGATTGAGGCATTTAACTGTTCTGTCTCTATTTTCCCCACGTGAAATGGGGACAGTAATGGTTCCTTCTTCATGGGATGGTTTTTCTCTCTCTTTCTTTCATTATTGCCTTTGAGTTGGAACCAACACATAGCCGACTCTCGTGTGTGTAAATTACATGAGAGGAGATTGCCTGTCTTTCTGCTGTGGAGCAACTGATGAAGTCAAACCACCTATCTTTGGGTTAACAGCACAACTCCTTACCTATTAGGCCACTAGAACTCCCTCATAGGATGGCTGTGAGGATTAAATGAGCTAATATTTGTACAACGTCTGGAATAGTAACTGACTGCTAAGAAGCACTGTACAAATGTCTGTTGAGCATATGGACAAACAAAACATGTGGTTTTTGCAATTTCTAGGTTTTTACAAATAACTTCAGGTTTTTCTTTCTACTTCATATGGATGTTATTGTCTTAGGCTATTTAAAATACTGTTTCATGCATAATATTTTTAAAAAATATAGTTATAGAGTTGATACTTTGTCAACATACTATTTGGTTACTCTTTAATTCCATAATTATATAATAAATATATATTACATATATGTAACATTTATTTAATATAAATTATTATTCATATTATACTTTCTAATAAATTATTTTGGGAAGCAGAAGTGGCATCCACTTCCTAAACGACATGCCTCTGGAAATTCTATGAATTTTGATAAATACAATAGTTATAGAAAGGCTTCAGGCCTTTTGTTCATAGGTTTCCTATGAGTCATGCTCAACTCGATGGACATCAACAACAACAATACATGATTATTATATAGTCAGGAAATCAGGAGACTTATTGCATCAGGAAAGTCTGCAGTTAGGGACCTCTCCCAATTTTTGAGGAGTAATGATGTCAGTTTGAGGACTAAGGTGCATCTGATCCAGGCCATGGTCTTTCCGATCACTTGCTATGCATCTGAGAGCTGGACAATGAATAGGGATGACAGAAACAGAAGACGAATTGATGCCTTTGAACTGTGATTCTGAAGAAGAGCACTGAATATCTCATGGACTGCCAAAAAAACCCAAGCAACTATGTCTTATAGAGGATACAGCCAGAGTGCTCTTTGAAGGCAAGGATGATGAGGCTTCACCTCACATACTTTAGGCATGTTGCTAGGAGGGGCTAGTCCTTATAGGAGGAAATGATGCTGGGAAGGGGGGAGGGTCATTGAAGGAGAAGAAGAACCTCAACCAGGTGGACTGTCATGACGACTGCCAAAATGGGCTCTTGTGTGTCAGCAAGTGTGAAGATGGCATAGCATAGGACAGAGTTCAGATCTGCTCTTCATATTGTTGCTGTGGTCATAGTTGACTCAATGGCATCTAACAACAATAATATATGATTAGGAAGCTCTGGTGGCTTAGTGGTGAGAAACTGTACTGCAATCCTGAAGACAAGTGGTTCGAATCTATCAGCTGCTCTATAGGCGAAGGATGGGCAATCTCCTCCCGTGGAATTAAACAGCCTCTGAAATCCCACTGGAGAGTCAGCTATAGGTCAGTTCTGACTCAATGGTATGCAGCAACAACAAATATGCTTAATATAGCATCTAGTGTAAATGACATGTCTGTTACCCTAAAGGACAATGACGTGAGAAGTAAAGTGGACCACACCAAAATGATTTCTGTTGCCCTGACCCTTCCCTGCTGTGAAGCATGGAGTGCCTGAGCTATTCTAACATGGAAAAGAAAAGTCATTAGGCACGCTGACTTCAAATAATAAGGAAGAGTAATAGGCTTTTGTTTTAATAAGGCTTTGAGAGATTAAGCCTCCCAAGCCTTTTAATACTATTGGATAAAGTTAAAGAAACCGGCACCACCTAAAGTAAACAATGATGTTCTGGTTAGAATCCCTGCAGAATTTTACCGGCTTCTCTAGAAACAGTGAGATGATATTAGTTGACATGTTTGTTTGCCAGTTAAGTAGTGAAACTGTGGTGGAATATGGCCTTTTGGCCTTTATATTTTAGCTGTAGAGAGGTAAAATTTCATAGAATTATTTCAAATTAATTAGCATTGCACCTGATCTATAACATGACCAAAGAGGAAATCAGATCTAGGACTACTGAGTAAATTTACTGATGTTTGACAGTTAAGGCATCCTCTCTAAATTCATTCCAATTAATAGGTAATTTGAAGATGATCCCTTAGTCACGAAGATGGTACATACTCTTAGGTTCCATACAGTTGACTCTATTTCATAGCGACCCTTTGATAACAGATTGAAATCTGGCCCTGTCCTCACTATCCTCATGGTCTCCACCATGCTCAAGCCCTTTGCTCCATCCCTGTGTCAGTCCATCACATTCAGGGTTAGCTCTCCAAGCAATAGCTTCTTTTCCTAGCAATCCTAGGGATTTTTATGAGGAATAAAGATTAAAAGAATTACTCAAATACAAGGTACAAGTATATTAAAATGTATCCTTTTTTTTTTTTAAAGTGTAGCAATGACTTCATGTTGCTTGTGTGTACAATTATCCTCATAGGTGTAGCAAAGAATTTTCTTCAAGTTCGTAAAGGACACTGTTCAAGCCAAAAACCTATCAATTATCTTTAGGGCTCCAGTAACTACTTTTATGCCACAATAGGTACTGTATTCTAAGTATTATTGTTGTTGAGTGTCATGTAGTTGGAACCAACCTATAGCTGACCCTTCAACAAGTACTTTTCTCTGAATTCTGTCCTATGCTATGCCATCTTCACACTTGCTGACACACAAGAGCCCATTTTGGCAGTCGTCATGTCAGTCCACCTGGTTGAGGATCTTCTTTTCCTTCAACGGCCCTCCCCCCTTCCCAGCATCATGTCCTTCTACAAGGACTAGCCCCTCCTAGCAACATGCCTAAAGCATACGAGGCGAAGGCTCATCATCCTTGCCTTCAAAGAACATTTACTCCACCCAGTAAATTGCACATGAGGGAATTGCCTGTCATTCTCCCACAGAGCACCTGAGGGATTCAAACCGCGTGCCTTCGGGATTGCAGCACAACTTCTTGCCATTAGGACATCAGAGCATATTAGTTACAATGTAAAGTCTAGGAGCTCCAGATTTTCGTGGAGATTGGTAATTCATTTTTTTTTAACGTTTTATTCTGCTTCTGGTGAAAGTTTACACAACAGACCAGTTTACCAATAGGCCCTTCAAGCACAGCTGTGGTTTACGGTGCTGTATTGATAACAGAACAGTCAGCAATTTGATTCTAGCAGCTGCTCTGTGAGAAAAGCATGGGCCATCTCCTCCCATGAGATGGATAGCCTTTGAAACCCTGTGCGGGTGTGTGTGTGTGTGTGTGTGTGTGTGCACGCGCGCGCGTGCTGTGGGTAAGAACTGACTTGAGAGCAGTGAGTTTGGGCCCTAATATATAGTAAGGTCTCAGGATAGTGCAAATAGTTAATGGGATCCCTGCTAGCCAAAAGGTGGGGGGATCAAGTTTCCCTGCAGGCAGCTCAGAAGAAGGGTCCAGTTTTTTTTGTTGTTGTTGTTTGTTTTGTTTTGTTTTTTCATTTTCACGCCTTTTTATTAGCATAGTATTCTTTGCAGAATTTATAAAATGTCATTTTTATCATTCTTCAATAGATAGTTTTATTTTATAAATTGTACTGTAGTCAACTCCTTTGGGCATTTATGTTTGTATTCTTTTTTAAAAATTTTTAAAAATTATTTTAATGAACATTTATAGAGAATTTGGAAGGGTCCAGTTTTAAAACCCAATCATTGGGGAGCTCTGGTGGCCTAGTGGCAAGAAGCTGCACTGCAATCCCAGAGGAACACGGTTCGAATCCACCAGACGCTCTGCCGGAGAAGGAGGCGCAATATCCTCCTGTACCAGTCAGATCTGATTTGACAGTACACGCACACAAAATTAAAAAAAAAAACAACAACAAACCCAATCATTGGAAACCCTACAGAGGACAGTTCTCTGACATATGTGAAGTCTCCATGAATGATAATGGGCTCCACACCAACAACAGTAGGTTGTTGTAAAAATAATGATTATTATAGGAAGTATGTGGGTTTGCTTCACTTTAAACACATCTGCAAAAAAATGTGTGTATTATCCAACTTCACAGATTTTGCTAGTCCAACCAGTGTGAGTTTAGGCCATTTTATCAAAGAGCTATTCATTTCTAGCAGTTTTTTATTTATTAGGGAGACTAGTATACTTTGGGCACGTTGCAAGAAGGGACCTTGGAGAGTTACCTCATGGTTGGGTAGGCGGAGGGACAGCGCAAGAGACAAAGACCCTCGATGAGATGGATTGACTCAGTGACTGGTGTGGTCGGCGTAGATGTGTCAGAGACAATAAGGTTGGCACAGGATAGAGCAGGGATTAGGGCTGTTGTACATAGGGTCGCTATGAGTTGCAAGGGACTCAACAGCACATAACAACAACAGTAAGCCTTGTGTGAGACATGTTGAAAATTCTGTGAGTTTTTAACTTAAATCTATGTTAAATTTATCATTTTTCTTAGCGCAGAAGTCTCTTTGGTTCAAATCCCTCAATTTATAGATGAGGAAAAATTAATCCAATGACATTGAGCTGTTGCCCTTGGGGAGAGCAAATCTGACCTTGGATCTTTTCTTAAAGAAATATTCTTATAACTAGATGGGCTTGAAGGACAGAGAGGAGAATTCACAATTTCAGCCATGTTTATGTAATAATTTACAATGTGAATATTGTCATAGAATCTAGTACATAGTTTATAGCTCTTTAAATGGTGAAGTGGTAGAACTGAGCATTTCAACAAACCTAGAGTACAAATGAAAAAGCTAAGAATGTCAAGAACGGTAACAATGATGTTTTTACTACCTTAGTTCTAGGAGCATGCAGATTGGATATGCTAATCTGCCCAGCCATCTGGTGACACAAATTAATTGCCTTCATTGGGTTGTAGTATGAGCATTGTGCATCCCAGTTACCATGTTACTCTCTTTCTTTTTAATTAAGTTATTATCCCATTATCAATTTATTGTCGTGTAATAACTTACATTATTTAAACAATGCTGCTCGAAGCCCAGGGTGCAGCCTAAAAATTGATGCCCACCTGGAGGGAGCCAAATGCCAGCTCCATGGTATCAAGACAGAAGCTGGGCATCAGGATTATCCCTGTGATTATAAAGCCTGGAAGAGAACAGAACAAAAAAGATTGTGGCTGTATGGACACCTTTATGGGTGATAAAGTTTGAATTGGCAGATACAGGACATTCCAAAACAATTGATGCTCTATTCTTTTAGTTAATTGGTTGGGTGAATTCTCTTTTGTGGTTTCATTTGCCTTATAATTAGCAGTTGCTCAGCAATTAATCCTGTCACCAGCCCACTGTGACACTGGAGGATGGTGACAATGCTTGGGTGGGTGGCACTGTGAAGATAGACTGCACATACTAATGCAGAGCTGCTCGCCTCCTAAGTGGATTCCTTTTGGCTTTGGAAGGGGCTTTTTAGGTCCTTAAGTAAGTCTCTGTGATACCCATTCACAGGGCACTGACTTTAAGTTAGTAATGTATGACCAAAACATTTTAAGTGCTAAAAAAAGTTTGTTATTCATGTACTATTTTTCTAAAATTGAAATTTAGATACATAAAAGTATGTTTAATACTTTATTTCTTCCAGAAAAGCTTGTAAGATAGAATTTATGTGTTGTTATTACTTTATAAACTTACCCTTACATGCCTTATTTTAATCTAAAATAAGATGAACTGTTCTTTAAAGAAATGACCCTAGAATTCCTGCCTTATGAAATCTTTTCATCACTTCAATAAAATAGATAAATAGTATGTTATTAGTTTTTAGGGAGCTCTGGTTGTTGTTGTTGTTATGTGCCGTCAAGTCGCTTGTGACTCATAGCGACCCTGTAGCTATTCATAATTTTTTAATGAACAATATTGTATATTATTATTATTTTTTTCTATAATTATATTTTATTAATTTTCATAAACATTTACAGAGATTTTGGGTTTCCATTCATTCATTGTTGCACTATTCTCTCTACCCTCCTCCCAGTTTGTTCTTGTCCAAATGCCACAGTGCTTGTCAAAGCCAGTTCTGATTAATCTTCTTTGTCAGTGTGTCCTTTGCCATTCCCTATCACTCCTCCCTGAGAGAGACTTCACCCTGAGTCATATTATTATTTAGAAAAAGAAAATACTAGACAATATAGAAGTATAAAATGGAAGTTCTAGGTAATTTTACCCTCCAAAGAGAAATACTTTATGATTTCTAGATTGAGACCATGCTTTGAAAACCTTTTCCCCTTGGTTAAAAATATACTAACACATATTCATGGAAACCAGAAAATCTCAAGTCTATGGGCAAACAAAAAGAAATTAATCCACAACTCTATTGCACAGTGGTGAGTATAACACATATTTTGCTTTATCCCTTACCTTACCTTACCTTACCTTACCTTACCTTACCTTACCTTACCTTACCTTACCTTACCTTACCTTACCTTGGACCTGACCTGACCTTACCTTGGACCTGACCTTACCTGACCCTGACCCTGACCTTACCTTGCCTTGCCTTATCTGGCATGTGTATGCTATAGGTGAGGAATACATTGCAAACTGTATATATGTTTATGTGTCTACATAGATTGGTATATATAAAGTTTCCAAGTCCTTAATGTGCTATAATTATATGATTGGTTTCAAGAAAACTTCAAAGGAAATGGTTATGGTCCATGTGATTTATAACTTGATCTTCCAGGACGATATATTATTCTATGATATAGTTAGAAATAGCCAGACTCACTGACTTTGAGTCAGTTCCAGCACATAGCCCACACTGCCCCTCCTCTGGGGTTCTGAGGCTGTCGCTCCCAGTGCAAGGAGCCTGCCCTCTTTCTCTCTCGCTTTGCTCAGCTGATAGCAGCCCTTTCGTTAGCAGTGCATCCCTGCAGACAAAGCCATCAGAGCTCTTATTGCACCATGTGTGTTCTACTACAGAGCATATATGCGTTATCTACCACAGACTTCTATAGCATATATTTCTATTATACAGGTATACAACAGGTAAAACCAGTTCTCAGACATTTGCCTCTTTAAAAAAAAGAATATATTTAGAAATATATCTATAGAGATAAATATTTGTTCATTTCCATTATCTCCTTAGAATAAATTCCTGCATGTATATTATTTTGGTGGTGTTAGGTGCCACTGAGTTGAGTACGACTATTAGTGACCCTATGGACAATGTACCTGAACCCTGTTCTATCCTGTGCCACCCTGTCCCATACCTGAGTGGTGATTCCTAAAGAACACAAAAACCGTCTTCATTTCTCACATGAACAGATTGCTGGAGTCGGCCAATAGAGGAACAAGATGTCACCATAATTTTGACTGACTTTAGCAAGGAAATATACAGATTCCAAATGATAGACTATTGATTTAAACAGTCACCTAACCTCAGATGTTCTGGCTTTAAGTATTTCAATCCTGTAGTTGAACATACACAGCTATTGATTAGTTTCAGAAGCCCATGTGTTTGTGTTAGTACTGCCCTTGCTTTATGTCAGCTGGTTTTAATAGGCATTGAATGTTTAGAATTGTGTGTATCTCCCCAAATCCTGAACCCAAAGTGAAAAACAGAGTCAAATACAGGTATTATTTTCTTCTTGGTAACAAACGTGACTAGATTTGCTTGAAAAGAAGATACAATCAGGATGTGAGGATGTGAGGAGCTCCCAGGATGTTCAAAAGGTTTCTCCTTGTTTTGGCAGACCTCACTCAAGGAGGAGAAAATGAATTGTGTTAGTTATTTCATTTTAAAAGAAAAACAATAAAATGAGCTTGGAAAAAAATATAAAATGATACTACCTTAAATATAAATTGTAATTTATACCATTAGAGTAAAATTCCAACTGTATGAGCAACTACTGTATGAGAATTCGCATTAGCTCTGAGCATGGCTCCCAGAGCTTTATGCCACACACAAGTCAGGGGAAAAATACAAGTAGTGACTCTCATGATATACTTTTAAATTTCCTCTCTGTTAAACTGGGCAGAATCATAATGGCACGATCAAGTTATGATGAACATGAAATAAGACAGCGAGTGGGAAGATTTTAGCCCATTGCCAGATACTTTTATTGTTAATTTAACTATGGTTATTATAAAGAATTTTATGAAATCTATACCTAGACATTGCCATGGGAAAGTCTGCTGTTAGGGACCTCTCCAAAGTACTGAAGAGCAATGATGTCTCTCTGGAGACTAAGGTGCATCTGATACAGGCCATGGTCTTTGCAATCACTTGTTATGCATCAGAGAGTTTGACAATGACCAAGGAGGATAGAAGGAGAATTGATGCCTTTGATCTGTGGTGCTGGAGAAGAGTATTGAGAATACCATGGACTGCTAGGAAAACAAACAGATTTGTCCTGGAAAGGGTTAAACCGGGTGGCTCCTTGGAGGCAAGGCTTCTGAGGCCCCGTCTAACATACTTTGGACATGTGTGAGGAGAGACCGATCCTTGGAGAAGGACATCATGCTTAGGAGGGTGGAGGGACAGCACAGGAAGGGAAGGCCCTCTATGAGGTGGATTGATTCAGTGACTGGGATAATCTGGATGGGAGTGTCAGAGACAGTGTGATTGGCACAGGACAGAGCAGAGTTTAGGGCTGTTGTACATAGGGTCGCTGTGAGTCACAAGTGACTCGGCGGCACCTAACAACAACAACAACATACCTAGACAAAAAAGTTATCTGAATGGAACAAAGGAACACTACATGGTTTAAAATTAGGAAGAGTGCGTATCAGCGTTGTATCCTTTCTCCATATCTATTCAATCTGTTTGCTGAGCAAATAATTTTTGAAGCTGAGCTCAAGGGAAAAGAATGCAGCCACAAGATTGGAGGAAGACTCATTCATGAACATCCATTATGCAGATGACACAACCTCATTTGTTTAAAATGAGGAAGACTTGAAACATTTGCTACAGAAAATCAAGGCTACATTTTTCAATATGGGTTACATCTCAACATTAAATAAACAAACACATTGTATATGATGGGCAGTAGGCAAAATCGTGATAGAGAAAGGACTGAAACCGGCAATGATTTCATTGTACTTGGATAAACAGTCAACACCCTTGGTACCAGCATTCAGGAGATCAGGAGACATATTGCTTTGGGTAAGTCTGTTATCAGGGACCTTCCAAAAATACTGAAGAGCAATAATGTCAGTTTGAAATCTTAGATGTGCTGGATACAGACCATGATCTTTTTAGTAACTTCAACATCTGAGAGTTGGACAAGGAATAATGATTATAGAAGAAGAATTGATACCTTTGAGTTGTGGGTTTGGAGAAGAGTATTGAATATCCCTTGGGCCGCCAAAGGAACAAACAGATACGTTTTAGAAGAAGTGTGGCCAGAGTACTCTTCGGAGGTAAGGATGATGAATCTTCCTCTTTAATACTTTGGACATGTTGCTAGGAGAGACTATCTGAGGAATGGGATATTATGCTTGGAAGGGCAGAGGGTCAATGAAAGAAAGACCTCCAATGAGATGGAATTCATATTTACTGCAGCAATGGACTCAAGTGTATCAGAGATGATGAGGATGGCACAAAATATCACAGGAGTCAGGTCAGTTGTTCATAGGATCATTAGGAGTCACAGTCAACCTGATGACATCTATCAACAACAACAATTAGTGATGAACTCTGGTGGAATAGTGCTTAGTATGTTGAGCTGCTAACCAAAAGGTTGACAGTTCTAAACCATCAGCTGTTTTGTGGGAGAAAGTTGGGTGCTCTCCTCCTCGAAAGTTTTACAGCCTTGGAAACATGGCATAGACCAATCACTAGGAGATGAATTTGACTTGGTGGCTATGAGCTTGGTTTTGATGAGTACAGTATTATTGGTCAGGATGAAGCCAAGCTTCGGTGCCAATGACATTTTCAGGCATTTCTAAATTGTAATGATAAAACTTTATAATCTCCTGGAAGTAGAATGTATTTCCTTTCAAAATAATTTTGAAATAAAGGGAAATTTTACATTTTTTAAAAATATAAATTAACTTTTAATATTTCTTGGTAGAGATCAATTAAATTAGGCTTTTTTAGGTTCTCAGGTCTCTGATTTTAGAACAGCAGATAGTTGTTTTCTGTAAATGGATGTAACCATTTCTGTCCTTTGAAGATTCTTTAGCACCTGCATTTTATAAAACTTAAGTTGATTTGTGAACAATTGTTTCTAACCAGTCATTGAGAATATCAAGAGACAAATTTATTCTGGTCTTTAAAAGAAGAAGAAATAAACAAAAAATTTTGAGTTTTTTTGACAAGAAAAAAACCCAGAAATCCTGTTTTCTTTTAAACCGAAGCTGACTTCATGTTTAGCCCCAGAGTTCTACAAGTGCAATTTTTTTTTCTGAATATTTCCTTTTGGCATCTAACTTCCTTCTCCACTTGAAGTTGTTTGATTTTCTTTGCAGCTGTTGATCTGTCTCATGTTACACTCCTACCATTTCTAAATCTGGTTTTGCCTGCGACGAAGACTGAAAAATAGAGCTCTTGAATGTTTCCTATGTTCTGTGTCTGTTTTCCATTCTTCAGGAAGCACTTAAACCTGTGTAATGCCACCTCATTTAATTACATGTCTCGACCCATCTACTCTCTTCATTTGAGAAGAGTATTTATGGTTTGTGCACGTGTGTTCTACTTGCTAGTTGCTGCAGCTATTTGCCAGGTGGTTGTCCAGAGCACAGTGAAATACCACAGTCGATGCAGTAGTTTCCTTTTGCTCTATTTCTACACATCACCCATTAACTTGCATTGTCTCTCCACTTTCTGGGTCAGTGACACCTAGCAGTTAGAGAGCAATATCTCCCAAAATGGTAATTAAGTAAATTGTATGATGATGTATTTTTCCAGTAATAGTTTTTTCTCTTAAACTGTGAGGTTTTGTATAGAAAACAGCCTCATCAAACTTATGGAAATAGAAAACAATCATCAGAAATAGAATGGGCAGGCAATTTGAAACCTAGGAAAAAATGGCAGCTGGCCTAGTGGTAAAAAGTAGTGGTGTAACCTCGAAGGCACGTGGTTCAAATCCATCAGCTGCTCCGTAGGAGAAGGGCGGGCAGTCTCCTTCTGTGCAGCCTTACTATTTCTGAAAACCTGCTGGTAGATCAGCTGTGAGTCGGTTCAGATTCAACAACGCACAACAACAACATCACAGTTAACAGGTTAACATACTTAGTAAAGAATGTCCTTGTTGTTATGTGTCATTGAGTTGCCCGAGACTCATAGCAACCCTATGTACAATAGATCTGAACTCTGCTCTATTTTGGGCCAATCTCACTGGCTCTGACACACCTACCCCTATTACCGCAGTTAAAATGTCAATCCATGTCATCCAGGATCTTTCTCTCCTGTTCTGTCCCTCCACCCTTCCAAGCATGATGTCGTACTCCAAGAATTGGTCCTTTCTGGCCATGTGCCCAAAGTATGTGAGATGGAGCTTCAAAATCCTAGTCAGCAAGGAGAAACTTGGGTTCACCCTCTCCAGTACAGACCTGTTTGTTATCTTGGTAGTTTATGGTATATTTAATACTCTTCTCCAGCACCACAACACAAAGGCATCAATTCTTCTGCAGTCATCCTTATTCATTGTCCAGTTCTCTGATGCATAGCAAGTAATTGTGAAGAACATGGCCTGGATCAGGTGCACCTTAGTCCCTAGACTTCATCTTTACTCTTTAGCACTTTAGAAATGTCTCTGACAGCAGAATTCCCCAATACAATTATCTTGATTTCTTGAGTGCTGGTGCCAAGAGTTGTGATTGTAGAGCCGAGCAATTGTTGACAACCTCAGTCTCTTCTCCATCTGTCACGGTGCTGCCAATTGGCTCAGTGGTGAGAATCTTTGTCTTCTTGATATTGAGCTTCAATCCATACTGAAGAATGCAGTCCTTGACCTTCTGGAACAAATGCTTTAGGTCCTCTTCAGTTTCAGCAAGCAAGGTTGTGTCATCTACATAACACAGGTTGTTGATGAGTCTTCCTCCAATCCTGATACCACATTCCTCCTAATAAAGTCCAGCCTCCCAAATGATCTGTTCCAAATACAAATTGAAAAGGTATGGAGACACGGTGCACCCTTGACTTTTACAAATCATTGATATTACATTATAAAAATGGACAGATAGTTGAACCATAGTTCCCCTCATTTTATTGCTTTTGTGCACTGTGAGACTCATGCAATTTTTAAAGCAAGTAAAGGATTGTGGCAGCTACGCATAGAGGAGATCTATTGGTACCATTTCTCTCAACAGTGTTATTCACTTTGTCTCTCTCTATTTGTGGCATTCTTCACTTTATTTTAGTGTTTGTCAACCAAACCTGTGAGTTCACTAAGGTGTACCTACCCTTACTTGATGAAGCATCTTAAGTTGCTGGGAACAGAGAGTGCCACAGACACTTTGGAAAGTAATTTAATATATGAATTGAGACTTTAAAATGTTTGTGACCATTTACCTACTAATACCACTTCCAGAAATTCACTGTAAGCAAAGCATGCTGAGAATGCCCTCCAGCATTATGCACAAGGACGGTGTAGGGGTATTAGTTACCATTGAGTGGGCTCTGACTCTTTGCAAACCGATGGATGGCAAAATGAACAGTGTTACCCCATCCTGTGATATCTTTGTGGTCATTGGTGTGATCTGATCTACCGTGATGGGCTCTCTGTAATTGGAACACCTTTCAACCTAGGGAGCTCAGCTTCTAGAACTATGGGTAACATTCTGTTGTCATTCATAAAGTTTTCATTGACTAATTCTGGATGTATGTAGATCACTCGACCTTTTTGCCTAGTCTCTCTTAATCTGGAAACTCTGTTGAGACATGTCCACCACCTATGACCCTGCTGATATTTGAAATCCTTAAGGCATAGCTTCCAGCATTGTAGCAAACAGCCTCCATAGTATGGCAGAGTGACTGATAGGTTGTGGATATATAAGGGTGGTTGTTGTTGTTAGTTCCTTTAAAGCAATTACAGCTCATAGTGACCCTATGCACAGATCTGAACATGCTACTACCGTCCTGTGTCTTCCTCATCATCTCTTTTCGACCTGAGCCCATTGCTGCAGTCTTGATGTCAGTCCATCTCATCGAGGGCCTTCCCTTCTTCATCGACCCTCCACCTTTCCACACATGATGTCCTTTTCCAAAGACTGCTCCCTGCTAATGGCGTGCCTAATGTATGTGAGGCAAAATTTTACTATCCTTCTTCCTAAGTGGCAGCCTAGTTGTGTCTTCTCCAAGACATATTTGTTTCTTCTTTGGCTCTTTATGAGACACAGTCTTCTCCAGCATCACAGTTCAAAGGCATTGATATAAACTTTTGAAACTGATAAGTGCTTATTAGCTTATAAGGGAAGCTCTGGTGACCTAGTGGCAAGAAGCTGTGCTGCAATCCTGACAGCATGAGGTCTGAGGCCACCAGCTGCTCCACAGGAGAAAGATGGGCATTTTCTGCCCACATGATTATCTGCCTCTGAAAACCTACCAGAGGGTCAGCTATGGGTTGGTTCTGACTCTGTGGTATGTAACAACAACAACAACATCCTTATCCATTGTCCAACTTTCAGATGCATAGCAAGTGATTGAAAAGACTATGGTTTGGATCAGTACACCCGAGTCTTTAAACGGACATTATTGCTCTTCAGCATTTTGGAGAGGTCCCTTACAGCATATTTCTCCAATGCAATGTTTTTTTTTTTTGCTTTTCTGACTGCTAGTATAAAGGGTGCTGATTGTAGATCTGAGTAAGGTGAAATAATTGAAAATTTCATAGCTTAGTGGGAAGGAGTTGTGCTGCCAATTCAAAAGCTTGCAATTTGAATCCCGCAGCTGCTCCAAGAGATGAGCTGTCTCTTCCTATGTGACTTCATGCCTCTGGAAACCTGCTGGAGGGTCAGCTATGGAGCCTTTCCCATTTGATGCTACAGAGTAATACAATTCCATCAATCAGGAGGTTGCCGATTGGACTAGTGCCAAGAATTTTTATTTACTTTATGTTGCAGTGTAGTCCATATTGAAGGCTGTAGTCTTTGTCTGCAGCAAGTGTTTGAAGTCCTCCTCAATTTTAGCAAGTAAAGTTGTTTCACCTGTATACTGCAAGTTGTTGATGAGTCTTCCTCCAATTCAGACACCACATTCTTCTTCGTACAGTTCCGTTTTTGAATGGTTTGCTTATCATACATTTTGAATAGGCACGGAGAAAGGATACAGCCCTGACACTCATCTTTCTTGATTTTAAGCCATGCTGTGTTCTCTTGCTCTGTTTGTGCAACAGCTTCTGTATCTGGATACAGCGAGTGTAGTGATTGTATGTATTATAGAAAATCTCCATTATATAGACTTTAAGATATATTCAAAGAATGTTTAATGGCATTGGAAAATGTTCACAGTACAATTTTTTCTGTGGAAGGGGCAGATGGTACCTAATAAGGGTTGGAGAAAGGAGCTCGATCTTCCAGTGTCCATATTTATGTTGGGTTTTTTTGTTTTTTGTTTTTTTTAAATTTAGGTTGTTTATTTTTCATTTCAATGAACATTTACAGAGATTTTGAGATTCCATTCATTCATTGTTGCACCCTTCTCCCCGCACAAACCCCTCCCCCCTTCCCCCCCATTTGCTCCTCTCCTTGAAACGCAAAAGAAAAACTCCCTCATTGGTACACAATTCCCCCCCCATATTTATGTTTTGACCATTAGACAGTGCTGCCTTTTTCTGTGTAAATACCTGGTCCTAGATTTTAGCTTGACACTTGGTAAGATGAGTGAGTCAACTAAAGGACTGAATGAACTCCAGGACTTGCAGACGGCATCCTATGTTGCTAATGAGAGAAAAAGTCACAGTCATTTAGGTTGAGAGCTGATGGCAGTAAAAAACTCTATATATGGTCCCTTTCTTTCTTCACCACCAAGTCAGGAGGAAGCCTTTGTTCACAGCACAGCCTGTGGTTTGGGGCTTCCTCATTCTTCAATCTCAGAGGCCTCCATGACGTGAGCCATTGGGTCTGGGCCAAAGGACCATCTCCAGAGAGGAATGGACTTTATAAGCTTTAAATAGCAAATCCAGAGTTTAGACTTTTTCTTTGCTTTGTATCTTTAAATGTATTGCACATTTAAAAGAAGAAGAAGAAGAAAGGCGTATCAGGATAAAAAGAACACAAGTAATGGTGTCAGGAACTGCTGTGCTGAGATTGGCCATTACTAATTGGATGTCTTTGGGTGAGTCACTTAACTTAAGACTCAGTTTCATCCGCATGAATTATAACTAATAATTTTTCAGAGCTGTGGTAGAGATAATATATAAATATTTAAAAACTAAAAATATAATTTAAAAAAAATATATATACTTAAAACAGTGCTTGGCATAGTAGTACTCTGTGGTTGTTCTGTGCCTTCTAGTCAGTTATGACTCATCTTATTGAAGGACCCTTTGTTACAATGTCCTATTTCTACACCTTCCTCAAGATCTCTGTCCTGCTCAAACCCATTGTCTTAGTGACTGTATAGTCCATCTCATTGAATGGATTGTATCAATCTATCTCTTTTGTTGACCCTCTGCCTGTCCCAGCATCATGTCTTCCCCCCCCCCCGCAGACAGGCTTCTCCTGGCAACATGCTCAAAATGAGAGGACGTTTCATCATCCTTGCTTCTAAGTAGGATCCTGTTGTACTTCCCTCAAGAAAAGTTTTTGGTTTTTGTTTTGTTGGGTTTGTTTTGTTTTTGTTTTTTCCTGGCAGTCTATAGAATATTCAGTACTCTTAGCCAGGACCACAGTTAAGTGGCATCAATTCTTCTTCAGTCTTCTTTATTTATTATTCAAATTTCAGATGTATAAGAAATAACGGAAAAGACTATGACCAAGATGATGTCCACGTTAGTCCATAAACTGATATTCCTGCTCCCTAGCACCTTTAAAAGAGGTCCTTGATCACAGATTTCCCAGATGCAACATTTCTTTTGATTTCTACCATGCATATGGATTGTGAGGTCAAGTAAATTGAAACTGTTGACAACTTCTACCTTTTCTTTTCCTGTCATGATGCTGCCTTTTGGCCCAGGGTTGAGGATTTTTGTTTTCTAATGCAGAGATAAGAGCCCATGTTGAAGACTGTAGATTTTGAACTTTTTCAGTAAATGTTTCAAGTCGTCTTCACTTTTTGTAAGCAGGGTGTACCATCTGCATAATGTAAATGTGAAGAATCGTCCTCTACTCTTGATGCCTCATTCTTCTTCATAAAGCCCAACTTCTTGAATCATTTGCTCAGCATAGCGATTGAACAGGTATAGAAAAAGGATATAACCCTGATGCACAACTTTCCTGTTTTTAAACTATTTAGTGTTCTCTTGTCTTATTTGGACAACTGCTTCTTGGTTTATGTATAGGTTTCACATGTGCACAATTTAGCATTCTGGAATTGTTTAGCCCCATTTCTGGAATTTTTCTAAATGTATACCCACAATTTGTTATGATCCATGTAGCCAAATGCTTTGTATATCAATAAAACACAAGTAAACATTTGTCTGGTATTTTCTGCCTTCAGCCAAGATCCAACTGACATCAGCAATGAAATCGCTTGGTCCACAACCTCTTCTGAATACGCTTGAATTTCTGGCAGTTGTCTCAATGTACCGTTACAACCATTTTTCAATAATTGACCATACGCTTTTGCTTGCATGTACTATTAATGATGTTGTTGTTGTTGATTGCCTTCGAGTCGAGCACGACTCATAGTGACCCTATGAACAAAAGGCCTGAAGCCCCTCTACAACTATCGACATTTATCAAGGTTCATAGAGTTTCCAGAGGCATGTTGTTTAGAAAGTGGATGCCACTCCTGCTTCTAACCCATTAATGATACTGTTTGATCATTTCATTACTCTATTGGGTCATCTATTTTTTTTTGGAATGAGAATAAATATGGACCTATCCCAATCAGTTGGCCAGGTAGCTTTCTTCCACATTTGTTAGCATAGAATAATGGGCACATCTAAGGCTGCATTTGTTTCTTGAAACACCTCACTTTGTATTCCATCAATTCCTGCGGCCATATTTATTTTAAAGTGCTCAGTATGGAGTAGGCAGTGACTGATCTACCTCCAGGTCCACTGCCCGTGTTCTTAGGATCAAGTCATTTCTAATTTATGAAATAGTACTCAGTAGCTAGTTGACAAATATTAGTCAATTCTTCTATCTAAAATGTTTGTTAAATTGAAGTGAGCATTTAAAATTATGACCTGGTGAACATTTTGTTTGCTCTTCATAAAGAAAATATTGTGCATTTTTTGCAGATAACAATCTGAATTATATTAAAAGTGGCATTTTTGAAAATAACATACTGTTTCACTTACAGAGTAAAAACTGAAGCTCATTGCTGTTGAATCAGAACTAACTCATGACCGAGCCTCCACCAGACTTTCAGAGGCTTGGAAGCACGTGGGAGGAGATCATTCATCTTTCTTTTTTTTTTTAATTTAGGTTGTTTATTTTTCATTTCAATGAACATCTACAGAGATTTTGGAATTCCATTCATTCATTGTTGCACCCTTCTCCCCGCACAAACCCTTCCTCCCGCCCCCCCCCCATTTGCTCCTCTCCTTGAAAAGCAAAAGAAAAACTCCCTCATTGGTACACAATCCCCCCCCACCCCCGCACCTCCCCAAACCCCACCCCCTACCCCCAAATATAGGAGCCGCTGGTAGATGTGAACCATCAGATGAGCATGACATTTGAGTTAGAAGCACAACCCTATAGACCAGGCAACCAGGCCTCCTGTTCCCCACATTTAAAACAAGTATTTTAGGAAATCACTAGAAAGCAGTTGATTTTTCTGGTAGGTAATGGTTGGCCTCCCAGTGGAAATAACCATGGGTCAGATGTCCTTCTGAGTCTATGGCACTGGATTTCCTGGTGTAAGTTGACCAGCCCTTTGAGACTCGGGACCTTATTTGCCTGGGTCTTAGCCAACTACCAATCTGCCTTGAGGCACCTTGCTTGACTTCTTAGGTTCAAGACATTAGGCAGCTTCTAGTTTAAAACATGCAATTATCTTTTGTTAGCTTTCCTGATGAATGGGTCTGTTCAGTACAGGATCTCAATGTCTGGGAATGATTAGTTATAGTAAGAATATCACTCATATCATATGCAAGCAAAATCCTGCTGAAGATTATCCAAAACCAACTGGAATCATACATTGACTACCGGGAATTCAGGCCAAATTGAGAAGAGACCATGACACCAGAGACATTATTATAAATGTCAGATGGATCTTGCCTGAAAGAAAGGAGTACTGGAGGAATGTCTGTGTTTCATTGACTGTGCACAGGCATTTGACTATGTGGATCACAACAAATTGTGGCTAACCTTGAGGAGAATTGAAATCCCAGAACACTTGATTGTGTTCATATGAAATTTATACTTAGACCAGGAAGCAGTGGTTAAAACAGAACAAGGAAACACGGCATGGCTCAAAATCAGGAAAGGAGTGCATCAGGGATGTATCCTTTCTTCATACCTTTCCCATTTGTACGCAGAACATATCATTCAGGAGGAATAATCCTTTTGAGGAGTAATATGGCATCGGCATTGGAGGAAGACTCATCAACAACCTACGTTATGCAGATGATACAAGCTTGCTTGCAGAAAATGTGGAGGGCTTGAATCGTTTGCTGCAGGAGTCAAGGACTGCATTCTTCAGTATGGATTGAAGCTCAACATCAAGAAGACAAAGCTGCTCACCACTACGCCAATTGGCAGCACCATGACAGATGGAGAAGAGACTGAGGTTGTCAACAATTTCATCTTGCATGGCTCCACAATCAATACCCTTGACAACCAAGAGTCAAGAAATAAAAATTTAAAAAAAAAATTTCTCTAAGGAAAGCTTCTATTAGAGACTTTTCAAGGTACTGAAAAACAACGATGTCAGTCTAGAGACTAAAGTACTCCTGATTCAGCTATGGTCTTTGCAGTTACTTACATCAGAGAGCTGGACCATGACCAAGGATGGCAGAAGAATTGATGGCTTTGAGTTGTGGTACTGGAGAAGAGAGAGTATTGAACATACCATGGACTACCAAGAGAACAAAATGATTTATCCTGGAGAGGATGAAACCAGACTGCTCCTTGGAGGCAAGGATTTTGAGGCTCCATCTCACATACTTTGGGTATGTGGCCAGGAGGGACCCGTCCCTGGAGAACATTATGCTTGGAAGGATAGAGGAACAGCACAGGATAGGAAGATCCTGGATGGAATAGATTGACACAGTAACTGGGGTTGTTGTTTGTTGTTATGTGCCATCAAGTCGTTTGCGATGCATAGTAACCCTATGTACAACAGCCCTAAACCCTGCTCTATCCTGTGCCAATCGCACTGCCTCTGACACACCCATCCCGATTACCCCAGTCTGTGAATCAATCCACCTCATAGAGGGTCTTCCCCTCCTGGGGTAATGGGAGGTAAATGTGTCAGAGACAATGAGATTAGTCCATGATAGAGCAGGGTTCAGAACTATTGTTGCTATGAGTTGCAGGTAACGCAATGGCACACAACAACAACAACAACTAGAATTAAAAGGGAGGAAAATGCCGTCCATAGGGATGCAAGCAGACACAGAATATCTGAGATTTAGATACATCTTTTTATAGACTGGGGGAGAATGTGCTTACCAGTATTTAATGAATATGTATATTCTCCAGTTTCCATTGTGTTTTCTTTCTTTTTTTTTTTTGAGTGAAAGTTTAAAGTCATATTGGGTTTTTATTCAGTCATTTATTGTTTCAGAAAATCATCTGTAGCCATTGTTGAAAACCAAGTAAATTTACAATTTGTAATTTGTTACCAGTCCTGGATGTGGAGAGAGAATTTTAAGTGCCCTTTGGAAAAGTTATTTGTCATTTGGTGCAAACACAAAGCCAAATCTAGTTACTGGATATGGAAACAAGAAAGCCTAGAGTTTATTTTTAACAGCAGGATCCTTGGAACGGCTGAATGCTAAAATACTGGCCAACCTAATGGTTACTCCTGTGACCTCTTATTTTGCAGCGATGCCCGCTTCCCTAGAGGGAGCCAGGCTTAATGGGACTTCAGCAAATGTTCTATTGTGGGACAACTTTTTCCTCAAAAGAGAAGAAAATAAGTCCACATGCTTTTGATAAATGTAGTGAAAATAAAACCTATATGAAAATCAAATTTTAGTTTTACCACCCATGGTGTCCAGCGACTTCTCTAGTCCAAACTATTATCTGTCTTTGAGACAAACTCTTCAGCTGAGGACTTTACAACAAAGCCAAACAATAGAATAGAAAGAATAAAAATCAGGATAAATGGAATAGGATATGTGAAAATAAAAACGTTAAAAGTCAAATGCAAGGGGAGGTCTGGTGGCCTAGTGGCAAGAAGCTGCACTGTAATCCCAGAGGCTCACGGTTCAAATCCACCAGATGCTCTGCTGGAAAAGGAGGGACAATCTCCCCCTGTACCAGTCTGATCCCATTTGATGGTACACACACACACACACACACATAAAATAATAAAAAAATTTAAAAAAAAAGTCAAATGCAGTACTCTAGAACATTCCGGCTTCCAACAGATTCTTTTTGTCTTGTCCTGCAATCCCAGTTGATAAGCCAGCAGTACGCGGAGGTTCAGTGGTACAATTCTTGGCTTTCCTTGCTGGAGACCTGGGCTTGATTCTCGGTCAGTGCATCTCGCGTGCACCCACCCTACTTGTTGCTCGGTGGGGACTATAATGTTGCTATGACGCTGAACAGTTTTCAGTGGAGGTTCCAGGTGAAAATAGGCCGCCATGGAGACAGCCCTGGTGATTTGCTGTTTGCAAGTCAGCCAGTGAATAACAGGGTGGATCCAGATACAGATTGTCTCCTTGAGTTGAGACTGACTCTATGGCAACTAACAATAGGCAGGTGTTGCATTGTCAGCTGCAAAATCACATCAGCTACTTTTTATTGAAGACACATGCAAATAGAGGAATCCTAGAGAAAGTAGATGTTTCTAATCTTTGTGTTTCAAAGTCTGGTATATGAAGGGATCAGTATTGCTTTTCTCTGGAAGGCTGAATATTCTTGTTGAAGTAGATAAAGGTTTCACTTTCCTTTATAACTCATTAAACTGATTCTGTGCTGTTTATTTTCTTTTCACGTAAGTCACATTTTTTCTTTACCCTGGACTTCCCAAAGAAATAGCCTGCCTGTGCTTGCCCTATTACTTCCTCACCACCCACTAACCATCTTTAACTGCTTCTGATTTGCCTTTGGTTTCACTTTGCCAACATCTCTCAAATCCTTACTGCTTATTACATTCAGTTAATAGCCACATCCTGTGGAATTTACCGCTGCAACAGCTGATAGACCTGACTCCTCCCCCTAGTTTTACGGAGTTCTTTCTAATAATCCCCAAAGCTGCAGAGTTTATACGACTTTTCACTACCCAGCTCATCTGTCTCACTCACATCTCTACCTACAGATTGTGAATATCTTCTTGCTGCCATTCTAAAAAGCCCAATTCTCTGGGTTAGACATTGGTGCGAGCATTGTCTCCCACTGCTTCTCCTCACCTCTCTTACTTTCCAACCCACAGGAATCACTCTCTCTGGTCCCATCAAGGGCCCCATCTCTTCCTCTGCCTCATCCTTTGTTCATGCTGTAATTTCTGTCTAGAGTCTACACCCTCTCTTTTTGCCTCCACAATCTGATGCCCAAAATTTTCCATCTTTCTAAAGAATAAGGCCTCTCATTCAAGAAGCTTCTCTTATGGTAATTGAAAGTACTGGGGGTTTTTTTCCCTCCAGATTTTATCTGCAGCTCTGCTGACAAATGCTTGACTGCTGACTGAAAGGTTGCCAGTTTGGGGTTGTGGGAGAAAAGTATTGGCTATCTCCTGTCATAGAGAAAACCCCATGGGACAGTCCCACTCTGTCTTGTAGGTTCACTGCTAGCTGGAATCATCCAGACAGTGGCGGGTTTGGTGGGTTTTTATTATGTAATTATTATAGGATTTCTATGTTATTATATTCACTCTCTTCTGGCACATTAGGCAATGTATGGGTTATTGCATTCGATTTAGCAGCATTCAATTTTCTTAAGTTATAACAAGTAAAATATAGATATTATTTTTCTATGTAACTTCTAATAACCAGTAAATGTTTCTGCTGAGACATTTTCAAGGTAAGGCAAATCTCCTGTGTGTCAACAGTAGCGCTCTGCTCCAAACGGTTAGCAGTCCCTGGTTTTTCTAATGTGAATCATCAGAACTTTGTTTTCAAGGCATTCCTGAGTGACTTCACCTCCAGACTTTTGGTTGGCAGCTATGTACACATTAACCATTATCCTACCCAGAGATTCCTAACTTGTAGTAAAGGAGAGGCAAGCTGGGTATTAGTGACCAAATTCTCCTCATGGCGAGGATTAAGCCTAAGTTTATTCTGCACGGCTCACAGTGGGGACGTGAGGAGCCTCTGCAGAGCATGCCCGTGTGAACACAAGAACCACTGAGAGTGTACTTTTGTAACACTCCCAACAGCTGTCCTCTAAGCGTGTGGAGAATCGTCTACTACAGTGGCCTCTAGCTTTTCAAGAACTTGGCAATCTGAGGGGCTCTGGTGATGGCCTGTAATAAAAAGAACTCAGCAATTCAATATTTCTAACTCCACAGGCCACACGCAAAGGATGACATGCAAATTCGTGAAGCATTCCATATTTTACGTCTTAACATACTGTCAGCATGTTACTAGGAGGAGCTGGCTCTTACTTGGAGAGGGACATCATGCTTGGAAAAATAGAAGCACTTAACAGAATTTTATTCTTTGTCTTGTCCCCACGTCTTCTTCCCCCACAAAATGTAGAGATCCTTGAGGACAGAAATCTATGCGCCAGTCATCTTTGCACCTACTTCATTTTATAAAGTAACAGGTAAACATGAGACATAAATATTTGTTGAGTATCCGATTTGTTACTTTTGAGCTCACAAGAAATTTTTAAAAGCACCTAAGGAGGTGGTGGGGGAAGGTAATTTTAAGTCGGCACACAACAACAGCAACAACCACCAAAACAACCACAGCAACGTAATAGTTAATACCCTGAAAGCAGGACAGGTGGCACAAACAGAATGCAAAGCCACCCATGTCCTGACAAGCCCTAAGTAGGTGGATGGTCTCCACTTTGTGACAGCTATGTATTTTCCCCTCCTGATGATAACTAATTTATGAGCGCCATAAAATTGCTTCCAACTTTAAAAGAAAGTGCATCTTAAGCCACACGAACTTCTCTTCTCTTCTTGGACAAGCTGTGGCTTCTCCTTACCAGCCTGCGCATGAATAAAATAAGGAACAGATTTGCTGAGATCTCGCTTCACTTGTCTTTGAGGCTTCCTGGCGTTTGTGTGGCTGGACTTCGGACAGTCCCTCCTGGCTCGACAGATGGCCTCCCTCCAGCACGGGGAGCAGGAGCCGGGGGGACTGAACGGGCGCTGTTTGCACCAGTGCAGCTCGCTCTGTGCGTCACGGCTGGGAGGGGAAGGCACGTGCTCCCTCTGCCCCCCCCCCCAGAGCCACAGCCCCAGCTTACCTGTACGGTTGCCAAGGCAACCTTAAGGGTCGTAGGGGAGGGCAGACAGACTCATTTATTAGGGTTTCTGAACATAGGTAGGAGGCTAAAAATAGAATCTCGTGTATTTTCCCTCACAAGGATAAATACCGTGCAGAATTTGACCTGGACATTGTGATGCATAAAAGCTTGAGAAAAATGATCACAGCCCAAGGAGACTAGGGCAGAGGGCAAGAGGGAGGGAAGCAGAAGCAACAAATGAGGAAGGAAAGCCCTCATGGTGCCCTTTAAATTCTCCCTTCATTTGTTGCTGTGCCCAGAAGGAACCATTTTTGGAACATATGCCAAGGCTGCGCATTTTAAAATGTGGTTGAGAGGTGGTGGTGGAGAGGAGAAGAACATTTACTGGGGTAAAATGAGAGATGTTATTTCCATATTTTTTAAAAAAGAAATCCAGCTTCTATTGTAATAGTAGCTTATCAGCCATCAGCGTGTGGGATATCATGTTGCCATGGCAGCAGAAATTAAAAGCTGCGTTGCCTTTTCTCAAAGGTAAAAAGCTCTCTCAGGGCAAATGGAGTCAGCCAGGCTCAGCACCTTCCCCGGACGGCTTGCGGGTCGCCAGAGCCATCACAACACTGTGTCGATTTCCACTCTCATGCATTAGTGTGTCGTTTTAGACTCCGGCATAGCACACGACCCGTACATTTAGCCGCTTCAAATGACTGTGTTCAAAATCACCCATCATGTTCTGTACCACCTTAAGCAACTAGAATCCGCTCTCAATCTAAAGGGCTCTGCTGTTAGCTGACTCTGCCATTTATTTTGAAGGGCGTCCACGTTTAGCATGAGGACGAATCCCAGTGCATGCGATTTGATTCCCCTCTTAGACTGTCTCTACAGCACCGTGCTCGACACATAAGAGGTACTTTGCTATAAGCTCATTTGATGATAGCTGCTATTTTCAGCACATTCAGTTCACTCTCTGCTTCCTACAAGGATAGTACTACACAGAGCCAAACTGAAGGAGGAGTCATAGAAACAAAAATTGATAAAGTCTAGGAACAGAAAGGTTGGCAAAGGTACATGGGGGCACCATGAAGAAAATGCCTGTTGACCTGCTTGCTGTGAAGATTACAGCCAAGAACACTCTTTGCTCTAGTTCTACTGTAACACATGAGTTGGAACTGACTTGACAGCGTGTGACAGTCACCACCACTTTGTTGGGCACTTCGTTTACACCTTTCCATTAAGTCCCCACAGCAACCCTGCAAGATACATTATTATCATTCCCTTTAATGGGTAGGAAACGGCATCCAAAGGACACTCAAAACTCCACAAATCCTCAAGCTCATTACTGGTGCATCGATTTCAACTCGTAAATGACCCTTCATCTTCTGAGAAACTGCTGATGCAGTTGAACCACCAGAGAGACGTGACCTTTGAGTCAGCAGCCCAACTTAGTATGGACGAGGCCTTGAGAGCTGGTCACAGAAATTACCCTAATGTTTTGAATAATTACTTATGCTACAGGATCCCTGGTGTGGCAGTGTGTGGTAAGTTGGGCTGCCCAAGAAAAGGCCTCTGCTGCCTTATCTCTGAGGGAGAAAGAGAAGCAGTCTCTTCCCTTAAAAATGTGAGGCCTAGGAAACCTGGTGGAGGCATTAAGTTGATGACAGTAGGTTTTTTTTTAGTTTCCCTCCCTCTCATGTGTTTAAAATAAATAGCATTTGTATGTGATATCAATGATATTGTTCAATAATTTCCACACTCTGTTGGGTCACCTTTCTTTGGAATGGGAACAAAATATAGATCTCTTCCAGTCAGTGGGCCAAGTGGTTGTCCTACAGATTTCTTGGCACAACTTGGTGGGCACATCCAGGGCAGCATCTGTTAGTTGAAATACATCAGTTGGTATGCTATCAATTCCTGGGACCTTATTTTTTGCCAATTCCTTCAAAGCAGCTTGAACTTCTTCCTTTATCACCATAGACTCTTGCTCTTATGTTGTTTCATAAAATTCTTTTGTGTTTGCTAATTCCTTTTGGCACAGTGACTCTATATACTCTTTCCATCTTTTTTTAGTACTTCCTGGGTCATTTAATATTTTGCCCAGAGCATCCTTAAGTATAGCAACTCGAGGTTTGAATTTGTTCTTCAGTTCCTTGAGCTTAAGAAATGCTGAGCAAGTTTGGCCCTTTTGATTTTCTGATTCCAGCTCCTTGCACATTTCATTGTAATATTTTACTTTGTCTTCCCGCGCTGCCTTTTGAAATCTGTTCAGCTCTGGCGGCTTAGTGGTAAGAAATTATTCTGCCAATCCTCTATGGAAGAACAGTGGACAGTCTTTTCTTGTGCAGTTTCCAGCATCTGAAACCCTGCGGGAGGGCCAGCAGTATGAATTGCTGGATGGTACACAACAACATGCAGCTATGTGGTTGTTTACTGCTGAGTCAGAACTGACCCATATCCAACCCGCCGGTGGTTTGCAGGGACAGGTAATTGCACGGGAAGAGATTGCCTGCCCTTCTTCCGTGAAACAGATGATGGGCTTGAACTGCATGTCTTCAGGATTAGAGCACAGCTTCTTACCATTAGGCTACCAGAGTGTCACATCTAGCTATAAAAAAAGCAAATCAGATTCATATTATTCTAATTAGGATGAATTGTGCATTGAATAAAATATTATGAGAAAAATGCTCCATAAATTATCTTGATGTTTAATTGAGAACTACCAAACGTGAAAGAATAGCTTTTATTTTTAGCAGTACAATTTGGAGTCATGCTAATTTGTCCCGTCTCAAGAGAAAAGGAAAATAACTATTCAGTACTCATCAATCAATATTCATGCATTTTATATCAGGTGTTTTGGAAAATATTTTTGCCTTCTACATAGCAGGTTCCACAGCGTTTCAATAACGTAGGCGCTGTTGCCCAGCTCCTTCACTGCCCTGGGCGTCCACGCTGGCCTGGACACACACTCTATAGCTCTTCCTCTCCCATCACCCCCAATGATGACTCATTTCCTTGGATGACTCATGGACATCCAATAGCAACAAGTTGGGGGTTACTCAGGTTCTGAAGAGTGAAGGGGAAAGCTGTTATGCAGTGAGGACCAGGAACGTTGATGGCCTCTCCAGACGTGGCCTCTGGTGCGTAGGCCCTGCTTGTGCCAATGGTTCGGTCACTCTTGACAATGGGATAATCACCTTTGTACCTGCATTTCTTTGTATTCTATAATCCGTAGAGGTCATTTAATTTTCACTACACACTTTCACATGTCCTACCTCATTTCTTCAGGGCATGTTACATTCCTTCACATTTCAGGAGACAAAGGCACCAAGTTAAAGTTCAGCATCTTCAGAACTCCATGTGAGCTGGTCCCTGAGGCTCCCCTTGAATTACTGATGGCATTTTCTCTGAGCAGTGACCTGCTGGGAAAGTCCAGCTGGGCCAGATGGAACAGTCTTTTTGAGTTATTGACTCTTGTCTTTTGACTGATAGAGACTTTTAGTAAAGTCTTCCCTAGGGGTAATGCTGAATTAACTGTAGATTTCAGGAATGTGAAATCTACGCTTTCTGTCTCAAAGAACAGATCTCATAGCTTTGTAGTCTGATTTTTGGACACTTTATCAGACTTCCATACATTTTCAAAAAGAATTGTTAGTGATCCTCATGGAACTCAGGTTCTGCAGATACACACCTTGCTTGCAGGAGGTGAAGAAGACTTGAAGTTCTTACTGCAGAAGAGCAAAGACTAATCACTATGGCCTTCACTATGGATCCCAATATCAAGAAAGCAAAAGTTCTCACCTCTGGACTGATAGGCACAATCATGCTAAATGGAGAAAAGAACTGGACTTGCCAAGGATTTAATTTTGGATCCACAGTCAACACCCATGGTAGCAGCAGTCAAGAAACAGACTTGTTTCATTGGGCAAGTATGCTATCAAGGATCTGTCCAAAGTACTAGAGAGCAAGGATGATAGTTTAAAGACTAAGGTGCACCTAATCCAAGCAATGATATTTTCACTTGCTTCTGAAAGTTGCACAATGAATAAAGAAGACTGAAGACAAAGTGATATCTTTGAAGTGTAGTGTTGGCAAAGAGTCTTGACTATTAAAAGAACAAACAAATCTGTCTTGAAGGAAGTACAACCAGACTGCTCCTTAGTGACCAGGAGGGCGAAACTTCATCTCATTGACTGTGGTCCTATTTCCAGGAGAAGCCAGTCCTTGGGGAGAAACATCATTCAGGCAAAGGTAGAGGGTCAGAGGTAGAGAGGAAGACCATGAATGAGATGGACTGACCCAGTGACTCCGTGGGCTTGGGTGGGCTCCATGACAGAGATCATGAAGATGATGAAGAGTACGGCTAGGGTAGGCAGTGTTGTTCGTAGGGTCCATGTGAGTTATAATCAGCTTGACGACACAGAAAAATAACTGATGCAACAAGGCAAGTTATCACTGGAGCATTGCCAATTTCATGGAAGAATCCTTAACTAGATTCCCACCTGCTTTTAGGATGACCTCTTGACTTTCTGCAGCACTGGTGTCACAATGGTTAAATCAATGACCTGTTGTTGTTGTTATGTGCCATCAAGTCACTTGTGACTCATAGCAACCCTATGTACAAGAGCTCTAAACACTCTTCTATCCTGTGCCAACCTCGCCTTCTCAAACACACTCATTCCCACCACTCCAGTCACAGATCGATCCTTCTCAGCAAGGGTCTTCCTCTCCTCCTCCTCTTCCTCCACTCTGCCAAACATGATGTCCCTCTCTGAGGACCAGTCCCTCCTTGCAACATGCCCAAATTATGTCAGACAAAGCTTCAGAATCCTTGACTCCAAGGAGCATTCTGACTTCACCTTCTCCAGGACAAACCTGTTTGTTCTCCTAGCAGTCCATGGTATATTCCACACTCTTCTCCAGCACCACAGCTCAAAGGCATCAATTCTCTTTCTATCATCCCTATTCACTGTCCAACTCTCTGATGCATAGCACGTAATGGCAAAGACTATAGCCTGTATCAGGTGCACCTTAGTCTCCAGCCTGACGTCGTTGCTCTTCAGTACTCTTGAATCAGTGACCTACTAACCAATAATTTAAAAGTTCAAACCCACTAATGGGGCAGTTTTACTCTGGTCTGTCGGGGCAATATGAGCTGGAATTGACTTAGTAGCTGTGGTTTTCGGTGAGTTTTTCTGCTTTTCCATCGTAATGCCATATACACAGAGAACAAAATCATAGGAACCTTCAAAGTCTGTGGCAAAAATAAGGATAGTGCTAATAAAATTTATCTTTTATATTATTTAAGGGTCTCCTGACCCTTTTAAATAGGGTTCCTGTTTTCTTTTGTTACTTGATCCTTTTTGATACTATTTCCCCTATATGGACATGAACTGAAGGGGGCATGCAGATTCAGTTTCAGTCTTTGCCCTCCCTCCAGTTATAAAATATGACTAATAATATTGACTTGGTGTAATTGAATTGAGAGACTAAATGCTCTTATGTCAAAGTGCTTTGGCATGAACTTTGTGGCCTAGCGGTAAGGATTTGTGCTTGCAACCCAAAGGTATGCAGTTCAAATCTGCCATCTGCTCGGTGAAAAAAGATATGCATTCTCCTCCCATGCGATTGACTGCCCTGGAAAACCTGCTGGGTGGTCAGCTAGGGGTCAGTTCTGACTCTATAGTACACAATAATAATAACAACAACAACAATAACATCAACATACTTAGGTAAATAGGTAAATTAAAATGTTAAGTGCAAATGTTGATATTTATGTCCAGAATTACAAAATACTCTGTCTTGATGTTTTAACCCACCTGATACGACCCTACGAATTTTGGGTTGTAAAAGTGGAGGGAGGTTCCTCCTCTCCGCTACATATTTCTTTCCGCCCTTCTCACTTGGCTCTTGGCTTTCTACCAGTGCCCACCATTATGATTCCCAAAGCTAGTACTGGATATAATAAAGAAATATATTTTCATTTTAGTTACAGTTGTTTGTTAGTTTACAAATATGTATTTATTGTTCCCTACTATTACTACTTTAAAAAAATGTATTCATTAATTCTTGAGCCACTTGTCACCAATGGATCAAAGGCTTTTGTAGGAAAATTTTCTCCTTCACTGCTTCATCCTTTTGTTGCTGGGGACGTGGCAGAGGGCTATGAAAGCGCTTCTAATTCACGCAGATCTTCTCTCCCTTTGAGAAGTGGATTTCATCGCATTCTATGCTTGGTTTTCCTTAGCAACCAGCCAGAAGTTCCATGATACAGATACGAATGCTTCTAACTACACAGGAATAAAATCAAATGTTGTTTAGACAGATTTTATATTTTATATAAAGAGTGGAAGGGGCTTTACAGTGTGAGGAGAGGAAATTTGATACTTGAGGTGCTTCAGAAACCAGGTGGTAGTTACAAGCTCTAGATTATTTGATTTTTTTTTTAGTATTCATTAGTTTGCACTAACTGCTTATTGCCTGAGGAATGAAAAATTATTACCTTCCTTTTTTTTAATGACCAAAAATGCACTCAACTGTATGGTCCTTTGCGTGTCCCATAGCCCTAGGCTGATCATTTCTACCTCTGGGAAAGAGTCCACTTAACTGGTGATAGTTGAGTACTATGGTTTGGTCCAGACTTTTGTCATTACAAGACTTTCAATTCAAACAAATTCATTTAAGAGTACTGGGGAACTGACAATAAGGATGTATGGAGAAGACCCCTGCATAGCCAGGAAGAATGCAGATCAGAGTCCCCTCGCCATCTGGGTGTTTGTGAAGGGTCAGTAACTCGGGCTCCTCGCTGCTTCAGTTGTACAGTGGCTGGGTTGAGCCATGCTGTCTCCTCAGCCTTTAGGGAAGCTCCTTCCTCCTTCTCTCACCCGAGTGTTCCATGGGACTCCGCCTCTATGTCCACTTCCACCAGACTTCCCTGACCCTCCAGCCATAGTTATGCCCCTTTGCTGTGTTTTCATACCATTCTGTGCGTTTATCAAGCTTATGGTGTTGCTTGCTATTTCACAATCCGACTATGGGCTTCTGAATACAGGAACTGTGTCTGAGTCAGTATTTCTTTCTCTGCCATGGTCACACTTATAAACAGGGCAAAGTATTTGTCAAATGCATGAACAAGCATCTCCATCCACTCCGGGAACATGACTTTGCTTCCTTGTCTGAGCGCAGAGTAGAATCCAGTGCTTTCCCCCGATGCCCTAAAGTTCCCATCCCTTCTTTCGAAAGCCAGGCAGGCTGGGATGCCTTCCACAAACATCTTCAGCAGAGAAAAGTGAATATGCACACAAAAAGTACATGCAATGCGTCACTTCGGCAAGAAATGATGATTGTAAGCTTGGCGTAATATCTATCTATGAATGACAATGAATAAAATATATTTATAGTAGTAATAAAAGAACTTTAGTAACAACCAGGTTGTAGTTAATCTAAATGTCGTGGCAAGAATTGAGAAGTTGGGCAATACACATTCCTTTAGTATTTTATCTTCACCCTTTAAAGAAATGGATCTAGTTCGTTTGAAGGGAGCCCTAGTGGCATAGACACAGGGAGGTGGGCTGCTCACCCGAGACCGAGCCTCCGTGGTGGTTAGATTCCCCCAGTGGCTCCACAGGAGAGAGAGGGTCAGTCTTCTTCCCAGTGACTCCCAGCCTGAGGAACCGCCTGGAGAGTCAGCTATGAGACAGTCCCAACTCGACGCCAACGAGAGCCAGTGTGACCGCCTTTCAGTGTCTACCCTGTTGCTCCTCAGAACTCAGCCTAGATGGTAGAGTGTTAGAGTTGCCCACCAGCCCTTTCGCTTCTGCCTTCACACACACACACACACACACACACACACACACACACCCCTACAACTGCACCCACAGCAGCAGTGGTGGGCAGTATGTTATGCTGAGCCATTTTAATGATATTTTGCCATGAAGTGCTGTCATCAGAAACAAGTGATTTCATTAGAAAGAAAAAGAAAGAATTGTCCCGACCGCTGTCCTCATGCACTCTTCTCTCTGCCTCTCTTTGTCTTGCAGTGAGCATGTTTTTGAACACATTAACGCCGAAGTTCTACGTGGCCCTGACGGGCACATCCTCACTCATATCAGGCCTTATTCTGGTAAGTACTGTCATTCTTATTGAACAACATGTGGTTTACCATGGTAGACTTTAGTGTCAACAGGAGAATGATCTGGAAACTACAGCGCCATATCTTACAGTGATGCTGTGGGGGCTTGGAGGGGACTTAGAGGCCTTTTACAATCAGGTTATATATTTCTGAAATACTTGGAAAAAATATGTAATCATATGTCATGTTTTCTGAAGGGAAAAATAACATAAATAAAATGGAAAATAGAGGAAGACACAACCCTGTGTCAGTTTTAGTGTTTAAGGACTAAATACTCAAAGAGTATGACCTATTAGAACAAAATTTGTTTCATCAGTCTTATGAAAATTGAAGGTGCCCTGTTATTAAGTGTTGGGTTGTAAAATAAATGTGGTGGTGGTGGTTGTTGTTAAATACTGTCAAGTTGTAGGCGACTCATAGCAACCCTATGAACAAAGGACCAGAACACGTGTATAACTTTCTTCGTTTCTCCAAGTTCATAGAGTTTCCAGAGTCAAGCTGTTTCGGAACTGGATGCCACTCCTGCTTCCAAGCTTGTTTTAGTCAGAGAGCTCCACTTAACACTGTCCACCATGGGTAGCCATTCTTGCATTTTACATATCAGTGTCACAGTGTTCAGCTCCATAGTAACCACAAGTTACCTCTGTACAGTAAATCGACAGCCAGGGCTATATTATCTAGAAGAATGTTTGACTAAAAACAATTAAAACCAGGCCTGAGGGACGCAGATTAAAATCACCCACCTATGGCTTGCTAGCATTACTTTCTGTCCATTAGGCCAACTGAGCTTTCTCATCGTTGTTGAATGTCGTTGAGTTGTAGGAGACTCATAGTGACCCTATGAATGAAGGACCCGAACACTTTCTTCATTTCTCCAAGTTCATAAATACAATAAAGGTGGACAATGCAAACCCACCATTTTCTCAGCAGGAGAAAGAAGAACAGTCTTTTCCCCACACAGATTTGCAGCCTTGGAAGCCTGCTGTCGAGTCAGACCTGTCTCAGCTCCAGTGGTCTGGCTTGTGATTCTGTTTTGTTTTAGTAAAAATTGTTTATCACTGGAGCATAACCAAGGACAATAGGCACCTGGATCAGTTTCTCTAAATATGTTGACCTTGACTGTGGCAGTGCTAAGCTTTCCTCCTTCATGTCTTCTACTTCCTGCATTTGTATGTTTTTCCTTACTGTTCCCTTCTTGGGGGGCAGAGTATACCAAATAAGCAAAATGACTTAAATAAGTTAAATAATAACTTAAATCAGTTAAATGACTTATTTTCATGACATTATTTATATTGCTGTTGTTGTTATTGTATCATCGAGTCAGAATCAACTCGTGGTTGACCTGCCAGTGGCTTTTCAGAGGCTTTGAATGACACTGGAGGAGACTGCCCATATTTCTTCTGTGGAGCAGCTGGTAGCACAACTTCTTATAACTAGGCCACCAGCATGCTCTCTGTAATCTACACATTATCATAAATAATTTCAGTAGCAGTTTACTTTTAACATTTGGAGCTGTTTTTTTGTACTTTATTGTTGCATAACGTGATGTTAATTACAACTCTTATTGACCCCCCTAAAAAAAAGACACCCCACTGCTGTCAGGTTGATTTGGATAGTGATCCTGGTGGGAAAACTAGAACCATCCCATGGGGTTCCCACGTCTGTGAACCCTCACAGAAGCAGTGGACTGGCTGGCTGCTTTAACCACCATGCCACTTGACTTCAAATAGGGGCTGTCTGAACTCACTGGAAACACTCTCCCTTCCATAATTAGTAAAGTTATTTTTATGGAGAGAAGAGTTTTAGAAGACTCCCACTCCCCCCATATACTCACCTCCATTCCTGTGTTAGAGAAACAGTGAAAAGGGAGCACTGGCAAGAGTTCATATTTGAAGATGGAAGATCAGTAGAAAATCTGAAAATTTTTGGAGGAGAAAGTCGTAAAAACATGGAGCAAAGACCATAGATGGACTTAGATGAATGGAGGAATTCAGAAGCGTGAGCGTGGAAGGAGTGGACGGGTAAGGAAAGAGCAAAGGGTTGCTAGCTGGTGGCTGTGAAGAAGCATCGTTTCATTGATCAGAGGATGAATTTTGAGATGAATCCTCTTCTCCTGTATCATTGAGGGCTGCTGTGGTAGCCTAGTCGTAAGGAGCTGTACTGCCAACCCGAAGGCACACAGTTTGAATCCACCACCTGTTCTGCAGGAGAAAGATGAGCAGCCTCTTCCTGTGTGATTGACTGCTGCCTCTCAAAACCCACTGGAGAGTCATCTATGAGTTGGCTCTGATGCTACAGCACACAACAGATGTATTATTGAGGACTTGCTGTGGGCTGCTGAACTCAAGGGACGGGATTTTTTTTTAAGGTAGCTATGTGAAGAACCCATGGTTACCCATGGTGGACAGTGTTTGGGGGAGTCCACCAATTAAAACAAGCTTGGAAGCAGGAGTGGCATCCACTTCCGAAATGGCTTGCCTTTGGAAACTCTATGAACCTGGAGAAAGGATGAAAGTTACACCAGTGTCCAGGTCTTTCATTCATAGGGTCACTATGAGTTGCCTATGACTCAACGGCACTTAACAACAACAACAACAACGACAGCAACAACAACAACAGCATAGAGAGAGATCACTTGGCCTAGTGGACAGAAAGTGATGCTACCAAGCTGAAGGTGCGTGACTCTAATCCATGGCCTTCAGTCGTAATTGTTTTTGCTCAAATGTTCTTCTAGGTCATATAACCCAGGTAACTTGAGATTTCTGTGAAGCTGAACACTGTGACACTGATGTGTCAAATGCGATAATGATTACCCATGGCCAACAGTGTTTGGTGGAGCTCCCCGATTAAAACAAGCTTGGGAGCAGGAGTGCCATCCACTTCTGAAAGAGCTTGCCTCCAGAAACCCTATGAACCTGGAGCAAGGCTGAAAGTTATACAAGTGCTCAGGTCTTTTGTTCATAGGTTTGCTATGAATCGCCCGTGACTCGATGGCACTTAACAACAGCGTGTGAAGAACAGCAGCAGACACTAAGATGGTCATTTAAGGGGCCATCACAACAGAATGCCCAGTGCTAAGTGCCAAGGTCAAACCCAGAGAGGGGTAGCACATTTAAAGTTCCAGGGTTTCAGACATGGGATTTACTATCTGTTCTTGTTTGTCCTTCAGTAATATGTAAGCGTGTCCTCGCTTTGAAATTCTTCACCAAATCACCTTGACTTGCTGCACCTGCAGCTTTTAAAGCCCTGAAAAGTTTTGTGCCTCTTATTGTACTATTGTTGTTGTTGTTATGTGCCATCGAGTCGTTTCCGACTCATAGCAACCCTATGCACAACAGCTCTAAACCCTGCTCTATCCTGCGCCAACCGCACCGCCTCTGACACACCCATCCCGATTACCCCAGTCACCGAATCAATCCATCTCATAGAGGGTCTTCCCCTCCTGCGCTGTCCCTCCACCCTCCCAAGCATGATGTCCCTCTCCAAGGACCCGTCCCTCCTGGCAACATGTCCAAAGTATGTCAGACGAAGCCCCAGAATCCTTGCCTCCAAGGAGCAGCTTGGTTTAATCCTCTCCAAGATGGATCTCTTTGTTTTCCTGGCAGTCCAGGGTACATTCAGTACCCTTCTCCAGCACCACAGCTCAAAAGCATCCACTCTCCTTCTGTCCTCCCTAGTCATTGTCCAACTCTCTGATGCATAACAAGCGATTGCAAATACCATGACCTGTATCAGGCGCACCTTAGTCTCCAGAGAGACACTGTTGCTCCTGAGTACGTTTGAGAAGTCCCTAACGGCAGACTTTCCCATCGCGATACGCTTTTTGATTTCCTGACTGCTGGTACCAAGAGTGTTAACTGTGGAGCCGAGCAAAGTGAAGCTGTGAACACTCTCAATCTCTTCATCATCCATCTTGACGCTGCCAATTGGTCCAGTGGCGAGAATCTTTGTCTTCTTGACGTTGAGCCTTAGTCCATACTGAAGGCTGCAGTCCTTGACCCTTCGCAGCAAGTGCATGAGGTCCTCCTCAGTTTCAGCAAGCAAGGTTGTGTCATCTGCATAACGGAGATTGTTGATAGATCTTCCACCAATCCTGATGCCACAGTTCTCCTCATAGAGCCCAGCCTCTCGGATAATCTGCTCTGCATATATGTTGAAAAGGTATGGAGACAGGATGCATCCCTGACGTACACCCTTCCCTGTTTTGAACCATGCAGTGTTACCCTGCTCTGTACTATTGTACTATAGTAAGGAAAATAAGAACTTAACTTACCTGTCTCGACATAGCTACAAATGCAACTTAAGACACCCTTAGCAACAGTTCCTCAGCAGAACTGGTGGTGGTATCAGAAGGGGTGGTAATGCAGAAAGTGAAGAAGACTTGAGACACTTAATGCAGAAGGTCAACGACTCCAGCCTGTAATATGGGTTACACCTCAACATCAAGAAAACAAAAACCCTCACCGCTGGACCAGTAAGCGACATTCAAATGAATGGAGAGAAAATTGAAGTTGTCATCAATTTCTTTTTACTTGACTCCCTAGTCAACACTCTTGGTAGCAGCAGTCAAGAAAATAACAGATGTATTTCACTAGGAAAACTGCTTTCAAGGACCTATAGAAAGCTCTAAGGATCAATGATGTCAGTTTTCAAGACTAAGGTGCACCTGATCCAAGCCTTGGTATTTTCAGTTACTTTCTAAATATCTAAAGATTAGGCAGTGAATAAAGATAAAAGAAGAAAAATAGAGGCCTTTGAATGGCACCATTGGAGAAGAGTACTGATTTTATACCATGGACTGTCAACAGAACAAGCAAATTTTTTTGAGGGAAGTACAACCCGAGTGCTCCTTATGGGCAAATATGGTGAAACTTCATCTCACGTACTGTGGTCATATTTTCAGGATGAACCAAACCTTGGAGAAAGAAGGAAAGTAGAGGGTCCGAGAAAGAGAGGAATACCCTCAAAGAAATGGGCTGTCATGGTGGCTACCCCAGTAGGCTGAACATGAGAAGAGTATATGAGGATGATGGTGTAGGTTCAGATGAAGGTCAAGGCTCATGTCCTGTTCACAGAGTCGCTATGAGCTGTAGGTGACTTGATGCACCTAATCACATTGAGGAGGGATTTTCATAGTACCCAAAGTCTCAAAGTCTGGAATCATTAGCCTCAGAGACCCACCTCAACCATTTGCTTCTAGTGAACTTATAAAGAAGCAATATAAAGTGTCTAAAAGAGAAAATTAAACAAAACACTCTGAGCTGGACTTAGAGTAATGCCTGAAGGAAAGAAAAGTGTTAGTCAAGTCAAAAAGTTCATCAATCTAGTGTTCTAGGGCAGAGGAAAATGTTCTGAAAGATACTTTGGTGGAGCAAAGATGATAGAAACCCTATTGCTAGAAAACCAGAGGGAAAATGAGACAACTCTTGAAGACGTGGAATGAATCTTTCATTTCAGACCTCAAAATGATATTGGTATGTCTTGCATCCTGTGGTATCCATAAGAAGACCAAGAGTAAGCAAAAGATAATCACAGATTTTCATGGATCCCAGAGTTTCTGGAACCATGGAGGAAGAATCAACCCCTGAAATTCTTGTGCTAAGATAATCTTGAAACCTTAAAACAGAAATATTTCCGAAGTCTTCTTGAAACCTGGCCGTTGTTTAGCTTAACTAATAAATAATGTCTGCCTGGAGCTCTTTTAATAATTATCTGTACGGGATAAAATTAATCTCCTAGCCAAAGATTAGATAGGAGCAACTTTAAGGAACAATGAGTTTATCTTAATGGAGTTGCAGCTCAGAAACAGAGAGCGAAAGTGGTTGCACAAGTCAAAGAATGTAATCAATGTCACTGAACTGGATGTGTAGGAATTTGAGTCAGGGTGTGTTTTGCTGTGGATATTCTCAACATTATCAATAAATTATTTTTTTTTAAAGAGAGCCAAAGAAAGTTATGAAAAGAATTAGTATCTGAGAGAGATGATGGAAAACTGAGAATCATAAATTGTTGATTTTGTTTGAAGGTCAGAACAATCATTTAGCCCAAGCCCTTAACTTTTCAGATGGGTAGAATATGACTTAACAAAGGAAAGATGAGGGCATGACTCACTTGTGGCAAAACCAAGCCCAGAACCCATGTCTTTAGATTTTTCACTCTAATATCAAGTGAACAGAAGAATCTTCAGAGTCAAAAAATGTTTTCACATCCTTGGTAAATTCTTAATTAGTATATAGTGAGAATATGACAACTAATTAGCATACATGTATCTTTTTCAGGGGAAGGTAGATTTTATAAGTGTTTAAATATAATTTATATTTTATATAGTTGTTGCTGTGTACCACTGAGTTGGAACCAACCCATAGCTGCCCCTCTGGCATGTTTTCAGAGGCAGTTAAATCACACAGGTGGAGATTGCCCATCCTTCTTCCGCACAGCAGTTGATGCATCCAAACCACGTGCCTTCGAGATTGCAGCACAGTTTCTTCCCCCTAGGTCACCAGAGCTAGTACTTTGGCTTTTTATTTCTAAAGTTACATTGTAAGATAACTTACAAGACATTTTTGGAAAATTTCTTCTAAAAACTTGGGAATTTTTTTTTTTATTGGACAAATACAATCATTTAAAAAGTGAACTTTTTAAAAGACACAATTTAAATAGCACTTTTGTTCCAAAACCAGCAAACCAGCAATTGAGTGTGAGGCAGAAAGGTGGGCCCTGGTTTGTGCCTCTTCCCTTCTCAGAGAATGTGCATGTCAAGTGTCCTTACAAGGACTAGGCTGCGTGCGAAATCATTTGCCCCTCACAACAAGGCTCTGTGATTTGCAGGAAAGGGAGCTGACACAAAATAGGAAGTAAGCGACCTGCCTTGGCTCACAGAGAAGGGAGAGGCGAGGTAGGATTTGAACCCAGCAGGCTCACAGCAGAGAGCTGCATTTTTCCTCACTCACTCTGCTTCCGCTTGGGTTAAGTTCTCAACCTGCTGAACTGTGTGTGGCAGGTCTGGATCTGATTCTTCTGGCAGTGCACTGGTGCGAGTTCCCCAGACTATGAATTCATTCCCTTTCCTTCTGATGAACGCCCCTCCATGGTGATTTTCCCTTATAACCCAGGGCTATTCCTTGGGAAGGGACATCATACTTGGAAGGATGGAGGGTCAGCAAAGGAGAGGAATGAACCGCCAGTGAGATGGACTTCCATGGTAACCAGCAGTGGACTGATGTGTCAGAGAAAATGAGGGTGGTACAGGATAGGGCAGGGTTCAGGTCCGGTGTTAATAGCATCGCTGAGAATAATGTAAAAGCAATGTATGATAGGGTATTATGGTTATCACAAGAGTCTACAATTAAGGTTGCATAGTGGAATGTACTTAGCGTGGTGGGAGGAGTGCGGGAGGGAGTGTTTCTTGTACTTTTCAAGGAGAGGAGCAAACTAGGGTGGGGGAAGGCTGCGCAGGGAGAGAAGTGCAGCAATAAATGAATGGAAATCCAAAATCTTTGTAAATGTTCATTAAAATTATTTAAAAAAAATAGCATCACTGTGAGTTGTACTTGACTCAATAGCATCTAACAACTACCACCACCCAGGGATGCCGCCCAGCTCGCTTCCCTTGTTTTCTCCCTAAAGAACTTTGCTTTGGCCATGACCACTTTTATAGACCTAGACTGGCAAGGCTTTGCCCTGAATGTGGAGCACAGCCCTTAACCCTGCAGCCACCAACCACTGTGCTGAGGGCATGCTAGCCTTGCAGCGTTCTCACAAGGCAGAAGACTTGCCTTCTTTCTCAGAAGTTAAGAACTTCTGAGAAAGACCTTGAATAGATACAGAATTTGAGAAGCTTTCCTCAAAAATGTGTGGTCCATGAGAAAAAAAACCAAAACGCTTGGTCTACTCTGAGGGCAAAATACACTGAGGGACTCACTTCTGATCTCTTGAAGTTCCTCCTCTCGGAGATTACTGACAATGTGTTGTCTTGCTTTTGGGGACTCAGCTTTCCAAGCCCTTGGATTGTGCCAGGCTGGAGATTTCTATTCAGCTCATATTCTTGCCTGCCAAGCACATTTCAGGGAGTGGCAGCATCAAGGTAAAGAAGGGATCAGGTGTTTACAGACGGCTGTGTACCTATAACTGCTAAGCGGTTTGTGCCTGACACCAGGGAGACAAATTACTTAACTGTTCTCCCCAGAGGTGTGCCCTCTGCAGCAGGCAGTGAACAGTAAAACCCTCAGGGAAATTAGGCAGGAGCTCGGGATTCCTGTGCTAGAGACGGAAGTGATTTATATGGTATTTGAAGTTTTAGGAGAAGAGAAGAGCATACAAAGAAAGAAATCAAGCTGGCATTTCCCCTGTAGAAAAGCCATGGAGTCGGAACTAACTCATAGCTGACCCTCCAGCAGCTTTTCAGAGACAGGAAATTGCATGGGATGAGATTGTTTTTCTCTACTAGAGTAGCTGGTGGATTCAAACCATGTTCCTTGGGGTGGCAGCGTGATTCCTTACCCATAAGCCACAAGCTCCCCTGAAAAGACATATAGCAAACAAATAGCATAGAAATAAAATTCATTTAGCATCTGTTGCAGTCTTTAGCATTCATGTATTTAAAAATAACGGTGGCCTAATCTGTGGACATTTGACCAGGTTTCCCTGCTGGTTCTGAATTTTGCCGATTGGAAGCTAGCAAGGGCCGGCCATGCCACCCGCCGCGCCTGTTCCCCTTTGGCTCCTGTTCCCGCACGTCTGGGCAGCTCCCTCTTCCTTCATTTCAAGATGCCCCTCTGGCGCTTGGCACAAGCCTACCCATCTCAGTCCAGTGTATCCACAGGAGCTGCACCTGTCGCCACAGTCCAAGCTGCCAAGTTAGTCTTTTATCTGCTCCCACAAGGACAGGCCCAGTATGCTTGGAGCAGCTTTTGTCGACTGTGTTTATTTCAGAGAAGAAAATGTCTGAGGTTTGTTTTTTTTCTAAAAAATTATTATTCATTTTAATGAAAATGTACAGAGACTTTGGATTTCCATTCATTCATTGTTGCACTTTTCTTCCTGCCCACCCCTTCCCGCCCCAGTTCACTCTTCTCTTTGAAAAGTAGAAGAAAAATTCTTTCATTGTTAGACAATCCCTCCCCGCCAAGTCTACTCCACTATGTAACCTTCGTTCTGGACTCCTGTTCCGGACAGTAATACATAATTATATATCCCTTTTAAACAGTTCTCTCCCTTATCTGTTTCAGTTCAGAATACATAATTTATCTAATCTTTCTCAGTTTCCTCCCAACCCTGATGTCAGTCCTGTTTTACAACAATGACACTATGCAATATTTGTCTTTTTGTGACCGAGATATTTCACTCAGCATAATGTCCTCCACAGTCACCCATTTTGTATAATATTACATGAGTTCCTTGTTTTCAATGCAGCATAGTATCCCATTGTGTGAATATACCACAGCTTCTCTATCCATTCGTTTGTTGATGGGCACTTGGGTTATTTCCAACTCTTTGCTATTGTGAACAAGCTGCGATAAAAATAGGTGTGCATACATCTGCTTGGGTGGCTGAGTTTTGGTTTTTATGAGTGATATGTTGGGATACATAGAGAAAATTATGCCCTTTTTGTCTAGGAATGTTGTAAAATGGAAGAAATGCCATAATATTGTACTGCCTTTTTGCATTGTTCTTGTATCCATATTCAGATACATGTAGACATTCTCCTGCCACTATTTTCTTACACATATGTGTTTAATAAAACCATCTCGAGCCCATTACCCTCAAGTCCATTCCGATTCCTGGTGACTCTGTGTCTGTGTGGCATAAAGCTGCTCTCCATGGAGCACACACCTCTCCGTGGGTTTGAACCACCAACCTTTATGTCATAGTCAAGCACTTAGCCATTTGTACCACCCAGGCATTCCTACATGTTAAATATCTTTAAAAATGCTTTTGGAGAATAGATTTTTTAAAATGAAACTCCAGGTGAGAATTACAACACTAAGTAGTCTATGGTCTAGATATAAAAGGATCATAAGGCATAGTAGTAAGGAGTTGTATTTGCATGCACGGAAGGCATGCAGTTCAGTTCAACAGATGTTCCACAGGAGAAAGATGGGCAGTCAATCCTGTGTGAGTTATGGCTTCTGAAAACCTGCTGGAGGGTCAGCTAGGAATCCGTCTGACTCAACAGGACATAACAACAACAATGTTGTCAGAAACATGGTGGCAGAAATGGAGGTACACAGACTGAGTAGAACTCAATTGTAGTAAAATGTCTATTTATTGAGCTCTCACCCTATGCCAGGTGCTTTATTAAGCATTTTGCCTCTATTATGTCATTTAAATGCTATGTGGTAGCTGTAACCAGTCTCGTTATGCTTCTGAGTATAGATACACAAGGATAAATAATTTTGCCAAAATGGCACAGCAAATAAAATGATGGTTAAATCCAGGTCTCTTGACCAGCCACATCCTTCCTTGTTATTGTTTGTTTTTAAAGTGAGAAAAAGGGAAGTTTATTCAGAAAGCTACATCTCAAAGAACAGGAGGGGCCTGTCCTGGGAGCAGAGGTGGAAGAAGGCCCTTGATAAAGCATGGCACCTGCCACATCCACTCTTGTTATTAGTAAGGAATGAGTTTGACAAGGTTCTTTCAAGTTATTTTTCCCTAAAAGCACTTGACTGGCACTTGAGGCAGCCCTTTTTTTTGACAGGCATGTGGATTACCCAGATGGTGGTGGTCCTGAAGACTAGAGCATCGGAGGCTTAGAGAACCTGGAGTAGAGGGCTCCCGGGCTCCCGGGCTCCCGGGCTCCCGGGCTCTCAGGCTCCCAGGCTCTCAGGCTTTCAGGCTCCCAGGCTCCCGGGCTCCTGGGCTCCCGGGCTCCCCGGTTCTCGGGCTCCTAGGCTCCCAGGCTCCCAGGCTCCCGGGTAGGCTGGGGGAAGCCTCATGTAAGGGCTGTGTCCGTTGTGAAGCAACTGGTCTCCTGGCTGTAGAATAATGAGAGAAAAGCTGTGAGAGCCAGATGGCAGAGGATCCTGCGGACAGTAGGAGGAAACTGAGGCTCACTTAGCCATATCATGATCTCTCTTTGTAGCATGAAGACTGATGCTCTTCCGGAGGAGACCAAGTACCAGGCAAAGAGAATGGTTAGATGTCTATCAAGTCTATCATGGGCGTAAGCATTGGAGTGGATCAGATTAAAGAGTGCTCTTGTTATTATGTGCCCTTGAGTCAAGGGTGACTCATAGCAACCCTACAAACAATTGCTCTGTACCCTGCTCTGTCCTGAGCCAATCTCATTGTCTCTGATACACCTACCCTCATTGTTTCAGTTACTGTGTCCATCTATCTCACCATCCACCCTTCCAAGCATGATGTCCTTCTCCAAGGACTGGCCCTTGCTGGCAACCTGCCCAAAGTATGTGAGACAGAGTTTCAAAATCCCAGCCTCCAAAGAGCAACTTGGTTTCATCCTCTCTAGGATAGACCTGTTTGTTCTCTTGGCATTCCATGGTATGTTCAATAGACATGGCAACATGAAGAAGGTGAGTAGCCTAATGTGGGCTAACGAGGCAAAATTGGTCTTTAGGCCTTTGTGGTTTAAATCTGAGCACACATTGAGAGGCTTGAAAATGAAGCATTTGCAGGAGTAGAAGTAGACAGACCTCTCAGAAGCTATTCCTTTTAAGTTTAAAAGACTAGGCATCCAGAAAGGACACGGTTTGCTCGGGTACCCTGGGAGGTAAGGGACTAGAAGGTCACTGCTCATCTCGGAATCTTTCTGCTTCTCATAATGCTATTGTCTGGGAACATGGATAGCAGCTGGGTCTAACAATTCATATTTTCATTTTAATGGACTTACAGCAACGTCAGGTCAGATAGAGAGGAGGAGGGAGGGAAACGACGCCCATCCTTGGAGAAGAGGATTGCTCTCTTTAACTGGTGATTATTAGTTAGTTCAGAGAACTCCCTCTAAACTATGAGCAGCGTCTCCTGTAAATACTATCTGTGTTTTACCTGTGACTGATCCACGGTGCCGAGTTCATCCTGACTTATAGTAACCCTGTAGGACAGAGTGGAAACCCCTGCTGCCTTTGGAGGTTTTCTGAGACTGCTAATATTGCCACAAACAGACCACGTCATCTTTCACCCTTGAAGGGGTTGGTGGTTTCAAACCAGCCATCTTTTGGTTAGCAACCCACCATTTAATGCATTGTCCTATAGGGATCCTCACATATTACCACATGCACCTGTAACACTAGAGTAAACACTTTAAAAAATTCTTGCTGGATGAACAGAAGATCCAGTGACTGGGAATCTTGCTTTAAAAATTATAGATTCTGGCTTTGACAAGCACTGTGGCAATGGGACAATTAAAACAGACTTTCAAGGGGGGAAAAAAGTAATGGACTGGGGGGTAGAGAAAATAGTGCAACAATGAATGAATGGAACTCCAAAATCTCTGTAAATGTTCATTAAAGTTAAAACAAAATTTTAAAAATTAAAAGATCATAGATTCTGAGCATCACCCCAGACCAACTGAGTCAGGACCCCTAGAGAAAGGGCCTTAGTGGACAGCGGCAGCCCAGTCTCCTTTGACAGGGCTGGGCACGAGCCACTGACCCACTTCTCTCACTCCTCAGTGATCACCATGACTTAACCACAGCAGCAGAGATTAATGCTGCAGGCAGGATCTTCTTGTGTGAAGACCTATTGACCTTGCGGAGAGCCTCACCTCTACACCATCTTTCCTTTTCCTTAAAGCCTGTGCGGCAGATGGTTAGGGAAGGAGGTGGAAGGGCAGGATGTCAAGTCCTGAAATAGTCCCCACAGCTGTTTAGGAGAGCAGGTGGCGAAGGAGGAATAGACTGAGGCTAGGCAAGCACGAGGCCAGGACCCACCCTGTGGCTGGTTGGCTAGGATTCCTGAGCAAACTATCTACAGAAGCCAAGAATGGAAGGGGGAAAAGAAAGTTATGTCTGCTCCGTGGAACTGGGAGGACTTGAGAGGGTCACTGCATGTGGAGAAGTGGATATACTTGAGAATTCAGAAAGGAAGCTAAAGCGGTTATGGATGTTATTCTAATCCGTGCTTAGTTTTCCTAGTTTAAGCTGGAGCAGCTCCTCTTGCCAAGAGCACTGTTTACCCCTCGATATCTCTTTGAAGACTGAGAGCAGGTGTCAACTTGGCAGCTTGGCTGTCAGTGGAGTCTACAGGAGTTTCATGTTCCCTCCCTAAACTCTTCCATTTCTGCATCTATCTGCCTGAAATACAGGCATCATCACCTGTGTTAATACTTAGGAAGCACGGTGTTAATTTTAGGCTCTGACATTTTTGCCTTTTTCATGGGCATAAGGGAATTGGTGTGAGGTTTCTGGAGTGCTTCTGTACAGGAACCTTAAAGTATTTTTGAGTGAGAATGGAGAAATCTCGGATATGTGAAATGTTTTCTATGTGAAACATGCAGTCAAGAAGAGATATTTTATTAAATAGGGGGGGGTTGGAAATCTAGACATCTTCAGGAAAGATTCAGACTTTAGGTCTGCCAAACAAATGGAAGGATCATTTTCCCCACCCTGGAAAAATGATGAGGCCAGTTTGGATCTTATTTTAGCTTCAGACTTGCCTCTCTATCTGTCATCACCAGTGTCAGTGGCCTGTGGACATCCTCTACGCTGCTTCCTTAGAGGAGAGAGGGAACCTCTGGACATTGACAACTGAGTCCTTGATGAATGAATCTTTGTTTTCAATATGGTTGTGGCTTTTTCATGCCACTTCTGCCTGACAGCGTATAGATCCAATCAACTTTCTTGATCCTCACCTGGCCAATTCAGTCCTTCTCCCCTCATTCCCAGCAGGTACACCACCCCAGAGATCAGGATTACCCAACTTATCCCCTTGTTGTGGTTTCTTCCTACTTAAGGAACAGTTTCCTTTACACCATCTTCGTTAACAGAGTATGTCTCTGATGGGTTCTTCCTGTCTGAGAAGTCCTAGGTTACCTTTTCATGCTAGAATGTGGTCCCAGAGCTCTTTGTGTCATACATTTACACATCTTTACACACTTTCACACTAACAGTTTCCCCCTCACCACTGGATTCTCTCCCCTTGCACAAATATGTGTAGGAATCATGACTTTTAGAAAGAGTAGAAGAGATACAAAACCTTCCAAAGGCTTTTTTACTTTTTCTTAATTCTCATTAAATCTATTGGTCTAGCCTTATCATCCATTTGACTTTGATCAGCCATCAATCTGTTCATCTGTCTGTCTGCCTAACCATTCATCTAATATTTACTGTTTATTTCTATCCTTCCTTCCTTCTCCTTTTCCTCCTCCTCCTCCTCCTCCTCCTCCTCCTCCTCCTCCTTCTTCTTCTTCTTCTTCTTCTTCTTCTTCTTCTTCTTTCTCTCTCTCTCTCTCTCTCTCCCTCCCTCTCTCCCTCCCTCCCTCCCCTGAGCCCCAGAGAATTAGGGGAAAATGCCAAAGTAGCACACTAGCACACCTGGGCTATCATGAAATATGTCAGCATTTTTACCTTTAGACTAATTAAATAGTAGGATCACTGTTGACTTCCTAAATGCCAAAACCAATTTATGCTTCTTAGTCTTCTGCTTATTTGATTTGAATAATTCTTGGGACAGAGCATGAATAAGAGGGGGAGGGTGGGGATGCACTAGAGGGATTAAGTTTCTAGGACTGAATATGAAATGCACACATTTGTATTTTATTATTTGTGGCTTTTTGTTTTGTTCCACTGTGGCAAGCCCGCTAAGCTGGTAGTGTTTTCAAGAACTGGTTTTAAAGTCTAAATTTGTTTATGAGAGCTTAACAATTTACATTGAAGGTTATGCACTGGGGAGAATTCAAAGTGACACCAAATATGTGTGTATTAAATAGCACCATCTGCCCATTTGGATGTGAGCAGCTCATTTAAAATACTGTGGGGTACTGGGCCAAAGCCTGATACGCTTCAGGATAAGGGCAGAGGGCCGATTGTTATGCTAAAGCTTCATGTTAGTGATTTGTAGTTTAAGAAATCTTCATGTCCCTACTGTACTTCATTAAGTAGTACCCTCTGAAAATGCAGTGTGTGGAAAGAAGGATGATGTTGGGTAAGAAACTCAGCACAATTCCATTCTTCAGTGAGATGGAAAAGGCAATTCCAATTTCACCTGGAATGGAAAGAGACCCTGAGTAAGCAAGCACTACTGAAAAAGAGACACAATGTAGGAGGAAGCATCTCACTCCCTGGTCTTAAATCCTACTACCCAGCCTTATTGATCAAGACAGCGTGGTACTGGTACAGTGAGACACATAGATCAAGGGAATAGAATTGAGAACTCATAAATCAGCTCATCTACCTATGGTCAACTGATTTTTGACAAAGAGGTGAAATCAATTAATGGGGAAATGCAAGCCTCTTTAACAAATGGTTTTGGCAGAATTGGAAAACTATCTGTAAAAAACTCAAGCAAGACTCATACCTCACATCATACACAAAAACCAACTCAAAGTGTATCAAGGACCAGAAATAAAACCAAGGACTATAAATTTCATCAGAGAAAAGCTTGGAAGAACTCAAGAATCCCTAGTCCACAACATAAACAGTCTTCCAAACATCCTGAGAAACCTACAACCAGGAGAGAATAAAATAGAAGAATGGGACCTTTTTAGAATTAATTCTCTATGCACATCCAAGAACTTCTCCACCAGGGTAAAAAGGAAGGCCACAGACTGGGAAACAATATTTGATAATGACATATCTGATAAGCAACTTCTATCTAAAATTTATAGAATACTATAGCAGCTCAATAAGATAAATGACCCAGTTGCAAAATGGGCACAGGATATGAACAGACACTTCACCAAAGAAGACATTCAGAGGGCAAACAAACATGAAGAAATGGTCAAAATCCCTAGTTCTAAGAGAGATGCAAATCAAAACAACTCAGCCTGGTAACAATAGCAAAGTTCAACAGAGCAGCAAATAACAAATGCTGGTGAGGTTGTGGAGAAACTGGAATCCTTATTCACTGTTGGTGGGAGTGTAAAATGGTGCAACTGCTATGGAAGGCAGTGTGGCACTTTCTCAAAAACCCAAGTACCTATCAACAAATGAATGGATAGAGAAGCTGTGATATATTCACACAATACAATTCTATGCAGACCTAACAAACAAACAAACAAACAAACAAAAAACCCCTCATGAAATATTATACAAAATGGGTGACCCTGGAAGATATTATGCTGAGTGAAATATCTCAGTCACAAAAGGACAAATATTGCATAATGCTACTGTTATAAAACAGGATTGATATGGGGGTCGGAGGAAACTAAGAAAAGAGGGGATAAATAATGAACACTGCATGGAAAATACTGTTTAAAAGGAATATATGATAAGTCATCATTTGCATGACAGCAATTCAGAATAAGAGGTGCACAGCAAAGTGGACTGGGTGGAGGGGGGAGAATGGTGCAACAATGAATGAATTTTTTTTCAAGAGAAAAACAAACTGGAGGAGGGAGTAGGGAGGATAATGTGCAACAATGAAAAAATAGAAACCCAAGTTTTCCGTAAACTTTTATTAAAATCACAATAAAAAATTATCATGCAGATGACACACTCTACTTGCTGAGACTAAGGAGGACCTGAAGCACTTGCTGCAGAAGGTCAAGGACTGCAGCCTTAAATGTGAATTGAAGCTTAACGTCAAGAAAACAAAGATTCTCACCTCTGGGCTGATTGGTAGCATCATAATAGATGGTGAAGAGAATGAGATTATTAACAGCTTTAGTTTACTTGACTCCACAATCAACAGTCTTGGTACCAGAAGCCAGGAAATTAAAAGACATAATGCGTTGGGAAAGTCTGCTGTCAGAGACCTCTCCAAAGTACTGAAGAGCGATGCTGTCAGTCTGGAGACTTAGGTTTGCCTGACTCAGGCCATGATCTTTGCAATTACTTGCTACACATCAGAAAGCTGGACAATGACTAGGGATGATAGAAGAAAAATTGATGATGCCTTTGAGCGGTGATGCTTTAGAAGAATATTGAATATATCACGGACTGCAAGGAGAACAAACAAGTTTGTCCTAGAGAAAGTGAGAGTAGGCTGCTCCTTGGAGGCAAAGATTCTGAAGCTTCATCTGACATACTTTGGACATGTTACGAGGTGGGATCTGTTGTTGGAGAGGGATCTCATGCTTAGGAGGGTGGAAGACAGTACAAGAGAGGAAGACCCTTGGATTGATTCAGTGACTGGGATAAAATGGGGGTAGGTGTGTCAGAGACAATAAGATTGGCACAGGATAGAGCAGGTTTCACAGCTGTTGTACCTAGGGTCACTATGAATCACAGGTGACTCGAAGGCACATAACAACAACAACAACAACAACAACAAATATATAAGAAAGAAACTATTGGCTGTTGTAATGTAGGAGGCTCTGAGAAGACCCTCTCTTTCCCCTCCAACAGGTACATATTTTGGGGGGTTATTATTCCTGTAAGAAACACTGGTGACATAGTGGTTAAGCTGCTAAGTCCACTTGGCTGTTCAGGGAGAAAAGTTCAATTCTCTGACAATTTGCTTCCATATAACCTTCCATGAAGATTAGAATGTTACTGTGCAGTTCTGCTTTGCTCTCCAAGATTTTGAGAGTTGGAGTCTTTATGAGACAGCAAACACAATAATAATATCTTCCTTGCATTAGGAATAGAAGACGGAAGAGTAATCTCCTATTCTGAAGCAACTATTCAATTACTGTTGTTGTTATGTGTCATTAAATTGCCTATGACTCATAGCTACCCTATGTACAACAGCTCTGAAGCCTGACCTGTCCTGAGACAGTCTCACTGACTCTGACACACCTCACCTCATTGCCCCAGTTATTGTATCAATCCATCTCATCCGGGATATTCCTCTCTTGCATTGTCTCCCCACTCTTCTGAGCATGATGTCCTTTTCCAAGGACTGGTCTCTCCTGGCCATATGTGTGAGACAGAGCTTCAAAATCCTAGCCTAGGAGAAACTTCATTTTAGCCTCTCCAAGACAGACTGATTTGTTTTCTTGGTGGTCCATGGTAATTTTAGGACTCTTCCCCAGCACCACAACTCAAAGGCATCAATTCTTCTTCTGTCATTCTTAGTCGTTGTCCAGTTCGCTGAGGCATTTACACTTTAGGATTAATTATTCTCATCTTCGGTAGACTGCTGATGGATTCTGTCAAACTCTCATTTCTGGCAAGTTGGAGCCACCTCATAACTTACTCCCCAGGAGGGTTTCAGAGGCAGAAAATCAAATGTGAGGGGATTGTGCATCTTTATCTCTCAAGTAGCTGGTGGATTTGAACTGCCAGAGAGATGCCACCCTTGGATTAGGAGCATCACTCCACCGAAGCTTCCCGATGATGCATTAGTTTTGATAAATAAGAAAGTATGGAAGAGGAAGCATGTTTTGATGTGACCAGGATACCAAAATGATTGCTTTCTTTTTCTTAAAAATGTAATAATAAAAGAGAAGAAAATGAAAGCATAGAAGGTGGAGTTGGATGGCATTTGGAAATGTAGGTGTGAAAAAAACCACTCATCCTATAATTGTCTGTTTAAATGAAGCAAGTCATGATGGTGGTGGTGTACCAGCGAGTCGAAGCTGACCCTCCAATGAGTTTTCAGCTGCAGTAGATCACACAGGAGATTGCCCATCTTTCTCCTGTGGAACAGCCAATTCTAACAGTGTACCTTTGCGTTGGCAGCACAATTTTTTACCTCCAAGCCACCAGAGCTTCCTAAATGAAGCCAGAGAATTGCAAAAAAGATGTTGTAGAGCCCTGGTAAGACTATTGGCAGGGAGCTTGAGTTCAAGGCCAAGCAATTATTGAACTAGATGTAGACTTTGGCCAGGTCATTATACTTTTTTAAAAAATTATACTAGTTTATTTATAAAATTGTAATACATTGTTTTTCAGAGGGTCATGGTATCTTGAGTCCCTGTTCCTTATCCATAAGTAGGTGTTGTGGTGTAGATTGTCTTTTTATCCCACCAAACAAAATGTAGAAGATTTTATTATGAGATTCATAATATATGTGTACATAATGTGTGTAAAGACAAAAAAATCACAGAGAGTGACATACACGTATGACTATGAGGATTTTATACTCTACATGAAGTGTCACAATATTATGTTTCATTAGATGATAAAAAAGTCAAGTGTGCATATTTAAAGCACCACATAAACTACTTAAAAATGCAAAGTTGTCTGGCCCAAAGGCAAATTAAGAAAATGAAAATAACATTTCAAAGCATTCAAATTAACTAAATAATAAATAGCCAGTAAAGGCAAAATTTAAGATCAAGAACAGACAAACCAAAATAAACACAGGTAAACAACAAATAATGAAATGGCGTATCCAAGACAAACAAGTGGAAAATGTTTGGAAGGTTAATTGACTGCAAGTAAGAGGTAGAGATTGTTAAACTCAAGAAAGCACAAGTTGCAGTTATCATAGTTAAACTCAGTACCGTCATGTTGGACTGACTCATAGCTGACCCTCCAATGGGTTTTCAGAGATTGTAAATCACACAGGAGGAGATTAAAAATCAATGAGAAAAAAAAAGAAGAAAAAAAAATCAATGAGGGCTTTATAAGTAGTTGTCGTAGTTGGTCTTAGACGGCATTGAATTGAGCACGACTCATCACAACCTTTGAACATATACCTGTCCTGTCCTGTGCCAACCTCATCATCCCTGACACACTTGAGTTTGATGTCCAAAGTGTGCTTGATTCAGGTCATGGTCTTTTCAATCACATTCTAGGCATCTGAAAGCTAGACACTGAAGAATTGATGCCTTTGAGCTGTGATGTTGGAGAAGAGTTCTGTATAGCCCATGGACTGTCAAAAGAACAAATAATTATTTCTTTTTCATAAAATGCGGCGAGAGTAGTTTTTGGAGGCATAGATGACAAAGTTTTGTCTTACATACTTTGGACATGTTGTTAGGAGAAGCTGTTCGTTAGAGAGGGATATTGTGTTTGGAAGGATAGAGAATCCTTAACGAGGGACATCATACTATAAATAGTAGATGATATTTTAAGCTACTTTTTGTATTAACATTCTGGGATTCTGCTGGAGAAACTGAGAATTCTGAAGAATCTCAAGTTGTTTTGGGATGGGAAAGGCCATGCCGGAGGGCAGCCTGTGAGAAAGATCAGGGTCTGTGACACAGATTTGTAATGTCAGGGACTACAATTGGAGAGCACAGCTCATGCCTATTAGAGAGAACTCGGCCAGTGAACTGGGAGGGATGGAAGATTCTCCAGCAGCACAATATTCAGTTAATATACAGGGAGCTCTGGTGGTAAGGGATTGTGCAACCAGCACAGAAGAACACAGTTTGAATCCACCAGTGAGAGAATGATGGGCGGTCTCCTGTGCGATATACTGCCTCTGAAGACTTGCTGGATGATCAGCTGTGGGTCTCTTCTGACTTGAAGGTACACAAAAACAGCAACAATATGAGAAATGCAGACCAAAAACCTGGAGCTCTTTCCAGTCTGTGATCCTCTCTTCCTTCTTTCTTATTCATCTCTTAAGGACTGACTTGATGGCCAGGACTGTCTGGTGACAATGCCGCTCTTCATAGTTACTTTTCTACGACCTTCAGACAATAATCTAGTAACAGAAGATGGCTTGTAGAGTACTTGGCTTGTAGAGTAGCAAAAAGAGGTGTACACCATGGCAGTGTTTGAGATATGCCGACCTTGAGGGATGTGCATTGTTAATGTAATGGGGTTATAGGGAAAAATAAGTGGAAACTTTGAGGATAAATGTGATTTCCACTTTAGTCACTCCCTTCTGGATCCATGTCCATCTACTTTTTTTTTTTAAGACACTTTTTTCTTCTAGTAAGTTGTTGTTACGTGCCATCGAGTCGTTTCCGACTCATAGCGACCCTATGCACAACAGCTCTAAACCCTGCTCTATCCTGCGCCAACCGCACCACCTCTGACACACCCATCCCAATTACCCCAGTCACCGAATCAATCCATCTCATAGAGGGTCTTCCCCTAGCATTCTACATGTAATAGACTGATCCGATCTCTTCTGACCTCTTGTATTACAGCCCCCCAAGTCTACCCAACAGAATGACTTGGCTGTTTTAACACATGAAAATTCATAGAATCAGAAAGGGTAACTTCTGGGATGAGATAGAATTGACCTTCTATAGGCTTGGTAACACTTGGAGTGCTTGATTGCCCTTCTTGGCACCCTTACAAGGGCATTCTTGCCGCCTTTTAAAAAAGTATTTGAGGTAAAAAAAAAAAAGTAAAACATAGGCTTTTAAAAGTAGTCCAAAGTTCCTTGTAAAATCTTATTTCTTTGAAATAAGAAAGAATAAATGTAATTAATTCTATGCTAATTCCATATTAGAGGGCTCTGGTGGTAAGAAGCTGTGCTGCAATCCCGAAAGCACGCAGTTTGAATCCACCAGCTGCTGTACGGGAAAAGGATGAGTAATCTCCTCCTTTGCAATTAACTGCCTCTGAAAATCCACTGGAGGGTCAGCTGTGGGTCGATTCTGACTCAATGGTACACAACAACAACAACAACAATTCCATGTTAGATGTTATTTATGCAACTGTTACACACTCACTCTATGAGGCACTGGTATAAACAGTTACTTCTGAAATTTCTCCAGTGCAATGATGTTTGACTGCTTTTGACACAAATCTGAGGTCTGTCAGGGAGGAGCAGAAGGGACATGAGAGAGAGTAACTTTGATTAGTGATGGGAAAGTGCACAGTGTAAAGGACAGAGAGACCCTAGTACAAAGAGCTGTGGGAAGCAGCTAGCATTTCTATTGCTTTGGGAGCTTTGGGAGGGAGTTTTGATTTCTCTCTTGTCACGTAGACATTATTCCTTTTTTTCTTTAATAAAAGTGTTCCCATTTAGTATCTGCAAGTATATAATAATTGGTAAACTTGTGAGTTAGTTAACATTAATGACACACAGGGGGTGTCTGTGTTTGATAAGCGTTTATCAACGCAGGGCATTGCGAAGCCTCTCAGCACCCAGTGCTAATACTCCCTCTCCCCCCAACTTTTCATGAAACCAGTGTTGCTCTAAAGAGATGTTGCTTGACAAGTGGAACTTTAACATCTTAAAATGTGTATGCATTTGTCTCTCACAACATTTTATTTCAAGATGGAGCTATAAATATGTTTAACTCTGAATGTAATCATATTTTTCCTCATCTTTTCATTTATAGTGTATTAGATCATATGATTGTCTGATTAAAAATGTCCAATGCAAAAAAAAAATGTGTATTCACTGCTGGGGACATCTTTACGTTACAGTGATTTTGTTACTTGCATATTATACAAATATGAAGAAAACAATACTGCGCAGGTCCAAATTGTACTTTTACCTGTAATTCTAGTTCTAGGCTTTTTTAACAAAGTGGTATCAAATGGAGAAAACAGTAGTAAGAATGATAAATTTAATTGATGTTTTGATATCTTTAAAGCATATTAAAATTATTATTGGAATCTTTAACTTTTATTGCAAATTAAATTTTTTTTAAAAAAATGAAAGTATGGTTCCCTCAGTTATTACTTTAATAAACATTTTGTGTGCATATGTACATAAGTCGTATACAGTTACGTGGAAGGAAAATGCCCGTATGCCCTTTTCTGTTCCAGATATTTGAATGGTGGTATTTCCGAAAGTACGGAACGTCCTTTATTGAACAAGTGTCAGTGAGCCACTTGCGCCCCCTGCTGGGAGGGGTTGACAACAACTCCTCCAACAACTCCAACTCCAGCAACGGAGACTCAGATTCCAACAGGCAGAGTGTCTCAGGTATGGAAATGTCTTCATTTTGCAGCACTGTTTGCATATGTATTACTGAATTATTATGAGTATAGGACAAATAATAGTGTTGTTTAAATATTAGACTTTACAGCAAAATGTAATTATTTCCCCAGGAGTTTGACAGCCGATATCACAGAAGTAAGCTGCAAAGATTGCAGGAAAGGCTGAGTCTATCTTGTTCAATGTTGATTTTTTCTTCCATTTGATTTTGCTAACACCTGTTTGAGGAGCCCTGGTGGGGCAGTGGTTAGGTGGAAGGTCTGCACTTTGAGCCCACCAGATGTTCCCTGGGTGAAAGATGTGGCAGTACCCTTCCGGAAAGATGTTAGCCCTGGAAATTCTCCTTGTCCTTGGTTTCTCAGATCTCATGCTGATATGTTTTCTTTCCTGCTGATAATAGAATCAGTGTCCTACTCGATTCTGTTACATTGTTCCTCTGTTTAAAAGTCTACCTCCATTCTCATTCCATTGGAGATAAAGTCCAGATTCCAGTTGCCATGTGCCCCATGAAGCCATTTTCACATCTTGCCCATGCCACAGTTTTATGTTGCTTTGCCTAGAAATCTGTGTCCTTTGTCCAGTGTTTGTTCATCCTCACAGCCCAAACCCAAAATCACCACCTAGAAAGCCTTCTCTGATAGTTGTACATTTCCATCTTCTTTCATCTCAGTATTTTTCCTTTTAGCAACTCTTGCCAGTTACTTTATAAACATTTTTTAACTTTGTAATTTTAAAGCAACAGTTTCTTTATTGTAGTGTCTGTTGTTTCACTGAAACTCAGTGACTGAATTATTAAATGCATGCAGGCATATACTTTCTTGTGCAAGTTTTTGTTGTTGTTAGGTGCAGTCAAGTCAAGTACACCTCATGAGCTTATGACCCTATGAACGATGGATCTGAACCCTGTATTCTTGAGCCATCCTCATCATCACTGATATACTTGAGTTCATTGCTATAGTCACTGTGACATTTCATCTCATTGAGGGTCTTGGTCTCTTTCACTGACTCTCTGCCTTTCCACGTAAGTTGTCCCTTTCCGAGAAATGGCCTATCCTAACTGCATGCCCAGAGCCTTGGAGTTCTATGGAGCACTCTAGTGGTACTTTCTGTAAGACTTATCTTTCCATTCTTTTGCCAGCCCATGGGCTATTCAGTACTCACCTCCAACATTACAACTCAAAGGCATCAATTCTTCCTCTTTCATCCTTATTTATTGTCCAGGTTCCAGATGCATAGCAAGTGATTGAAAAGCCTGAATCAGACACACCTTAGTCTTTTAACTGGTACCATTACTACTTTGTACTTTGGAAAGGTTCTGATGCCAGACTTTCCCAGAGCAGTATGTCTTTTCATTTCTTGACTGCTGGTAGTCAGTCTTTTCTCCATTTATCATGATGTTACCTGTTGGCCCCGTGGTGAGGAATTTTGTCTGTTGGTATGCAACCCATAGTGAAGGCTGTAGTCTTTGATCTTCTGCAACAAGCATTTCAAATCCTTCTCACTTATAACATACAAGGTTATGTCTTCTGCTTAATGCAGGCTGATGAATCTTCTTCCAATTCTGATGCCACACTTTTTCCTTAAAAAAAAAAGCAATCTCAAATTATTTGCTTAGCCTACAAATTAAATAGGCATGGAGAAAGATACAGCCTGACACACGTCTTTCTTGATTTAAAACCATAAAGGGTTCTCTTACTCTGTTCACATAACAGCTTCTTGAGTGTAAGGATAGGTTTCATATGAGCACAGTTTAGAGTTCTAGGAGCCTTGTTCAGCCTTCTCAATGTTAGAATTCACTAGCTCAGTCTCTATGTCAACTCATGAAACATTTCCTGACTACCGTTTCAGCACTTGGCCTTGTACAATGTCTTATTAATGTTATGATTTTAACAAGATCAAAATCGTTGTCCCTGTGAAACTTCTCACAAAGTGAAACAAAGGAGACAGAGCAGTGCATGCTCTGATTGTATGAGGGAGAGTCACAGTGCTGCCTATGAGGGGGCTACCAATTTCATCTTGAGGATTCAAAATCAACGCTCTTGGCATCAGCAGTCAGGAAATCAACAGATTGTTTGCTTTAGTGTAGTCTGCTGTCGGGGACCTCTCCAGAGTGCTGAAGAGTAATGATGTCAGTCTAAAGACTAAGGTGCACCCGGTCCAGGCCATGATCTTCTCAAGTGCTTGCTATATATCTAAGAACTGGACAATGACTGACAATAACAGAAGAAGAACAGATACTTTTCAGTTCTGGTGCTGGAGAAGAGTATTGGACATACACTGGACTACCAAGAGAACAAATAGTCCTGCTGTGGACAGGGTGAAACCAGGGTGCTCCCTGGAGGCAAGGATTTTGAAGCCCCATCTCACATATATTGGGCCTGTTGCCAGGAGGGACTAGTGCTTGCAGAAGCACATCATGTTTAGAAGGGTAGAGAGTCATCTCAGCAGAGGAAGTCCCTGGATGAGATGGATTGACTCTATGACTGTGGCAGTGGGACAGGAGTATCAGAGACAGTGAGAATGGCTCACTATAGAGCAGAACTCAGAGCTATTGTTCATAGGGTCACTCTGAGTTGTAGTCGACTCGAAGGCACATAACGACAAAAGCAACACCTTTGGAGAAAAAGGGAGGGATTCCTAGTCTAAATGAGGGAGGGCACTGATTCTGATACTTGAAGAGGAAGAGACAAAAAAGCTGTGTGTTGTTATTGTTGTTAGGTGCCATCGAGTTTACCATGACTCATAGAGACCCTGTAAACAACAGATTGTAACCACGTCCTGTCCTGAACCATTTCCATGGTCTCTGTCATGCTGAAGTTCATTGTTGATCTGTCCTCTCACCTATTCTCCTAGAATTACTCAATTCACTTTTCTTAGCGGTCTAGCCAGTTGTTATTCTTTATATTCATCCAGTGATCTTTTACTAGAACTTTACCAGCCCACCATGATAGCACTGGGCCTCTTTAACTACGTATTTATTTCATCACAATGGGTAAAGCATGAGAGATAGCACCACCAGGTTAAAACAACAACAACAAAACAAACAAAAAAAAAAACCCAACCAAAAACCAGTTGCCTGGAACTCTGAAATAGAAAGACTTGGGTACAAGAAAACATTAACCAGCTACCCTCATAAAGTTGCCTAATAGTCTAGTGAGAATTTTTGATCATTCATCATCATATTAGCAGTTGTGGGTAATTGCTACCACTTTGCACCTTGTTTTTTTCTCAAGTTACTGTTCTCTTTGGGTGGCACACATTGTAGAAAATTAGCAGCTTGAGAACACAGTGAAGCCTCACAGAGACCTACAGTCATAGTGAATATTTTCATATTTCATTAACAGCTCCTCTCTCTATTTGATATTTCCTCTGACGAATTCTAGTCTTCTTATTGTTACTATTACTTTATTGCCTGTCATGGTTGATGCTCCAAGTAAGCCTACTTTATCCACTATATGAAGTTATCTAGTGGCATAGTGGGGAAAGGATTTGGCTGCTAGCTGAAAGGTTGGCGGTTGGAGCCCCGCAGCCACTCCTCAGGAGAGAGATGACGACAGTCTGCTTTTGGGAAGACGTTAGCCTTGGAAATGAGGCACTTTTATTCGGAGGTGTTAACAACCCAGTGACAATGGAGTTTGCCTTTTATTCACTGTATAGATTCTGGTGCTATTCTTGGTGCTGTTCCAGCAGCCACTTCCAGCAACGACAACCAGGGCATTTCTCAGTTTTATTTATATGACATTTTTACCTGTTGAGGACTGAGCTTTTAAAAGGTTATTGCGACATCCTTTCTGATAGTGTTTACTGAATGTCGACTATGCATTCCACATTCCATTTATTTCCTGTATAATAGATTGAGCACAAATGATTTGATCTCTAGCAATGCTCAAAGAGCTACGCTTGGGAATATGGAAATCGCCTAGCTTGAGTGTGTGTGTAAGACTCGGCGTGCACAGCCCTACTTGACGTCACAGCTTCTGATATTTGGCTACTTCATCTCACCAGATGCTGCACTTCCGGGTGCCATAGCAACAGTCCCATTTTCTCACTCCTCTTTTTTCTTAATAAGAAAAAAGTACTGTGAAGGGCTATTGTGTTTATCTGTACTCTTAATTCTTTTTGTTGCACAGTCAAATTCAACTAAGTGTAAAGAAAAGACAGGGAGCCAATGCTGGGGAAACCAATGGATTTCTTTAAAATAGAACCATTTATTTTAAACATTCTTGGAGGTGTTAGGCGCCATCGAGTCAGCTAAGCTCACTGTGACTCTGTGAGCCTAGAGCCTTGGCCTGTTCAGCACCGTCCTCAGCATCTCCGATACGCTCGTGGCACTTGATACAGTTGCGGTGTCAATCCAGCTGGTTGAGGGACTTCCTCTCTTTCTCGAACCCTCCGTCTTTCCCAGCATCATCCTGTTTCCAAGGACCGCCCCCTCCTGACAATATGGCCAAAGTGTGTAAGCTGAAGTTTCATCATCCTTGCCTCTAAGAACGCCTTCGTTGTTTTTCCTTCAAGCCAGATTTGTTTATTGTTTTGGCAGTCTGTTTGGGTATTCAGTGCTCTTTTCCAACATCACAGTGAAGAGCATTGATTATTTTTATGTCATCTTTATTCATTGTCCAGCCTTTCAGATGCATAAGAAGCAATTAAAAATACCTTGCTTTGGGTCAGATGCACCTTAGTCTTTAAACTGACATTCTTGCTTAATAGGTCCTTGAGAGTAGATGTTCTCAGTGCAACATGCCTTTTGATTTCTTGACTGCTGCCACCATGGGTGTTGATTGTGGATCCAAGTAAAAGAAAATTTTTAGCAACTTCCATCCTTTTCCATCATTTAGGGCTGCCAAGCTGAGCGGGACTCATGGGGACCCCAGAACACCTAACAACCGCATCATCAACACCGTGATACTGTCTGTCGGTTTACCGACAAGGACTCTTGCTATTATCTTAAAAATTGAATTGTGGTAACAATGAATGAATGGAAATCCAAAATCTCTGTAAATGTTCATTGAAATTAATTAAAAAAAAGAGAAAGGAAAAAAATTAATCTTTTAGATTATTTTTTTCTTTTTCAAAGAAAATAGGACCTAATTAATAAAAGGGCAGTTATGATCAAAGAATAAACATCATTACACTTACTTTTTTGTTAGCAAATCAGAGTTTCTGTTGGTTAACATAGTAATATTAACGTTGCAATGTTGAAAAGGAAAAAAAAATTGAAGGGTAAATTTGTTTTTTTGTTGTCACTTCACAGGGCAAGTCTTTGTTGAATTAAACATAAAGTATCTAACATGGTGAAGGCAGTCTTGTTTGAGAAAGCTACAAAGGACCTGAGAAGATTTGAGAACATTGGTGTATATAGGGCCTCATACTATAGGTTCTTTCTTTAAAGAGCCATTTGGTGTGGGGAAAATGTAAAAGTTTTGGCTTACCTGAGAAGGATTCACAGCTGGGGTGGGGCGGGGAGCTGAGAGCAGGAGGAGAGGGGCTGTGACTTCAGGGCCGATTACTCAGATGCATTTTAAACTTTTGGATTCATACAAAGTGGTCTGAGTACAGCCCTGCTTCAAACTTGCAGTCATCTATATCTGTGGCCAGAGAAGGAATGCAGTTAATTACTCTTCATATTCCAGCCAAACTTGGATTGTTCAATTTAGGCTTACATTTGTAAACATTTCACTTGTTTTGTTCTACTTGGGAGCTAAACTGCTCTCTTTCTTCCAAATGTACAGTTTTTGATAAAGCTCACTGATAGGTTTGCTAGGTCATCACATTTCTTTCTGGCATTTATTCCTTAATGCAGCTTAGTCTAAGAGTGATGATGCCTTGGGATTTCAAACTTGGCCAGCTTCTCCCTGTCCTAAGGAGAGGAATTCTCAGCGCTCAGTAACATTCGGAATTTAGGTTTATAGGAACATCTGTTAGATAATGTGCCCTGTTCTCAAAAGTAAGATGCCGTAAAGACAAAAAGTCTGCAGTGTTCGCCTTCTTCGAGATCCTTGGGAAAGTGCAACAAATTCCACCCCATGAGTGATGTCCTTGCCAAAGTGAAGTTTAAATTCACTGAGACACTTTAATAGCCTCTTCCATCTCAACTTTTAGATAACTCTGGTTACAGTCACTTGGCTTACTGTCGTAAATCATTTCACTTTAATCTCACTTAATCTTTATAAGAGTTTCATCTTGAATTTTAAATTAATGTTCATTATATTAATTATCTCCAGAGGCAGTTTAGACACTGATTGGATAAGTTAAAGTTGGTAGAGAAACCGAAGTCTAAGAATACATCCTAAGACCATCTAGATCTTCCCATCCTAAGACCTTCCCCATCTTTTCATTGTAATTACATCAGCACAAATAGTTTTTCCCATAAAAAGCCACCTGGTTCTAATAGTAATAACTAATACTCTTAGGGATGGCTGTCAGGTTTGCTTGTGTTATCTCATTTAACCCTCACAATAACCCCATGAGGCAAGTTCTATTACTACCCTAACTTGATGGTTGAGGAAGATGAGGTACAGAAAGGCTACATAGATGGTAACTTGGCAGACTTACTCCAGAGTCCAAGCTCTAAGCACTAATGAAAAAAATGTCAATAACTCTAAAACCCTGACAGATTTGTTTATTCTTTTGGCAGTTCATAGTATACTCAAAATTCTTCACAAACACCACAGTTCACAGGCATCAATTCTTTTTCAGTCTTCCTTATTCATTATCTATTTTCACATGCCTGTGAAACAATGGAAAATACCAAGGCTTGGGTGGGTCAGGAGCACCTTAGTCTTTAAACTAACATCCTTGCTCTTTAACACTTTAGAGAGATATTTGGTAGTTCAGTATGTCTTTTTATTTCTTCACTTCTGCTACCGTGGATGTTGATTAATCCCAATAAAATTAAATGTTCAACAACATAAATCTTCTATGCACCTATTATGATGTTGCCTACTGGCCCAGTGGTGAGGATTTTTGTTTTCTTGATGCTGAGATGTAATCCATCCTGAAGGCTGTAGTCTTTGTTATTCTTCAGTAAGAGCTTGAAGTTAGGTTATTAGTGAAGGACAATCAAAGAAAAATGAATGCCTTTGAATTATGTTTTTGTTAAAGAATATGAAATGTATCATGGGCTTCCAAATGAAGGAACAAACCTCAATAATTTTTTGGGGAAAAGTATAGTTAAAATGTTCTTTAGACATGAAGAGAATGTCTTACTCACTTTGTCCATATTATCAGGAAGGGTCAGTTTCTGGAGAAGGACATCATGCTTAGTAGATGGTCAGCAAAAAAGAGGATGACCTTCAATGAGATGTATCGACACAGTGGAGGCTGCAGTGGGCTCAGACATAGCTGTGATTGTGAGGGTGACCCAGAATGCGACAGTTGGCTCGATGACACCTGAGAGAGGTACATAACAGTATTTCAAGTAGTGATAATAGCCAAACTTTAGACATAGCTCAGTGGGAGAATTGCTAATTCCGAAGAGCTTCATAGCTGTGAGTTGGATGAGGTCCTGCTATTGGCTCCACCTCTTATGATGTGACCTGAGGTGAATCATTAAACTTCCTCAGCTTTGGTGCCTTAATGTGCAAATATGAGACTAACAGGTAGAATGATGCCATGCACAGAGATCACGTCAGAAGACAACTACTTAGCAGTGCCTGCAGACAAACAGATTCCTGTGTGAAGATATTTGGAGAGAATGGCAGCACGCTTGCGGCGATGGCTAGTGGTCAGTTAGGAAGTCAGGGACCTTATTTTGCATCCTGGTATTTTATTCATTGTTGTTGTTGTTGTGTACCATAGACTCGGAAGTGACCCATAGCTGACCCTCCAGTGGGTTTTCAGATACAGTTAATTGCATGGGAGGGGATTGCCCATCCTTCTCTCTCAGAGCAGCTGGTGGATTCGAACTGTGTGCCTTTGGGATTGCTGCACAACTTCTTGCCACTAGGCCACCAGAGCTCTTTTATAACACTTCAGATATATCCCTCAATCACATTGCAAATTCCTACCTGGCTGTCTTTCTCCCACAAAGCAGCTGGTGGATTCAAACCTGAAGGCACGTGGTTTGAATTCACCAGCTGCTCCATGGGAGAAAGATGGGCTGTCCCCTTCTGTGTGATTTACTGCCTGTGAAAAACTTCCGGAAGGTCAGCTGTGAGCAGGTTCTGATTTGAGGGTGCAAGGACTTCCGGAGAGGTGCTCTCCAATAGCCGAAGGAAACTCAGTCTGTCCTTGCCAAAGTCTAATGTGTTTGTTTGAAGTGTGTCTTTTTAGCCAGGTTTGTCTACCACCTATATTGTACTTTGGCTGAGATCTCAACTTCAATGGTGCCAGTACTTGTAACAGTTTTAGTCCCTAGTGACCATTTTACATTATTTGGAACTCTGCTCTGTCCTGTGCCAATCACACAGTCTCCGATACACCCATCCCGATTATCCCAGTCACTGAATCAATCCACCTCATAGAGGGCCTTCCCCTCCTGCGCTGTCCCTCCACCCTCCCAAGCATGATGTCCCTCTCCAAGGACCTGTCCCTCCTTACAACATGTTCAAAGTATGTTAAACGGAGCCTCAGAATCCTTGCCTCCAAGGAGCCACCCGGTTTAACCCTTTCCAGGACAAATCTGTTTGTTTTCCTAGCAGTTGATGGTACCCTCAATACTCTTCTCCAGCACCGCAGCTCAAAGGCATCAATTCTCCTTCTATCCCCCTTAGTCATTGTCCAACTCTCTGATGCATAACAAGTGATTGGTAGATAAGATTAACTTAGAAATAATTGATGGGAGGTATATGAACTAAATACTATTTTTCCTCCTTTTCTAAAAGTATGATATAGTAGCAGCTTAAATGCTAAGCCTTAGAGAAGCCATTTGATATGTGAGCATCAGAGAAGCAATTGTGTTTTGACAGCCATTTTGAGAAATGTAGGCCTCAGTAATGTTGGTAGTAATATTCATTGGTAAGGTTTATGTTCCCTCGTACGTGCTGACCCAGCTTGGGTCACTCCCTGACTACATACTGAACCTGGCCTGGAGCCTGGACACCCATGAGAAGTCAGAAACAATAAGGACTCCTGAATGGGAAGAAATCTCAACTGCCAACCACAGTGAACTTCATGTAACCCCCATGCCCAATCTCTGTATTTAAATCTTTGCTTCCCCTCGGGGTCAGCACTGTTTGGTCAATAGATGATGTTCTTGACCCGCGCGTAATAAAAGGTTTGTTAATCTCCAATTCTGGCTGAGGGTTTAAACCTCCCATTTTCTGCCGTAACACTGGAGGCCCAAGCGAGACCCTCAGCTCATTTTCTAAGTTTTCTGCATTGGGCAGCAGGGCTGGCTCAGTCCCAGCCACGGCTTCTGGAGAAGGAATGGCCAACAGTGCCACCTGTGACTTTCCACCAGCCCCTTTTCTTATCTTGGCTCTGGGGACTGGGACTGAGAGGACTCCCAGGGCCCTTTCTCGAGATCAACAAACCTTCTTCAGGAACAGCTCTGGTGAGTCTGACGCTCTGTGATTCTGGCTTCCCTAACAGTCAAGTAAGTTTGTATGTGCACTGACCGTGACTACTGGCCATAACTCGGATGCGGGTTGTCAGTTAGTCCCTGGTTTCTGGTCTGGTTTACCCGTGTTTCTGGCTTGTGTTGTCTGTTTACTTGTCTCTTGGAGGGAAAGTAACAATCTCTGAGTGCTTAGGTGAGTGAGAGAGACAGAGTGTGTGTGTGTGTGTGTGTGTGTGTGTGTGTGTGTGTGTGTGTGTGTGTACACACTCATGTAACCTGCTGCCTGCAGTGGCTGGTCTGTGCGGCTCCACAGCAAGGCAACCCCAAGCCATGGAGTCTGATTGGGTCCTAACCTGCGGTTCGGTGGTCTGTTTGGTTGAGTCTTAATCTGCAGTTCCGTGGGCTGGTTGGGTCCTAACCTGCAGTTCCGTGGCCTGATGGGGTTCTAACCTGCAGTTCCATGGCCTGATGGGGTCCTAACCTGCAGTTCTGTGGTCATATTGTACAGCACAATGAAGACTCACCTCCCTCGTGAGGTGACCTGGCCTGGGATGTGTATGGGGGCTCCTTATGCCAAGCCGGACCTAAGTTCCCACAAGGGATGCAGTCAGGTAGACTCCTGTGTGGCCTCTGAATTCAGGGCCACCCTCCCCTCGTCCTTGGTCTGTGCTGCCAAGGCACTCCCCAAGCAATAGGGGGAGGTTCTGTCTAAATCCATTCTCTTTTCATTTACTTCTCCTTTCTCTTTCCTTTATCTAATACACTGTGGCTACCTTTTCCTCTTTCTTCCTGTTAAACATCATATCTCTTCTATAATGTGCTCCACTCAGTTTAAGTTGAGGCCCCCTGAGCTGTTCAGTTAAGAAGTTTTCTGAAGGATTCTCTGGAAATCATAGAGTTAAATGCCTGTGGCCTGCCTCCACACCCTTTGCAAGGTGAAGTGGCCTTCCTTTGATGTCAACTAGCTACGGGAAAGCACTTTCAGTTTGTGCAAGGTCAGAGCAGTCTAGTCTGTTGTTACTAAAATCCCTGGTCATTCTAATCAGTTTCCTTATATAAATTCCTGGCTTGTTCTCACCCAGACCCTTCCCCCTGGGTCTGCCACGCCATCATTGCAAAGTGTCCTCCACAGCTGACCCCATCCTCCTTGTTCCCTTCGCCCTGGAACCTGAGCAAGACACAGTAAAAAAAGCTGTTCATTCCAGAATAAAAACTGGGAATTCAGAAAGTGTTGTTTAAGAACCCAGTGTCTTCTGGCCCTCCTCAGGCATCTTCTGTCACACTCTCTATTTGTAGCTATAAACCAGCATTCTTCTCTTGCCCTCTGGGCTAAGAAGAGCTGTTTGGGTTATGTTACAACTGCCCAGAGAACTAGGAAAAATTAATCAGTAAGAACTATTGTGCTCTGAACTCCTGATCTGTTCCTGGCACTATGAGAACTAGTCCCTGGCAACAGTCTTGAGCTGCTGAAGGCAAGAGGGATTTGTCTCCCTTCTAGAGCTCATTCTCAAACACTTTCCCTGCTGAAAGTTTCCCTTTCTGCTCAGTGAGCTGAATCAGAACCTACCACTTTAACAAAATCACAGCTAGAAGAATCCGGGAGTCTAATTACCGAGAGGTCTTGTTGGTATGTAGACTCTCGTTCTGTGTATCTGAGTTGGAGAACCCATCCAGAATAAAACCAACCCTGATTTCTTCCAGTGTTCCTTGAACTCCTTATCCTCAGTTAGAATGTTATCTGAGGTTGTTTCCTCTCTAAGGAAAACAGAAAACAAAGTAGAAAGAAGGGAAAATCTGGAAAAGACCACCTTCTCTCTTTTGGGGTGAATGAATGTAATTTCGTGCAATAAAAATACCAAAAACTTCTAATTTTTCATTTCTCTGGCTGCTCACCCCTATCTAGAGACCCTTCTGCATCCCCACCTGTCCTGCCCAAACAGGAAACTTCCAAATCCTCCCTACATGCAAGTGTATCTTCTCCGCTGCTGACAAAGTTACACCCTGGAAAATCTCCCAGAAACATCTCAGGAAAGGTGTGAGCAGTAATAGAAAGTCATGCCAGTTAGCTGTGCAAGTTCGCTTCTTTGTCCGTGAGTGTTCAAAAATGGGAAAAGAAGTGCTAACCCAGACACATCTCAAAGCCACCGAACCCAGTTGCCCAGGACTGGCCAGCCTGCCTGAGGTCAGTAGCTACCTCTGCCCTGTTAGTAAACTCACCCTGGGGCAAGACCTCAGCCTAACAACCCAGCATGCCCTTAGAACCCTCCTCTCTGGAGCAGAGGGTCAGCGGCCGATCTTCACTACCACCGGAACCCCAAACCCAGCTGTCCTACTCCTGGACTCTCAACATACAACAACACAGAATTGTAAGCAAGTTCTTGATACTGTTTATTCCTCCAGACCAGATCTCAAAGACTGTCCCTTCCTAGATACAGAAACTTTGTTCACCGACGGCAGCGGTTTAATTTATAATAGAACTCAGAAAGCTGGGGCAGCTACCTCTACCAATACTGGTGTATGGGCTGAGAGGGGCCTCAGCCCAAAAGACAACTCATTGCCCTGCTCTAAGCACCCCCATGAGCTAAAGGTGAGATTGTTAACACTTACACTGTCAGCTCTTATGCCTCTATAACTGTGCATGTGCATGGAGTACTCTACAAAGAAAAGGGGCTCCTTACTGCCACTGGGAAAACTTCCTGCAAGCTGTGTGGATGCCGTCAAAGATGACAGTGCTGAAGACATCAGACTGGAGAAGAACCCGTGACAAAAACCAAAACCCAACTAGCAGATGCCTTGGCCTGGCAGGCTGCTCTTAGTGCTTGAAGCCACACAACCCACCCCAGTCCTTTTGGCCCCTGTCCTGCCAAGCAATGCTGACTATTCAAAAGCTTAAAAAACAAACAAACAAACCCCAAAACCAAAAAACCCCAGCTTTGCAAAGCAAACAAAACCACCAAAACTTACTTTAGTAAAAAAATAATAAGATCTGACAAATGCAAAGATATTTATTCCAAAGCTGTAGCCAGACAACTTGTAGAAGTAAATTTTACTGAACTCAAGTCAGCACCCCTGTTATAAATACTTTCTTGTAGCCATATGGACCTTTTCTGAGTACGTTAAAGCTCTCCCGCATGCCCCAGGATGGCTAAAGAAGTGGTAAAACGTCTTTACGGCAAATAGTCCCCTGGGACAGGTTGCTACTGTCCACTGGCTCAGACAGTGGCCCAGCATTTGTGTCTGAAATCTCGCAAATTCTCTCCAAAGCTATAGGTGTCACCTAAAAACTGCACACAGCCTGTAACCCTCAGAGTTCAAGACAAGTAAAAATTAAACAGAACCCTTAAAACCACCCTAGTGAAGTTTTACTAAGACTGTAGTAGCAGCTTAAATGCTAAGCCTTGTTGTTGTTATGTGCCGTCGAGTTGCATGTGACTCATAGCGACCCTATGTACAACAGCCCTAAACCCTTCTCTGTCCTGTGCCAATCACACTGTCTCTGACTCACCCATCTTGATTACCCCTGTCACTGAATCAATCCATCTCATAGAGGGTCTTCCCCTCCTGCGCTGTCCCTCCACCCTCCCAAGCATGATGCCCCTCTCCAAAGAATGGTCTCTCCTTACAACCTGTCCAAAGTATGTCAGACAAAGCCTCAGAATCCTTTCCTCCAAGGAGCAGCCTGGTTTAACCCTCTCCAGGATATATCTGTTTGTTTTCTTGGCAGTCCAGGGTACATTCAGTACTGTTCTCCAGCACCACAGCTCAAAGGCATCAGTTCTCCTTCTATCCTCCCTAAATGCTAAGGCTTAGAGAAGCCATTTGATATGTTAGCATCAGAGAAGCAATTGTGGTCTGACAGCCATTTATGCCTCAATAATGTTGGCAATAATATTCGTTGCTAAGGTTTATGTTCCCTCGTACGTGCTGACCCAGCTTGGATACCACTCCCTGACTACATACTGAACCTGGCCCAGAGCCTGGACACCCATGAAAAGTCAGAAACAATAAGGACTCCTGAATGGGAAGAAATCTCAACTGCCAACCACAGTGAACTTCATGGAACTCCCATGCCTAGTATCTGTATATAAACCCAATCTTTGCTTCCCCTCAGGGTTGGCACGATTTAGGAAATAGCTGATGTTCTTGACCCACGTGTAATAAAAGGTTTGTTAATCTCCAATATTGGCTGAGTATTTAAATCTCGCATTTTCTGCCATAATAATGGAACACTCCATGACTTTGTGTGTCATCCTTGTGTAGGAGTTTTGTTAATCTTCTCTGTATTGTTCCAATTTTAGTATATGTGCTATCAGTGAGTACTGAAGTAAAAGATTTAACTGTTGTTATGTACCACCATCAAGTCAAAACCAAATCATAGCTGACCCTCCAGCAGGTTTTCAGAGGCTGTAAATAGCACAGGAGGAGACTGCCCATCTTTCTCTTATGGATTCAAACCGTGGATTCAAACCATATGCCTTTGGGTTGACAGTGCAGCTCCTTATTGCTAACCCATCAGCTTTTCTAAAGATTTAGCTACTTGATAATACTCTTGAAGAAAGTAGTATACTATCTTGAGTAAAGCAGATCCCAGCAATAATAATGACTATTGTTGTGTAGCATCAAGTTGGAACTGACCCATAACACAGACGGATTTTCAGAGGCAGTTAATTGCATGGGAGGAGATTGCCCACCCTTCTCCCATGGAGCAGCAGGTGATTTTGAATCACATGTGATCGGTCGGGATTGCAGCGCAGCTTCTTGCCACTAGGCCACCAGTGCTCCTCAATAATGACTTCTACCTTATTTAATCCTACAAAAGAATTTGAGGGAGCAACAAGTTTATTGAATCAAAAGCTACATGTTGTTTTAGCAAGATGAGTAAAGGTAAACTATTTAAGAAAGTACATATTTTTAAAGTCTTAATAACTTCTTAGGGAGCTCTGGTGGCCTAGTGGGAAGAAGTTGTGCTACGATCTGAAAGGCACATGGTTCAAATCCACCAGCTGCTTTGCAAGAGGAGAGGACAGTCTCCTGCTGTGCAGTTCACTGTCAAAATCCACTGAAGGGTCAGCTATGGGTTGGTCCCGACTCAACGGCCCATAACAACAAGAACTACTTAAGTAGTTCCTTGAGTAATATATGGGAAATAATGTTTCCTGGATTCAAAATTAATAAGTACTTTTGCATCACAAGTTCAGAAACTGAGTGCCTTGGATTCATCTTGATAGTCATAATGCACACTGGAAACTACATGGTAACCAAAAGATCAGTGGTTTGAGCCCACTAGCCAGCACATGGAAAGATGAGTCCACCTGCTATAGAGAGATCTAGCCTTGGCAATCCAACAAAGGGTCACCAGGAGTCAAGAATTAACTCACTGGCAGTGGATTTGTTTGGTGATGCTGTGATTAAGTATTCAGCTGCTGTTCACACCCACCAGCCACTAGGCAGGAGGAAAAGGTAGCAGTCTCTGTAGAGAGTAATGCCTTGGAGGCCGTGTGGACAAACTCCACTTAAATAGAATCTCTAGGCATTGGAATCCACTTGATGGTAGTGGGTGCTCTAGTATTTGAGGCTTCTCTTCCTCTTGTTGTTGTGTACCGTAGACTAGGAACTGACCCATAGCTGACCCTCAGGTGGGTTTTCAGAGGCAGTTAATTGCACAAGAGGAGACTGCCCATCCTTCTCCCATGGTGGCCTCGAACTGCGTGCCTTCAAGATTGTAGCACAGGTTCCTACAACTAGGCCACCAATTCCTCTAGAATTGCATTTTTGCAAGCATGCTGAGGTGTGCTTAGCAGTTCTGTCAGCAGTGTGGATAGAGGCTCCGTTGCGGACTGTTGAAATGGAAGCCATAGTGTGACACAAGTTTACAGGTTCAGGGCTGTATATTCCATTCATGATGTTAACAAGTCCTCGATGGAGTCCAGGCAACTTCTAGTGCCTCCCAACCACATGAGATGTGAAAGGAGGCTAGAAAAGTGTTTTGAAGGTAAAATATTAAATCTCCTTTGAAATTGGAAGTTACCTCTCCAAAGATACACAAGTGACCAGTCTCATGATTTACCTTCACCTTCCAGAGACCTGAGGCTTTTAAGCAATTATTTAAATAATCTGATTGAAACCTAATTTATTTGGTATTTCTACCTTGTCTACATCACTAACACTTTAGGCAGCCTGATATTTATGAAGTATTTTCCCTGAAGAAGTTTACAGGGAGAGTTTTTGTAGTGAAGATAAGAGTATGGGAACAGAACAACAAGGAAATGTACCTTTGACCTAAAAGTGAAGTTTTCATATATGTCTGTCTTTGGTATCTAGTTTGCTACCTCAGGAATTATTTTGTAAAAGATCATAACACTTGTCCTGCATGTTCAATTTTAAAAAAGAAAAAAAAAAGCACACCACAAAAACCAAAAAACTAGTGAAGATATTTCTTGCACATTTGTTCCTATTTTCTATTTCTCATAACACTTTCTGTCTGTTAAAATTATCTAGATCCTCAGTACCAAGTTCAAGGGGAGTTAAACACAAAACATATATTACACGAATGTCGACAATGATTTTTCCTCCTTTAGTTTCTAACTGAAATCGTAAAAGCATATTGTATTTTATGTTTGTTGCGCCCCCTGCTGGATGAATGTGGCGCTTCTTAAATCAGCAACATCTAAATACCGCCCTGTGAATCCTGGGGTGTTCACTATTCCTCTTTTGACTAAGAAATCATTTCATTTCTCTGTGATATAGAATAGAATTAAAATTTGCTTTTTGCAGGTTATCAGTTTATATTTAAACAGTGCTTGTTCTGCCATATAGCTTCAGAATCGACTTGATGACAAAATATTTTTCAGAAGCTTTTTACTAGTAGAATTAAATTGAATGGGGAGAGGTATTTCTTAAAACTTACCTACTTTATTAAAAATAATGCTCGCTGCTCCTTTGAGGCAAGGATTCTGAAGCTTCGTCTGACATACTTTAGACATGTTGCAAGGAGAGACCAGTCCTTGGAGAGGGACATCATGCTTGGGAGGGTGGAGGGACATCGTGGGAGAAAGGAAGACCCCAGATGTGAATTGATTCAGTGACTGGGATAATTGGGGTAGGTGTGTCAGAGATAATAAGACTGGCTCAGGACATAGCAGGGTTTAGGGCTATTGCACATAGGGTCGCTATGAGCCACACGCAACTCGATGGCACAGAACAACAACAACAATATAATTATGAAAATCACTGGTTATACTGTTTATCATATGCTGGATCCAACATGGAGCTTCAATTATTTTTGAAGCTTTAAGGAGAGCACTTTTTATTTTGAAAGATTCTCTGAGGAAGGAGGCTGGGTGAGGTGACCTTAAAATTACAGAAGCCATAGTAGCAGGGACCAGGCATATTGGAAACTTCATTGTTTCAAGGCATGATCTGGGGTCAGGGCTTTTGAGGAGTTTTGTCTGAAGAACATTCGCTTATTTAAGGAAGCATAATTTTCTAGTTAGTACCTTCTGAAGTGGTGGCCATTTGCAATCACGGAATCTTAGTTTCTTAAGAAAACAGTTTAAAGATGTTGAACTGAGCGAGTCACGACCATTTCCTAAATAGCAAGCATAAGTAACAGAAAATGTAAAACCATTGTTTCTAAAGATTACTAAAATTAAGTAGAATTTCACCATAATATAAACGTAAATATATTTTTAAAAATAAAATCATATCTGTTATTTGTGTGTCTTTAATTAATTGTTTAACATACATTTATTGTACTTTGCAGATGTTGCATTTTTTCTTTTTTTTTCTACTGTTGTTGTTGTTATGTGCCATCGAGTCGTTTGCAACTCATAGCGACTCTATGTACAACAGCCTTAAAC